>NC_090933.1:378599289-378903721 GCF_040938575.1 Ambystoma mexicanum
TCAATAATCTCACACTTATCTTTTTTGTACTTTTGCAATGTCACCTATGTTGTCGCCTTAGACCAAAGTCATATGACAATGCTGTCAGTACAATGCTGTCAGTGTCAAAGATCATGTTATGTCCTTTCCTGTGATGTCATCGGGTGTGTAGTGTGACTTCCGCAAACGCTGGCATTTTGGTGAAGTTATGCGCCTGTTTCGCTTTCTTTTTACATTGGTGATAAGCAGATGGAATCCATGTCAAGCCATTCTGGTACCAGCTGCCAGGCAGGTATATGGTGGCCAGCATTAGTGCTTGTTTACTGGCATGGGAGTGAAAGACAAGGGAACCCAGGACCACCCAGGTCAGATAGAGCAAGAGGTGAACAATTACAGGAGTGGTGGTGTTGGCCACGCATTATAAGGAATTAAGTACTCTCTACTGTAAGTTAAACCAATATTGCAAATCACCTCAGTGTTCTGTGAAAGGACATGGAATTCAGCCTCATCCAAGCAGAGCTCATCAGTGACTGGCCATATCCTCATAACATTTAGGGAGCGCTACACAACACATTATCCGACATGTATCTGGAAAAAAATTGAATTGTTGGAGCATGGCAGCAAATCTTGCATCTGCTCATATTTAAATACTAACTTTCCCATTACCTTAGAGTATAAAACGTTAGGTGTATTTAGTAAAAAACGCCATTTTCAATGTCCACATAATACTATCTCTGGTGCCATTATGGTCGAATTATTCTTAAACTTAGTACACGAATGCTGTAGCAGAAGTACACAATAAAAATAAAAATATAAGAAAAGACAAATGCCCTGCTCTCCCTAGTGCCATCTTTCAAAGAGGAAGAGAGGATGACTTCTGAATATGGATCCGAGATTATGGCTCTCTACAGACAGAGCCTGACTGCACATAGCGCGATGAAAGGGGGGGAGGGTAATCCGTTGTCCCATGAAAGCTAAGGAGGGTACCTTTATGTCCTATGGCGACGTGCGTATTTCATGTCCGACGGCAGCTCGTCTCTTGGGCTCACAAAGCCAACTTGTGAGTCTGCCAGTGCTTGTCGAGCTCCAGCTGGAACACTTCAATGCAAGAGATTCTAAGATGACTCTCACAGAGTTCCAGTACATTCTACGCTCCTTCAGGCAGGAACTGGATGTTTTGCAAACGCGCGTACGTTCGTTATACGTGTCATGGATTGTTTTGCATAAGGGCATCTTTTCCTTGGATATTTTTTGAGGAGGACACCATCACAAGCATTTAATAACCACAACGTTCATAGGCACAGCTACGCGTTACATCAGACGATGTCAAACACAATCACGTACTGAAACGTATACAGTTTGACGTACTTTCGCAGTAAAGAGAAAAAGTGACACTTTTACGAAAGCAGGGCCACACACTGTCACAGGGACATTCCAAACATCACCATCAAAAATAGCTATAATTCCGCGTTGACATGAACAGACATAGTGACTCATAAACGGCAACACCGAGACACACAGGCTGCCATTGGCACGTCGCTCCTGACTTGCAGCAAAGAGATGGTTTCTGAGTACAGTGGCTGAGATGGAACACCAAGAAAGAATCCCTCCAGTATTCAAAATACAGAAATTGTGGGTCCAGCCGAAAGGCTCACTGCGCAGTTTGGCCTGCAGGGGCACACTTTAGCATTACAGAAGAGGCCTGCAGGTACATTTTTAGTAAGAGAGGTTCCAGGGACATGCTCTGATTACTTTCTCATAATCATGAATAATTCCTTCGCTTCCTCTCCACAGCCCTTATCTTTGTGTTATGTCCTACACCAGGGACAGACATATCTGTTTTTAACAGAGAAGCATTTTTTTTAACTCCTCCTTCCAGAAGCAGGGTGCTGGAGGTGTACGTTCCAAAACATCTGTCCTCACAAACTGTGTCCACTGCCAAAGCAGTGTCACTTCCAGAGGAAACATGAGGGAGGTAGAGGAAAGCAAAACTTTGGCAATGAATGTTAACCTTCGATGTAATCAAGGTTAACACCGAGTGGTGCCTTTCAATGAGGAGGCTGGGAACACTGACCCCCTCCCCTCACACCCATGCCTCCCTGATGACCTGCACCCCAAATACCAGTGCCACCCCCCTAACCTTACTTAACTGCGTGTCCTGCTCCGGCACTCAATTTTTCAATGGAATCGGTCACATGCTGTACACATTTCTATTTAACAAATCACACTGTAAAACAGGCCTCATTCCGACTATGCCGGTCTGGTAACAACGGTGCCGGTAACCCTACCGGCACCGTTGTTACCGGACTGGCACAGTACGACTCTGCGGGCAAGTGCCGTAGAGTTACACAGAAGCACCGGCACTGTTATTAACAGTGCCGGTGCTTCTGTGTTCCCCACTTATAGGACTCTATGGGAATGGGGATTAACATTTTACTGGAGCTTGATTTACCGGACCGCCAGAGCTGTTATGCCCTGGTGTTTCCGGCAAGCCATGGGCTGGTAAAATTCGTAATTCTTTCGGCAACCTGCCGCTTTTAACGGCACAGTTACCGCCAGACTTGTAATGATGCCCACTGTACATATGCCGAGTGCTATAGCGTTAAGCCTCACATTGTAGGATGGGCATTGATATTAAGGGCCCTGAGCTTTCTCTGAGACCCTCGCTCACTTGGGTTTACAAAGACTGGGGTTGGAGGGCCATTAACGCCACAGCCCATCCAATACGTAGAGACAAATTCTGTATTATTTGGAAGGAACTAGAGCTTTAACAGTTTTTCTGACGTCCTTGTCAAGGGCCCAGATACACCAAGCATTAGAACAGATGTTTGATCACTTAACACACTGGCCCAATGCAATGCCAAACTTGGGCAAATGCCATTTACATAATTCAACAATTATTGCCACATGGATATCTAATTGAATAGCACTTTATCAAACGTGGCCCCTGAGCTCTCAATGTCAGCATGAAGACTCAAACAGAGACCGGTTTATAGTCAAAATGTCGAAAACAAAAATGTCAAAAACAATAATGTTGAAAAAAAAATGTCTAATGTTTTTTTTTAAATAGGGGGTCCCCCTACCCCCTGTTTATTTTTTATAGCTAAACCCAAAAAAACATATAAATAAAAAAAAACACATTCAGTTTTTTTTTGACATTTTGTTTTTTTTCGATATTATTGTTTTCGACTTTTTGCAGTCGACATTATAACTGCGCACCACAGAGACCAACTGACCCCTTAAAGGGGAACAATGAGAACCCTTAGGAAAAGTGTAGTGGGTAGCAGCTCAGAGTGCGATGTCGGATTTATGTCACAGAGAGATTGTTGGTTATAGTGTCTGGTGGAGAGGTTCCACGAGTGACATTTGGTGGGACAGCAGACAGAACAGAATGTTCTATGCCATGACAATGGCAAAAAGGGTTTATGTGACAGCTGTTATGGAGTTTTTTGCTATTCTGAGGATGAAAGTAAGATGGAGATTATGCTAAGGTTCTGTCTAATATGCAGTGAATTACTTGATATGAAGGAAAATGATTATCTGTTTATTCTCTGGGAACTGGATCCTGATTTATGTAACCCGTCCCAGGAGATCAAATTGATACACATGAATGGGGATTAGAGAGAAAAGAACTGTAATGCAGGGTTAGTTGATTATGATATATTCTGCTGCAGTTGTTTATTTTAGTTGTGTAAGTTATAGATTTTGCCATACTTTACGAATTGTTCTATAGCATGTTGTTGCTGTGCTTAGTATGTATGATACTGGGGGTAGAAGTGGTGAACAGTTATCACACCGTTAGTGGCCTTATGTGGTCAAATTTGAGAATGTATTATCAGTATTTGTGAGAAGATTTTTGTAAAATGTTTCAATCTTGGCAATTAACATCTACCGCAAAATTTCCTTTAGGGGCGATACTGTCCAAATTGGCAATTACTATTTGGTGAAGTGCTGATTTCTGTCAGACTTTTGCATGGCAGACTATGTGACACAAGGGTAAGTTGAGACTGGTCTTCATTATTGTCACTTGTTGCAGCATCCCACCCACAGGCACAGGTAGGGATCTCTTCTGACCACCAATGTTGGTAGTAGCTTCTGATGAAGAGATTCCATGTGTGACAGTTGGTGGGACAGTTGGAGCCAGCCAACCTGGGTGTTGGATACCATTGGTCTGAAGAGATCCCTACCTGTACCTGTGAGTGAGATGCTGTAACAAGTGACAATAAAGAAGACCAGCCTGAACGTACCCTTGTGTCACGTTTCCTACTTGGCAGCCTACTTACCTCCAGTGCAGCACTTACGGCACCCCAACAAAAAGCTTCCTCAAAGAGGTCAATTCTTGACTCAATCATAGTTAAGAGGAGTAGGTCACTCTTTGAAAACCAGAAAACTATGGAATTTAAGGATCGTTGGATACCTTAATTGATGAAAGCCAATGATTGCCTCTACAGATGTCCCTTTACCTCTGTTTGACCACATTGTCTGTACCACCCAAGAGACTGGGAGGATGTCACTTGCCACAGTTAAGATGGGGAAGATGGGCAAAAGGCCATCTGGAGAAGTAGTGTAGATCAGCTGTACCATTTCAACAGTAGTTCCACCATCATCATTGAGCACCCATCCATTATGAATCTTCAGCATCTTCACAATCAGAAGAAATGGGTAAACAAATAATAGGACACTTTGCTGGGAAATTAACATAGAGTAGTGAGTTGAAAGCAATGCATTCTGATTGGAAGCAAACTAGACCCAACAAGAGTTTCACGACTCCTGCTGCTCTGAACATTTGTCACACCGTGAAAGTAGGAAGATCAAACCAAATGGAGATTATGTGCTGGTTAACTGACGACAAGTGCACACCGCTTCCAAGTCACTAAATAGTGGGTACCCCATGGCAGTTGTAGCAAGTCTCCATGACAATGTTTACTGATTTTCTTCTGATAAGAACATCAATCCCCATCAGATACGGTACAAACTTCTACACTGTTTTGAGAATATGAAGAGCTTCCTTAATGTGTGCATTAATGGGACATTGTGCTTTCCCTGAATGGGCCCACAAGCTTCAAGCTGGCAATATCACTCTCAGGAAGTGGAACGGAAGATCCAGATTCACACTGACCCCCACAGGAGAATCCTGTATATCTTCACTGATGCAATTGGACAGTCGCTATGGTGTGTCTTTACAGAGGCATGAGGGCATACACACACATATAAGGCAATGTTTCTCAAAGGGAAAAGCAATGTGAGCAGTAGGTGGGCATATAGATGAGTTCACAGTTTGTAACACAAAAATGAGGGAGGGAAAACAACTCTTTCCAACACCAAAATGAAGTGTGCTCTGGACTTAATCATCTGTTGCTAATAAGGGACACATTCTCATATTTCGAGAGACATGTGTACCCTTGTAGCAGCAAGAACACATACCGGTTCCATCGTGACATGGTGGAACGTTGCTGCGGGGAGCAACTTTTGATAGGTTACCCCTTCACGAGTCTGGCAACACAATGATTGTTCTGCCACATACTAAAGGACATATGCACAGAGACTATGAACTGCAGGCTCCTTCCCCTCTGGGGTTACTGGAGCAAGGCTACGGACCTGAGCCCAGCCGAATAAGCCAGTGTAAACTGGACTATAGAAGGGAATGATGTGAGAGAATTGATGTTGTCATGGGGATGAATGACCTATGCTCCTCAGGTGAGGAGGTGGGACTGGAACCACTCCTCTGAAAGGGGTCCTGCCAACAGTGAGGTTTAAACTTTACCAGAAGTATGTCAGTATACATTGCTTCCATTCAAGAACATCATAGACAGACTCATGTTCTCAATCAATGGGGTTATTGATTGGCGGGAAGCGGGATAAACATGCTGGAAGGCCTAATAAGAGGTGTTCTTCATTCTGATCAGGTGACTGAGATATCTAAAGGTAATGGGTCTGGAGGTTGGGGCAGGTCAATCCCACTTCAGTGTGTGCTACTCAGGTCAAGCATGCTGTAGCAGCATAACAATGAGTGAGAAATTCTAAGCTAAAAAACAAGTGTGATCTTCTGTTGTTTGTGCACTGTCTCTAGCTGCTCCCTCTCCTTAAGTGAATTACATTAATGACACATCATGGCCCTGCAAGATAATACAACTTATCTGATGCGGTAACTACTGCTGATGTTGAATCATGACCGTGGTACCATCTGAGACGCATAGTATCTTGGCAAGTGCGGACTTGCAATCTTACCACAGCTGGGAATGTGGAATCGACCCTACCAAAACTAGCTCAATCCCAGCCCAGTAAAGGTCCGTACACATATGAGGCAATCCCAGATTGGCTCTCAGAAGAAAGCTACCCCCGAGCGTTACCTACGGAGCAACAACTATTAATTTGCAGTGCCGGTATTCAGAATGAGACTGAACCTACCAATGTTAATCCTATTTATGTGACTAACTTTGCCTGGACTGATGCACATTTCTGATCTAATTCACTGTTGTCTCTCTGTTTCACACTTTAGCCAAGAGGAATGGAACATGCATTGGACCATCTTTTGGCTTCATAACAGATCTGTTGCCACAACCATGGTAAATCTAAGATCTCATAGAGCAAGCACGAATAAGAGTAATAGTGCGATAGACATACCCTCGGGTTTCCACTTGGTGGCTGTACCGGGCAGATGTAGTATAGATGAATCAGATCCCTAGTTTTGAATGAATTCCAGTGACACTGTTCAATTGTTTTGTTTTCTGATAACTACTTTGAGTTTCAAAAACAACACAGAGGTAACTAAGGTTTGTTTGAATGTGTCACACGAAAAAAAACTGTACAGTATGCGTGAGGAAAATATGCTCCATGATTCAAAATATGCTCCCACACGCCTTTCAAGTAACTGAATTCTTTAATCATACTAAGAATGGTTGGTAATGCTTGTAGTATGATGTTGTTAGTCAGATAGGTCTGAGTTTCGATTTGCCATTGTTATTGCTTCATTGGGCACTATGTTTTTTTACTTCTCATTTCGACTGATCTCTAGGATGAGCTGTGTGTCATCGGCGTAGTTGGTAAAAAATATGCCCCTTTCTTCTAGTAGTGAACAAAGTGGTATAATATGTATCTTAAAGAGGACCGAGAGACATGCATTCTCCTTGGGAAACGCTGCAGTAGATGGGAGCGTGAGTGAAGAGTAATCCCATAGCGGATGCTAGATATGCGATGCAACAAGAACAACTGGACCCAGTCTGTTGTTTCCTTTGAGTAGTTGCTGAGATTTCCCACAGTTTGAAGCAGGCGTTCGTGGTCAAGGAGGTCAAACGCCACTGACAAGTCAAGAAGGACCAGTAATCCGGCCCTTCCTTTGTCGATGGTACTCAGCATGTGTGTCTGAAGGTGAATGAGGGCCGTTTCCGTGCTATGCAGGGTCTAACACATGACTGCCTGCATGGAGGATAACATTTGCTTTCATGCTGCTTGAAGCTGTGAAGTGGTAACTTTTTCCGAGATTTTTAGAAGGATGGTGAAGTTGGTAATGGACCTTAAATTGGTGGCATCCTTAGGATCCAGAACACGCTTTTTTACCAGTGGGGTGACTGAAACCGTCTTGATGGCATCTGGGATATGCTTGTCGCAGAAGGACGAATTGACCATATGAGTAAGAAAAAGAGAATATACCTCTTTATTTTCCAGGATCATTTTAGGAGGCAAGATATTTTCAAGGCACGACATGGGGCACATGGTGGCAAGTGTTCTCTCCATGTCTTCAGCGGTAATAGGTAAAGACATACATTTAGGGTGTTCTTTGTTCGTTAAGAGGCTGAACGCTGTGTTTCCTATAGGTGGGGAGGTGGCCAGATCTTTTTGAATTTTGACGCAAGCTTTGGTCAGTTTTGTTGCAAATGTTGCCTGTACATCTGCACAGTCCTTGACCATTGGAGATAGTAGTATCAGTTGGACTCTAGCTGTTTCCATCGATTTAAGGCTCTCAAAGAATTTCCTTGGCCTATTAGAGGCTTCATTTATCTGTTTATTAAAGAAATAATTTTTTGTTTTCTTTCTGTGATAGAGGTTTTATAGCATTTTTCAAGGTTTTCCAATGCTAATTTATTGGCCTTCCAGTAGGCTAAGCTCTGGGTGAACACATTTTCATGACCCCCGTTATCTCTGACTGACTTGGCTTTAAGAGCAGCAATCCTGCTTAGCAATCCTGGGATTGTGCTGTTATAAAAGATCACAAGAAGCTCCGCTGAATGAGAGTCAGACGCACCAGTCATAAGCTCATCCAAGCACCACATGCCTTTTGACATGGCTAGGTTTTTCAACTTTAACAATTTATTGAAATCAATGTACTGTATAAAAAGCTTGTTTTAGTCTAGTGCAAGCAAAGAGTTGTTCACATATGTGTGCACTTCCTTATCACTGTTGCAGATAGAAATATTTGATCGACCACTGAGCAACCTTTTGGAAACCAGATTGTAGGGTGGGTAATCGCTTTTCCTCAACACATTTTTCAAGCTGGATTAATTTCAACACTGCACAGATTTTACTCTCCATGCACAGCAATGTTAATGGCCAAAAATTAAGAAGGATCAGTAATACTGCTCTCTCTCTATAGCTTTGAACAATGGACGTTTTTTCAGGATTTACCAGTACCTTCAAACCGGCTCCCGATTACCCTGGTTATAACTGGGGTTAACCCATATGGTTGATCCTTGAACAGTTTGGCAGGGGTAACCTTTGCAGAAGACCTCGACTATCATCAAGGATACAGCTTGGTGTACATCAATACAGGAAGCATTGCAGGGGAAGCTAGACAAAATCAGGTCTGATATTGTCAATAAAAAGGCTGACACTCCCTTAGCAACCAACTCAATACACCGACCATTGAACCCTCAAGTCCTGTAGTTCTGTTTCAATCCCATTACAGTTGAGGAACTAAAACCTATCCTAAATCAACTAAAGTCCACATCATGCAAAGGAGACCCATATTCGGCCTTTATCATTAAAACTCGCTCGGCCACTTTGTTGGAGGCAATTTGTAAATTTATCAATGCCTCTTTCAATGAAAACCGGGTGCCAACGGAGTTGAAAAAAGCATGGATCATGCCCATTATTAAAAAAACAAACCTACCAGAGGACAATCCTTTGAACTTTAGACCCATCACCAAGACCCCGTTTTTATTGTAGATTATTGACCAAGTAGCCTATGTACAGCTAACTGCCCACTTGAACACTCATCCCATCCTCCACTCACATAAATCCGGCTTCAGAAAGGGGCTTGGTACTCAATCAGCCCTATTAGAATTGAAGTTGAGATTGGTGGATCGTATCGATAGAGGCCTGCCATTCATTCTGTTACTAGATCTCTTGGCCGCCTTCGACCTGGTGGATCATACCATCTTGATCCCCAGGTTGAAGGAGTTAGCAAACTTCTCCAGCGGGGCATTCATGCGGCTCTCATCTTTTCTTAGTGGTAGGGAATGTAGAGTTTTCTTGGGTGAGGCAGAGTCCTCCCCGATTATCTTAAAATTCAGGGTTCCTCAAGGGGCCTGTTTATCGCCTTGCATATATAATATTTTTACTGCTCCTTTCTTCCACTACCTTGATTTTAATGACATAAAATGTACTAACTATGCAGATGATTCTCAGTCTCTGATACCCCTCGCTGGTAATCATGAGTTTGATGAACATCATCTCAGTAAGGTATTTGCCATTGTGGAATACTGGATGATCCAGAATAATCTTGCTCTTAACAAAGACAAGACAGAGCTCATGGTTGTGGGCTCCCAACACCTAATAAAAAATTGGGTGTAGACTATGAGAGTTTCAATCTCAATGGTACTAATATGCCTACCCTAACAAATGGTAAAACCTTGGGAGAAGTGTTGGATCAGCCCCTCACGATGAAAGAGCATATTAGTACCACCGTCTCATCTTCTGCATATTATATAAAAATCCTGGTACATTTGCGCCCTTTTATCAGTCAACAGAATGCAGAAATTATTGCCAGAGCAATAGTGGGTGCCAAAATAGATTACTGCAGAAACCTCTTGATTGGTATTAATAAAGGAGATTGTAAAGGATTACAGGTGGTGCAGAATAGCGCAGTGAGAATGGTTACTGGCATGGCGCGTAGAGATCACATCACCGAAGCTCGTCGTAACCTTCACTGGCTCCCTATCGAGACCAGACTTGTTTATCGCCTCGCCCTCATTGTTTTTAAATGCCGCCTGGACAGGATGTCGGAGTATCTTCAAGCTCTGATCAGCGATAAGGTGCAAACCAGGTGTTTAAGATCCAATAACACCAACATGCTGCACATTTCGAAATCTAGTACCGTCAGGGCCAGCAAAACAGTTTTATTCATGCTGTGCCCAGAATATGGAATGGTCTCCCACCAGATCTTAGAGAAGTGAATTCCATTGATATTTTTAAAAACAAACTTAAGACGTGGCTTTTTAAATAATTCAGTTTTTAATGGTCTTTACTGCTCCTCATCTTTTCTCCTCACTCTTTTAATGTTTTATGTTGTATTACACATTGGCGCCCTCAAGCCTCCGGGTCCAAGGCCGCACAATATACATTAATACATGTAAATGTAAATGTAACTAAACCGTTTGGTCCAAAAGCCTTTTAGTTCTTACCGTCCAGAACCCCTGTGTCCCATTCGGCCTCAGCCAGCTGCTCAATTGGATGTAGGTTAACTGGAGCCTTCAAATATCAATACTTCATACGCAGATCCGAAAAGAGTTGCAGAGACATTGGTGTCATCAGCTACAAGTGAGCAGTTTGTTTTTTGGTAATTGTTCCTAGCACCAAAGGGTATCTGCATAGACTTTTTCCTTGCTTCTTTGTAAATTCCTAAACGGCTTTTTAACGTATGCGCAGCTGTGCGCAAGTGCGTACTTTGGGTACTCTGCCTTCTTTATTATGTTTTTTTTTTCTAGATTACACTCTTCATTCCACCATAACAGTTTAGCAATCATTGGGCCTCATTCCGAGTCTGGCGCTAACCAATGGCGCTATTAGCGCCTTGGTCGGCGCCGGACCCGTACCGGCATCGCCCTGGTGGAATGGGAAATTACCGCCCTATTCCGAGTTGACCAGGGTGGTAATTTCCCATTCCCCAGGGCTCTTCCCCATTCCCAAATGAGCCCCCATAGGGCTCAATGGGAATGGGGAAATTGCAAATGACGGTGACCGTACTTTACGGTCACCGTTATTGGCTTAAAAGCCCCTTTGCGCCCTCGTTCCTAACGCCTGCTAAAAGCAGGCGTTAAGGTCGAGGGCGCAAAGGGAACTCGGAATGTGGCGGTAAGGGATTACCGGCACCGGTCTCGTTAACGGTGACCGGTATCCCTTACCGCCATACTCAGAATGAGGCCCATTGTCCCCTTTTTTACGATTCGGACTTCACCTGCACAATAACATGAATACAACTCAAATTATCTACAGACGTATGCAAGCGTCAATTCAATACCAACGACACCTCTGCAATTGTCTTGATTGGATACATGCATGGATGATGTCCATATTGAGAAGATTTTGATTAACTAAGAATCATCGTATAAGACCATACCTCCCGTTTCTGCATAGAACCATGGCAGTGGTTGCTTTACTATTCCCAATAAAGTGAGGTTTGATGGTTTTCCATTATCTAAGAATGAGTTGGGATAGCAAGGGAACATTAATTGGTTGTAAGAAAGAACTCTGCATATATGTTACGAGGAACATGCTTTTTCATTTCCACTTGGGATGTCGCCCTTATGAGCTTGCTTAAAGCAAATTGTGCCTCATTATGTATCTGCAGGGCATTAGATACTGCTTGTTCAGTAGCCATCCACATGTTCAGTTGACACCTGGAGCAACCTGAAAGACCTGGCACAGAGCCCTTTAAGTAAATTATATGTTATAGCTTACTCTCGGTTGGGGTACAGCTTTGAACATACTTTGTAAATTTACAAAAATACAATAAGTGTAGAGCACTAATGCACATAGTAGAATAATTCCACAAAGACACATTTTTGGGGATAATTTTACGAACACAAAGTTGTGAGTTAATCAATTTCTCACATCGATTCTCAAATGGAAATATACTAAACAACCAACACGGGTTTTCGACACTACATGTGTCTTTTTCAAGGCTGTACACATCAATTAAAATCACAACAGGTATGATAATGATGTGTTATTTATATAGCGCCTTAATCCAAAGCGCTTTACAGAGCACATATTTACATACAGCATCACCCAACCGAAATTGGTACTCATTTATCGACCTCAGAAGGATGAAAGGCTGAGTTGGCCTTGCTGGGATTCGAACCTGCGACCTGCAGATCATGCTCAGATCACAGCAGCAAACTCTCAGCCCACTGAGCTATCTTACCAGCCTAGGTATGACACAATGACAAAAACCCAAAAAAGGTGAAACCCAAGAAGAAGAAAAGATCCATAGAAACCACATGTAATCATCCAATAGTGTAATTTGGTTGACATGGTTGACATATAATTTCATCAAAAATTATTTGTGAGGCACTATACAAGAATGTCAGATTTAATTTTTAAAAAATGGTTGGCAGGGAAAGAGACACGAATATGAGAACAAATCATATGATAATACTCAGTATAAAACGCATATACCCAACTCATAATACTAGCGAGCATTAATGCCACGGGAAATAACACCCGCCAAAGGTTCACCCGCCTTACCCAATGAACTGTGCTATTTTGTCAAATCCATTAATCTGCTATGTGAAATCATGCACAGCCAAATATATCTTCAGAGTATCTAGAGAGCATAGTAGGAATAATAAGTATCACCTCAATGCAATTGTTTCAACAATCTATATATAATTTGGCAACACAATACAGAATAGATACCTGGATATGTTGTGAACCGCACCAATCACTTCCCCATTGGATCTAGCATTGTACACTCAGAAGTTGTGCCTGTGGCGTGTTGGCTGTTTTGTATATTTCCTTTTGTGAATCAATGAAATTTTGATTAAATCACCACTTGGTGTTGATAGAATTGTACCATGCACATTAGTATTTTGTAACTCATAGTATTGAAGTTGGTTAGGCAACAACCCTCCCTACAAGGACACATGCAGCAGGTTGTTCTTTAAGCAAAACAGTGTTCTGAGTTTCTATTGTGATACGTAGCGCAGCCAATTCTTATCTCTGATGCCTTCATTCTGTTTTGCTATACTTTGTAAAGTGTTGGCAGATTGTGTACAGCAAGGGAAGAATGTCCAAAATAGCTTTAAAATCTAGCCATTGCTCTGAGCAAAATGTTTACTAAGAGCCTCCAGGGCAGACTGAGCTCTTCTTGCTTGATGTCAATAGTTGTAACTCACCAATATTGCACATTGGCTTTGGTTCTAAACACTTATACGCACCAATGTGTGTGCACGTAATGTATTGATCTGAGCCATCGTTTGGGTCTAGCTAGAGAGATGTTTAGCCATCTGCCAGAGTTGTTTCAGTGGTGTGTAGATGGCCCTTGGTGCCAACCTGCTGCTCTGTGATATAGACAGAGTGCATTGTGGTGAACGTTATCTTATAGTGCTGGCTATTTTATAGGAGCTAGTCAGTGCAACTGGGCAAGTTGGCGAGAGTGTTTTTCATGCTGCTTAATAGAAAGACTGTGCAGCAGGCTGGTGGCTTGGTCGAGCGGGAAGCCTGAGACAGGTTGCTGCATTTTAGTCAGTGTGACTTGTGATTGACACGGCTCCAGCCAAATAGGCGCTCAGGAAAAAAGCACGTTCTGCTTGGATATATCTCCTTTTCCCCACACGTATCGTGCTTCTGAGGGTATGGAATATAAGCTAAGAGGGCACTGAATGTGTGGGACAGACTTCACAACACCTAAAGCCTGGTGGTGTGGTGGTGTACGCACTGGCCTGATCACACACAGTACGGCGTGACGAGTAAACGGAGGAGCACACACCTTCTGCCTCCTGAGCAATACGACTCCCTCACAAGCTTACAGTGTGGACATTCTATTCCAAGAACGGTGGCTTCCTATGCTGCAAGATCTTCTTCGTGTACTCGCCTGCTGCAACGACACAATGCTCTTTTAAAAGTTTCTTTATATGTAGCATGAACAGATTTAACAAGGAACCCTATTACAGAGCTGTTTTATGAGCCAAGGTCATGACCGCGACAATAAATGATCACCACTGGTCGCAACACAGGCCCTCTTCCTCTTCTTTGCTGCTCGTCACAGCAGATGAGCACTGCACATTTAGCTCCATCCGGACTACTCTTGTCTGTGTCAAGGGGGGTTTTCCACTTTTACTTTCGATATTTCCTTGCTACGTGCGAGGTCCATTCAATGCGTTTTTTCACTCATGGAAGGCATGAATGCATTGCTTTTTTTCATGTACTTCTGGTGCACTGTTGCCTGGGGGAGGAGGAAGGTCCGGTGAGCAGGGCTAAAGTGGGCACTTGCAAACTACTTCCACGTGGCAGTGGCGCTGGAAGTAGGGGTGCTGTGGGTGCTGCAGCACTCCCCCATAAATACTGGAAATAATGTCATATGTCAGGCTTATCTATCTGCAGGAGTTGCAAAGGTTCACTTTCTTTCATTTTATTAGCAGCGGGCTCCATGTTCAAAACCAAAGTTGTATTTTGTTAAATTATGTGCAGGAGGTGGGCACTTTTTTTGTTTTCCTTTTCTTCGCTGGCTTGCAATGTTCAGAGATAGATTCAGGCACTTTGTTTGGCAGTACATTAACATGAGCATTTCGTTTTTCTCTTGTAATTCATAATCAAATACATTTTCTTTAATGGCTTGACCTTTTAGATGTGTAGACGATGCATGGCGTCCTCCCTGAAAGCAGTGTCCTTGCCAATGCTACTTGCATGAGTGTGCTGCAAATCCATCCAGGTTTACATGTTTTAAAAGTGTCAAACATTGTCATATAGAGGGGCTCCACCCCCCCCCCCACTCCCCGGCGTCTGCTGCGCATTTTACTCAAAGGCTTGATCGCCTTCTATGAATACTCCACCAAGGGCTTGCTTCGCTGGTCCCTAGGTGCCTGCTTCGGTCACCCACCCTTTGGTCACTTGTTTACTGGGGTTATTTTTTAAGTAACAGAACTTGGAAAAAAGATAACACAGGATCTACTTGGGATCGTCTTCTTTTACAGCACTTCTTTCCACAATATTTTTAATTGTTTCTGTTTTTGAGCGACATCTTGACAATGCAACATATAATTGTCCATGGCTGAATAAGGGTCCATCAACGTATGTTCCAATACGGTGAAAACTCTTTCCTTGAGACTTATTAATAGTTATAGCAAATTCTAAAATTATAGGAAATTGACGTTTGTGTAACACAAATGGTAACCTGCTTGCATTAGTATTGCCTGTATCCAGTTGAATTTGCGGAAGGAACACAAATTCATTTGTTTATCATTTTAAAATGCATTAAGAATTTGAAATTCAAACAGTATTCAATAACAGTTTGATAAATGTAGAAAGGAAGGACACCAAACCCATATCTTTAGGATATACAGTGAACCCAATTTAAAGTGTTACAAAATTAATTACATAAAATCATTACACAAAACGGTCACTTACAATTTTATATATATAGGGTTGATAAGACAGTGCTAGGTCAAAAGACCTTTTTCTTTTTTCCAAAAGGAAAAAAGTCCAATTTAGAAAGACCACTCTGTGACCGTACAGAGCAGTCTTTCTAAATCGAACTGTCAAGCCCCTGCCACACACGAGTGCACGCAGGGACTGACAGAATGTGTGCCCCAGCATACTCATCGTGGGAATGACAGGTATGTTTGAAACAGTATATGTTTGTGCGTGTATGTGTTTGTATGCATGTGTGTGGAGAGAATGCATGTTTAGTTAGGAAAAAGGGGGCGGTGGGTGTGGAAAGGTCTGGTTTGAGGAGGTTAACCCCGCTCCACCATTAACAAGAAAATTAGTAGAAGACAATAGGGGCAGAGAAGGACGGTCGTTCTACGTAATAATACCGCATTTTAAAGCCTACACAAAAACGGGCAAAAGAAATCAGTATTTTTTTGTTCAGGTTTTGAAATACAGGCTTATGACATAGAACCGATAACTCAGCCTCCCCTTGACAAAATCCATTCAAACTTTACCCACACATTTAAGGTTGGGTCTTTAATCTATCTGCAAAATTCTGCGCATATTCATCAAAAATGGCACCAAGGTTATAAGCCATCTAAAAATGCTGAGACCCCCCTCTAATGTTGCCCCCCTCTTGACAAAATCCCACAAAACTTTCTACAAACATTCAATTTGGGTCTAAAATCGTTTTACACATTTTGCCCCCTCCTGGCAAAATAGCACCAATCTTTGCAGAACCATTTAGAGTCAGGTCTAAAATGATATTGCAAAATGTAATGCAGTTTCATTGAGTGGCCCTTAAGTTATAAGTCATCCAAAAACTGCTTTTCACCAACCCTATAATGTGGAAATATGCATGGATGTCCCCATCTGAGATGTTAGCAGACTTTGGAGATGAAAAAACACCTGATTTTTAGCTTTTTATGGACATATCCCATCCCATCTGCATCAGCCCTCACCTCCCAAGACATTTTGTTATTAGTTTGACAAGGTGTAATGTTGTTTTTAATATGTTTTTACCACAATGTTCATGACTGCAGGCGCAGTCCGTGACATCAACATGGCGACTGTTTGAAACATTTCAAAACAGTTCACATTTTTAAATGGTATTACCCAAATTGACCTTTTACTATTGACCGTTTGTCCTAATTGACCTAATAATAGTGGTCCTAATTGACTGCACAATTTACATTTACCTTTATTTTACTTTTATAAATATTGTGGGGAGGGTTTGGGGTAATAAATAATATAATGGGGTTGGGTAGAGAGTTGCAGGGGTATTGGATTGCGTGGGGAGGATGCAGGGGGTTTCCCCTGCATGTATTTCCTAATTGACCTTCATTTCACAATCAATTGTGAAAATGTCAATTCTCCTGCGATCAATTGTGAAAAGGTCAATTCGTATACATCCTTTTAATTTACCAATCAGTGAGTGTGTATGGTGTCTGTAAACATCACAGTGCTCTCTGATGGTCCAGAAGTGTCAGCGGACTCCCAATCAGGAAATGGGTAAGTGGACCGGATCCAGTTATCAGCATTTTTTTCTGACCTTTTTGGCTATTTAAAAAAAAAAAATAAACTACAGAACAGATTTCAACCAAATTTGCAAAAGCACACTTTCCGGACCAAGCCGCCACTCTACACGCAGTTTTGGTGTAAATGTATGGGCTGTAGGTATGAGACATTTTTTCCTTTATGTCTATGAGGATTCCAAAGGTTTTGGGACCCTGCTATAACTTCCCACTCCTTCACAATACCACACCAAACTTTGCATAATCATTCAGAGGTGGCCATATACTATTTTTTGCAAAGTCTGGTGAGGATTCGTCAAAGGATTACATCATTATAAGCCACCCAAAAAGTCTTCTTCCTATGAGTTGAGCATCTTAACCATAACGGTACAGTAGGCAATGTAATATATATTGCACATACATATTTGTACATTGCTATATTCTGGACTCAGATTTCTGATACATACTTCAGTGACCTCAAAGAGTACCACGTATCCCATGCTGGTCTTATTCAGCATAATTGTAGTATATATACATATATATGCAAAACAGAAAAGACACGCTGCCGAGGGCAGGAGGACCACACTCCAGGGTCAGAGAATGCCAGAAAAATACCAATCCACAGTCAGAATGCTTGGAATGTTCAATCTGGAAGAGCACAGCAAAAACAGGATACAGGGGGACAAAGTACTGAGTCACGTGTTTCGTGCTCGCAGGGCGCTTGATCACACACGGGATACAGGGTAAGAATAGCAGAGTTATTGTATACAAAGTCCTTTTTCCATGTTGGCAACCAAGGCGAGTGTAACAGCCAAAGTATGAAAAGCAGGGGGACATGTTGGAACAAAGTACATGGATTACCATGGCAGTACATCCAAGTGATCGAGTTCGAATGCAGACAATTGCATGTGGGAGCAGATCACTGCCAATTGTAAGGAAAATAAATGCATAAAAGCAACGCTGTAAAAGTAAATGGCAAATGCAATGACAGGCTTGGTAAAGTGCAAGTGCAAGCAGGGAGTTAACACCAGGATGGCAGAAAAAAGTGCAAATGCATGGAGCAGCATGAAACTAAAGTGCTAATGCATATGCGTTTCAATGCCACGCGCTAAAATAAGCATGACATGACTCATATCTGAAAAGAAGGATCATAAAAAATGAAGTGCAAGTGCATGATGCAAGAATGTAATAACTGCATACAAAATAAAAAAGTGCGAGTGCACGGATTGTTAAGAACACATATTATTACACTGAAGTACAAGGACGTTGTGGCTGCATACAAAATAATAAAGGAAGTGCACAAATTATTAAAAGCACATATAATTATTATACACACGTACATATAGTTGACAGAATATAAAGTGCAAGTGCAACACTAAATACAAATACCAATGCACTAAAAGGAATGCATAGTTAACATGTTGTGCGATTGTCAACTTCCTAATGGTAAAACAATAATGCTGTGAAACGATCACGTTGGGGGTTAAACACATAATAATGGGGAAATAACAGAAAGCAAAGAATATCAACTGTAAACCTGCATGCAACTCGCAACACTGGTGAAAGCAATCCAACAAAAAGTGCCAAGGCAACGGTGCACATGGCACACAAATAAGTGCAATCGGTCCCCGACTGCCCCCCACTGATGTGCAATAAGGAAAAAGTAAACCAAGTGTGGACCCAATGGTGTCTCCAAATACAGCAATGGATATGGCTCGAGGTTAATGAGCCATATGACAGAGTTTACAACAGTAAGGGTGGAGCCAGGGTACAATGGGCAGAAAAATAATAACCCATTGTTTGATAGAAAAAGGGAACAAAAGGAATAGACAACACAAACCGTAACAAAACCATGTAACAGAAACACATACACTGGGACACAAATATGGCTCATTGTACTGAACAGCTAAAAAAGGCAGCAACATATACAGAAATATCTCTATCTAAAGATAACAGCAAAAATCAGAAAGTGGAAGAGAACTTCATAATGAACAGAATATGGGAGAAATACCAGGGAAAAGGTATCGAAATTGATGTTAGACTGGTAACAATAACAATAGAGCAGAGTAAAAAAGACATTAATTAGACCCCTACACAATTGCACATGTCTTCATCGACATTTTGGCCAAGGGGCACCTTTGTGTCAAAGTCTCAAATGAATTTTGTCTCAAGCTGACGTAACCGCAAAACCTGATCACTCCCTCTGGATTGCAGGGCTATATGTGCCACCCCAAAGAAAGTAAGCAGCTGGAAGTTGTTATCATGATGATCCTTAAAGTGCTTAGCCATGGGATATGTGGGATCAGACGTTTTTATGGCCATCAAATGCTAAAGAATCCTGATCTTTAATTTACATGTATTGCTACCCAAGTACCACTTGTTGCAAGGGCAGCAAAGGACTTAGGCAACAAAGGTGGTATCCGATGTGATCAGTTGCTTGATGACACAATGAACAGCTGTAATGGGATGGAGGTAGGATTTTAAAACCGTGGCATGGGAGCACACCTTACATTTGTGAAATGTTACGAAGCCTGCAGGAGATGTAGACAACCATGCAGACTTGCTGGACATTTTGGATAGAGGCTTTTAAAAGATTGAGAACAACTTATCCTTCAATGAAGGTGCTTGCCTGTATGTTAAGACTGGGCAGGATGAAAGTGAAGATGATAAATCTTTGTCCATTTTGAGAACATTTCAATGCTGCTGAATGATTTTCCTCAAATTGTGTGAGGAGATACCAAAAGTAACAATCAGCCACAGGTCATCATTGTCAGTCTGCTTCATCAATGTGTTCGTATTGAGTAAGGAATCTCTGTCTAAAGATTGAGCCTTCACATAAGCACCCTCAATCACACCCTTGGAATACCCTCGTAATGAGAAGTTGCAGGAGGCTAGAGCACAGCATTAATAGAACTGGGCAATCTCTGAGCAGTCCCTCTGATAACAAACAAATTCCTCATAGGGAATGTTCTTCTTACAGCTAACTAGATGGCGTGCAATGGGTGACATGAACTGGTCATTTTTATTTGTATATATTAAAGTGTGCATCCCGAGAGTGTCAAATGTGACAGTGACATCAAGGTAAACAATTTCACTGGTGCTATGATTCTCTGTGATGGTCAAATTGACAGTGTTAGTATTAATGCTTTTCACAAAACCGAACCACTCAAACTCATCCTTTTCATATGACAAACACATAAGCAATGTATCTCCACCAGGCCACAATCTGTGTGGGGAAAACTTCAGAAATTATCTGATAAAAAACAGTATCCTCACTGTGATGCTGGAAATGCATCGGAGGGCCAGGTCCTCCGTATCCTTGACCTTTACTGTCTTTTAGTGTGTGTTCTGTCGTGTTTTCCGCACAGGAGTTCATGTGGGACTCCTGGCGGTGCAGCTCTCTCTTCTGGTTTTGGTGAACAGACCCATGGGACACCTTTATGGCACCCATGGGTGGGGGTACAACCCTGTGCTCATAGTGTATGTTTTTGGGCTGCTGTGTGTGGCCCACACAGCAGGGTACGGGCTGGTGGCAGCTCCATGCTGAATTGACTGGTGCCCTGAGCGTCCTCCATTTTGGGATGCCCATGCCCTGTCATTGAATCAGTAGATTCCTGATGAAGACAAGATGGCCCCTGTGGCCTTTTGCCCTCCATCGCCTGTTACCTTGATCTTCCCGAAGTCCCGGGAAGCCCTGACTCTGTCCCTTCCCCCTGACTGGCTGTTGGGTGGAAGTTCCATATATGGTAGTGTGGGGAAGTGCCGACCAGACTGGCTGTAGCCTTCCCAACTGGTGTTTGACACAATGACTGAGACAGCCCTGCCCGAAACTGGTATTAAAGCAGTGTGGAGTGTTGAATGGCTGGGTACTTGTCCCAATACACATAACTTGTTGTGAGTGTCTGGAGAGAAGTGAATGGCCTGAATGCACTATGCACCTGATTGGCGGCCTGCCTGCATGGATGCCCTTTGCAGGGATTGGATGCTTGAGTATGACCCAGCAGAATGAATGGGAGATCAACAGTATATCTGGGGACCTCTCGCTGCTAGGAATCGTGTTCAGAAGCTGAAGTCCACTACGACGAGTAACTGGAGTAAAACTGAAGCTTAACCTTAAAGCCCTGCTGGAAAAGAAGAATTGCTGTTGCTCTCCTTCATCAATCTGAAAGCTGCTGTGTCGCCAAGGCTTGACCCAGAGAGGACCTGGTAAGGCGCCCTCTTCCTGAGCTACGAGGGACCATCGTGCACCAGCTGATCTTTGTCCAAAGCTCCCTGGTAGACAGACCCACGGCAGGCTGCCGACCGGAGATGGGGACTGCCGTGGAATCCCAAAGAGAAGCGTCCGGACTGTTGTACACCACTGTCGATGACCGCCGTCGCCGACCGGAGCTGCGTGCGCCTGTTACCTAAGAACTTAATTTGATCCAAGGATGCTCTCACCTGCACTGTCGCCCGCCTTATCCCGCCGGAGAAGGCCAGGCCGTCAACGCACCAAGGAGCATCCGCTGGTGGGTTTCCCACCACCCAAAGACCACAGAGACGCCGCCGACTCAACGCCCTTGCTGGGCCACAGTTCTTCAAACTCTTTGTGGTCCTGAACTATCGATACCGAGGTGGCCCGCACACCTCTTCCTGGTGGGACGTTTACGCTTCCCCGTCAACGAGCACCGCTAGGAAAGAAGCTGCCACTTCACCGTCGTAGCTCACCCTGTTCTCCGTCAGACGTTCGAGGACCCATGACTCCTACTTTAAAGGGAGGGCACTCAAGAAGGGCCGTCGATTCCCCAACGAGGAATGCTACAACGCCAGGTACTTTGGGGTTGCAGAACTATTGGAAAGTCTCTTGTGAACAATATATGGACTGGGCTTGTGATATATCTTTATTATACAGGATGCCCAGATGGGGGGATCTCCACACAGAACTATATCTAGGTATCAGGGGCCAGAATTCTGCCAATTGTTCAAACCAACTGCTTTCCTCTTATATCTATTGTTGGCTTCTTTAAGAACTGATTTGTGTGACATTTAACCATACAGCCCAGACACTTTAAAGAGATCTAATAGTAATTGTGGTACCACGTAGGACTGTATATTTGCCATTATAGATAACCGAGTACAAAGTGAGTTATCGTGATATTGTACATAACCTTGAATATTAATTATATAAAGACTGTGTTTTAACTAATAGAGTGGCCGGACATTCCTTTGTGGGTGCTAGGGGACTACACTGTACTTAAGAACCAGCCTGCATCACCTCCTGAGAAGCTAGGTCTTGATTGCTCATCCATTGCTACTGTAACAGAGAATCTTGGCTGGGGTTATCTGTGCCTCTCCTCTACTATATAGAGAGCAGAAGTACAGACACCCCTCTTCGGTCTTTACACTCCCACCATCCCATCATCAGATTGTCATACAAGGGAGCAAAAGTACTGGCCATTTCGGCGCCATGTACTTGGTGAGAAAAGACACTCTCAAAAAGAAACACATTATGTTCTAGACAAAATGTTAGCATCTCCAAAATCATAGTGCTATGGGCCAAAAAGCTGAGCGAACTTGTTTCCAATTTTTTTTTGCATGAATTGGTGCACACAAGGTGATCTATAGACATGTACAATGATACAACATATAAGGTGGCCAGAATCAAACCCTCCTCCCATAGGACTTCATTGATGTGTTGGGGGAAATCCTTGGTGTCCTGTAAATAAGAAGGTAAAACTGAAACAAAAGAAATCAAAGTTTCATCTATGAATCATGACATGTTCTCTAATAATGATCCTGACAAAGTGACAATTGGTCTCCAAGGTGGATTAACCAGAAACTTGTGAATGTGGGCAGGAAATAAATGGTGGGAATGGTAAAACAATAGGGAACCAGAAGTATTGTGGTGTCATCATCCACAATGCCATTATCACACCACTTAGTGACCAACACCCTTGATTCGAATTTTCTCTGTGGAAAAGGATTAGTTGACAAAGGTAAATAGCACTTTTTGTCCTTGAGTTGTCTAAGGGCCTCCTCCACATGGTCACAATGATTTTGCAGGACCATGTTAGAGCTTTTGTCCAATGATTTAATGAAAACTTCCGACAAATTTTATAATTCATGCAATGACTTAGATTGCAACTGAATGCGATTACGGCATACAGCTGCCACAGTTGATGGTTGCAATTTCTGCAAAACAGCAATACAGAGGTCATGAAATGCCTCCAAACATCCCCCAGTGGGCTTCAGAGGATTGAGTTTCAAAGCGTTTGGCAAATGTGTAAACCCTCCCAGTGTCATAATCTGTTTTGTCACAGTCACATTTCTTTTCGCTGTTTAATCTCATCTTCATCGGTAATCAGGTTGCCAGCGATCTTGGAGCAGGGTTTATTGCCATCCTCAGTTAATTGTATAGACTTAATTTCTGTTTTGGGTGCCTCAAAGTGTTTCAAGGTCACATCGCAATCTAATTTGGCATATTTGACCAAATTGTCAGAAAATGCGCTGAACACTCTTTACTGGCGAGACCACATTCCTCAAGCATAGCAGGATCTTGGTCCCCCAAATAAGGCGTTATCATTATCCGTAGACCCCTGGGAACAAGGGCAACATCCAGATAATTTTATAGGGACCATTCCTCGCCCCACTTCGAAATCGCTTTCCTCTGATACCTCTCTGATTGTTAAAAGCACATATCACTATTACACTCAAGTAAAAGGAAGTTGTAGCTGCAAACAAAATAATAAAGTATTTAAATATTGTCTCCATGTTAGCGAAAGTCATAGTTAAAGCTAAGACACATAGTTAATGCTAAGACAAAATCTCTATGCGTTTGAGAAAAGGTGTTTTCTCAATAACTTCCAAACAATTGCATGAACAAATCTGAATATATTTCAGAGTAATATTTAGAGGCAGCTGCCTGTGCATGCATACTTTCAGATTTGTACATTAATGACTTCATAGTTTAAAAAGTGTTTACTTTGATTGTGTTTTGAACAACTTTTATCATGTGATTTTCCAATAGGAAGAAAACATACGTTTTCTGCCCAATTAAGTCCAAATGGGCCTCTTCGACTCTCACGTGTTTTTCTAGGCACCCATATTTCATCTGGAATTGGTACACTGATAATACATCTTGAAAATCGAATCAACCAATTTTGAGATATTATAGTTTGAAATATATCTGTATATGATGCACACACAGAATTAATGCTCTTTTTTCATACAAACTTTACACAGAACGTAAGAGTTTTACTGTACACCCATTACAAAACACCTAAAAACTCACATCTGTGAAGTTTGGACACTGGCCTGGGGCACTCCACTGCACAAACTTCACAGTGAGTGAGGAGCTTGTGTGCATTGCAGAGCAGAGAGCTGCTGAAGAGTGGAAAGCAGTCTGGGACACCCGTAGGGGGCAGACAAATCATGAATGTCTGCCACTCCCACTGGTGCCTCAGACTGCATTCCGTGCTAAGCATGCACAATCTGTGCAACGCACAGACTGTGCATTTAAGTGCAGTGGCCAGGCCAGTGTTCGCATGCAGGTGTGGAAATATCAATACAATCACAGGGGCACAGGCACACTAGAGGGATAGGCTTGCTGCTTTGGTATGTGTTTAATCAGGGGTGCAATGAAACCTACATTTCGGAGGGTGGGCTAACCTTTCAAATGTTCGAGAGGCGATAATTTCAGAGATGGTGGGGGAGTGGCAAACCTATCTGTGGGGAGAGCATCTCGCTTCTTTACACATTCTAATGAAACTATTCTAGTGCAGCTTCAATGTTACAAGCAGTTAACCCTCTCTCTGAAAGCACCCATTTAAGGACTGCTGTGAGAATGAGCAGTCTCCAGTCCCCTCTCTACCCTTCCAATCACTCCCCTGGCATGCCAGTATTACACCCACATCACAAACTCAATTGCCTACAATATTATGCATATGAATGCAGGTGTCAGCAATGAAATGCTTTACGTTAATAATTGCCGAGCCTTTGGTAAGCGAAGCCTTGGGCCCTTTAACATCTTTGTCCTGTTCTGTCTGGCCACGGCTCTGTAGGTCAGCCGGGTCGAGTCAGTATAGCCCAAGGTTTGGCAGAGGTGGGTTGCAGTCCGGTCAGCTCAATGGTGTTGCGCCACTGTCATGGGTGTTACGTTGTAAATTACAGTGCGCATGCGCGAGCCTCGTTCCGGGCTGCGCATGCTCTTTTGGCAATAAACACGTCCCGTACGGCAGTTGCCGCCGGGACCTCACAAGCAGCAGACATGACTCCGTGTCTCCATGAGTGAGTGCATGTGTGCGTGCGAGTGAGGCGGCCCGAGGCACGGGCCGAGCCCTTACATTGGCGACGAGGACGGCTGCCACGAGAAAGCAGATTGGTGCGTGTGAGTGCATCAAGCACATGTCTTCTATCTGACGCAGTCTGGACCCGACACGATTGCGGGTGGCCATCTTGGATTTTGGCTCGTGGCGTAGTTGCAGCCTGTGAGGGTGCTCATGCCCTACCCACGGGCTGAGAAAAAGAAAATTAATAATTTTTGGAACCCTTGCGGTCCTCCAGTCCCGAGAGCCACGATTCTGGTCCGTGAGGACCCCTCGTTCTCTGCATATTGGGGAGCATGCTGTCCAGTCCCAGAATCATGGCCACTGGATTCCACTGAAGGCGGTGCCTGCTACATTTCACCGTCTTCACGCCCAGGCTTGGGGTACACGATGCAAGACACTCAGGAAGAATAGGTTTGCGGCCTCTATCTTGAAGTGAGGCGCCTGTGCGACCAGCGAGTATGGCGGACAGCGATGGTGAGGCGCCCGCACCGGCAAGAGTGACCCGACAACAGCATTTAACATTGGCGCCCATGCAGGAGTTTGATACCTCCGGCCCACCCTGCAAGTAGGCCCCAAGTGGTTCATATGGACAAAAAAATTGGACATGTTTTTCAGAGCGACTGGGGAGGACGATGAGGACGCGAAGGTGGCAACATAATTGTACTCGGCAGTGACGGAAGTTCTGCGCATCTACGAGTCTTTGAACCTTCAAGTAGTGACTTGTGCCGCTGTCAAAACTGCGCTGCAAAACCACTTTATCCATCTCTCAAATGTGGATTTTGACAGGTTCGTAATGTGCGGAGAGAAACAACACAATGACGAGTCCCTGGATCAGTTTTGCGCACGTCTGCGTCAACTGTCGAGCACTTGCAGGTGGGACAATGAGGAGGTTATGATTAGGAACCAGGTGATACAGGGTGTAGCTCCAGCAAGCTAAGGAGGCAGATCCTGCAAGAGCCAGGCATGACACTAACGCAAATCTTGGACAATGGCAGGGTGTATGAGCTTGCAGAGAGTAGAGGCACGAAAATGGATGCTGCAGTATGCCTGGGCAAAGGAGAAGAACCGCTTGCCATAGGGAAGTCAACCCCATCGAAATCACGCTGAAGCCAAAAGCGCCAAGAAACATCCTCTAAACAGGACACCCCAGCGATATGCCAGTACTGCGGGTACGATTTACCACACATAGAAGACTGTCCGGCAAAAGAAAGGGTTTGTGGCACATCCTCACTACGCGAGGATGTGCCAAGTGGCAGCTCCAGTGACTACGCACAGAGGACCCACAAGGGCGAGTGGGAGCAGTTTCAGGAGACCGCGGAGCATTGCCACACTGGAACAGGATGTTCAGAAACTAAACATTGCAGAGGAGGAGGAAGACGACGAAGAGATCTTCTTCATTTCAAACCTTGCCAGGGGAGCCAAGAAGAGGAGGCAACCAAATTGTGTCATAGACATTCAGGGTGCCCCCACACCAGTACTGATCGACACAGGGGCCTCCGTGTGCGTGTTGGCTGCGGAACACTACAAGGCTATCCCGGGCCCACCGCCGTTAGACAAATCGAAGGCCAGGATCTACACATTTGGGGGTGACACGCCTCTGCCGATACAGGGTGTATTTGTTGCACTAGTGACGCATGGCTCAAATGCAATTAAGGCTTGTTTCTACATCACTGACGGCAGTACAAACTCGCTTCTGAGCTGTGGAGCTTCGGAGGCCCTCAATATTGTACACTTTGCACTGGCAGTGTATCAGGCGGACATCGAGCAACTGCTGGGCAAGTTTACAATCATCTTTGAAGGGGTGGGCAAACTGAAAGCGGCCCCAGTGCGCCTACATATTGATGAAACAATACGACCCACAGCACTCAGACACTGGAGGATTCCCTTCCACCTCAGATCACAAGTGGAGAAGGAGCTGCGGTCGCTCATTGAGATGAATATTATTGAAAGAGTTGAGGGGCCAACACCATGGGTCTCGCCCATTGTCGTGGCGCCAAAGCCAAAGCAACCAGGTGCTGTCTGCATCTGTGTGGATATGCCACTCCCGAATGCAGCTATAAAACGTGAATGCCACATCACGCCGCCGCTAGACGACATTGTGAGCGAGCTGCAAAGGGCAAGGTTTTTTCAAAGCTAGACCTGCGATCCGGGTTTCACCAGCTAGAGCACCACCCGGACTTGCGATACATAACAACTTTTATCACTCACGAAGGACTCTATCAGTTCAAGCACCTATGCTTTGGTGTGTCCTCTGCCGCTGAAGTGTTTCAGAACACGATAAGAGGAGTGCTGGCTGGCCTCAAGGGAGTGCTCAACATGAGCAATGACATTCTGGTGTTTGCCGCATCGCAAATGGAACACATGAAGCGGCTAGAGCTGACACTGCAGAGGCTAAAAGAGCTGGGCCTGACGCTACATCGTGGAAAGTGCAAGTCTTTCCAGGATCGCAGTGGATTCTTTGGGTTCATCTTTCACGCAAATGGGATATCACCTGACCTGGAAAAACTCTGCCACATCCGGGAGGCCGCTGCGCCTCAGTCACCTACTGAGGTTCGCAGCTTCCTTGGAATGGTCAACTATTGTGGACGCTTCGTAAAAGGCCTAGCCTCACTGTCAGAGCCACTCCGGGCCTTGACAAGGAACGATGTACCATGGTCATGGGACGATAAGAAGCAGGAGGTGTTCCAGGACATAAAGAAAGCACTCTCGGATCAGGACACGATGGTATATTTCGACCTCACAGCTGAATCACAGATTGTGGTGGATGCCAGCCAGGTGGGGTTGGGAGCTGTACTCATGCAAGCGGACGCCCGAGGAAACATGCGCCCCATCGCCTATGCAAGTAAGGCCCTGACAGACACTGAAAGACGATATTGACAAATCAAAAGGAAGGCGCTAGCGATCTTGTGGGGCTGCCGGCATTTTCGCCTCTATATCCTAGGGAAACCAGTAGTGGTGGTGACAGACCACTAACCGCAGATTCTGATCTTGGCTGGTGTGTCGTCAAAGCCCCCGCCACGCATCGAACGGTGGATGCTCGCTCTCATGGAGTATGGAGTGAAGTTGGTGTATAGGCCCGGAACTAATATCCCCGCTGACTACTTGTCCCACCACCCGAACAGTATAAGGGAACATGGTCCGGGAGAGCTGGTGGAGTGTTAGGAGTTCGTCCACAGTATTGTTGAAGGGGCCATGCCGGTGGCACTCTCAAGGGAGGTCGTAGCAAAGGAGTCTGACAACGACGAGGTGTTCAAGATCATACGTGCAGTGATACGGAGCAGTGAATGGAAGGAGGTGCTGAATAACAACACGAGGAGAGAGGATAGAGCACAGAAAGATCTGCAAGCCCTGTGGAAGGTGCAAGATGAACTATCTATCTCAGATGATGGACTACTGCTGCGAGGGCAACAGATTGTTGTCCCACACACACTGGTATCCCGAGTCCTGGAGCTGGTGCACACCGGGCACCAGGGGGTGGCAAGAATGAAAGCGCAGCTGAGACCAAAGGTGTGGTTTCCCGACCTAGAAAGCCAGGTGGAAGGACATGTACAGAGGTGTCTACCGTGTCAGGCAGCAAGCCCAGCTGAGAGGGCACCGCCCATAAATTCCATGGACAGGAGTGAACTTCCGTGGGGCACAGTTCACACAGACTTTGGCTCAACAGGGAGGGGTATGTATTTTTTGGCTGTTGTCGACCAGTGATCGAGATACCCCAAAGTTGAGTTGGTGGACTCTACTGCAAGTGACCACACCATCTTAGCACTTGAAAAGATGTTCGCTACTCATGGATTCCCAACTGTTCTCTGCTCTGACAACGGACCACCATTTATGGGGCACCAGTTCGCACAATACATGAAGGAGAGGGGGATACAGCACAGGAAGGTATCACCACTCTGGCCCCGGGCAAATGGGGAAGCGGAAAGATTTATGAGACCATTGAATAAAATGTTCTGCATCTCGGCAAATGGAGGAGGCGAGCTGAAAAAGAACATGTTTGAATTCCTACGGGAGTACAGGACGACTCCCCACCAATTGACAGGAGTTGCTCCAGCTGAAGCCCTGTTTGGACGTTGCCCGAGGGGGCTAATCCCGGAAAGAGAGGGACGCGAGCCAGGCGTGATCGCTGATGACAGGGTTCGACAAGAGAGAGCAGCCAAGAAAGCGAAGGAGAGTGTGAGGAGAGGCGTGCTGGAGAAGGAGGTAGCTGTAGGGTAATCTGAGCTGGTCAAGAACCGCTGACCCGAGGGGAAACTGTCACTCACGTATGAGCCGCAACCCTCAACAGTGACCCACGTGAAAGGGGTGATGGTAATTGCGGCCAGCGAAAGGGGGACAGTCACTCACAACAAATCCTTCTTCAAGAAAGTGGAGGTACATCCCAGTGACGGAGTGCAGGAGGACACCTCCGGACCAGAGGTGAGTGCAGATATCCCCGAAGCCGACAGCCCGGCGCGCATGCCACCTATCGACGTCGTACCGCTGCCGAACCATTGGAGTAGCAGCCGGTGCCCAGCGAGACAGTGACGTCAACCACTGGTGCGTTTCAAGGACTATATCATGGACTCAGGAGACTGAGCCGATACTACGCCCTGATGAGTGACTCACGTTGAGTCCGGTTTAAGGTTATGTTGATAAATGTTGTTTCTGTTTAAAGAAAAGAATGGATGTTACGTTGTAAGTTACAGTGCCCATGCGCGAGCCTCGTTCCGGGCCGCGCATGCACTTTTGGCAATAAACGCGTCCCATACGGCAGTTGCCGCCGGGACCTCACAAGCCGCAGACGTGACTCCGTGTCTCCATGAGTGAGTGCATGTGTGCGTGCGAGTGAGGCGGCCGAGGCATGGGCCGAGTCCTAACAATGGGCACAGTGTGGACATGCTTACAGGCAGCTCTCCCGGAGCTCAGGCTGCTCTGCACAGACACGGGACAAACAAAGAGTTTCTTTGTTTGGTGTTTGTGCAGAGCACCCTGCACTCGTAGGGTTTCCTGCCTGTAAGCAGCGAAAGAAGGATTCATAACTATTGAATGCCCAGAATCCTTCTTTCACAGCTTACATCATGTTTCAGCTCCCTGCTCGCTCGCAGATTTGTGATAATTGGCTCCATTATAATGTATGCCCCCCATGGGCACCTCAGACTGGTTTCCACTCTAAGCAAGGGGGTCAACCGTCATGTTGAAATTGACCCATGTGAACATCAGCGTGCTCACCAGAAGTAACTAAATGGATGAGGAATTCCCTGGAATGAGCCCCAGTCAAAGCATATTGGGCTGTGAAGGATGGCCCATGGCTGTGGCTCACTCTAGTGTACTCCTCATCCATTTAGTTAATTCTTTTTCCCACAGATTCGGTTGTAGGATGCACTGGGGAAGCAGCTTTCCTTTTGTAAACAAGTTTTGCATAGCTCAGCAGGTTAAGCACTTGCTTCAGTGATCTGTATGTAATCTGTAGGCAGGTATGCCAATCAGAGCAGTGGTTGCTCAGCCTTTTAGAGAGTGCAAATCTGGGTATTATTGAGTTGCAATTTAAAACCTATTATTATGGCCTTCAGGATTGGGAGGAGCCCATCATGAAACACTATATGGAACTGGCATATTATTAATATTACTGCATCAGCTGTAATCAACAGGAGAATTGACCTATCATAAGCAATAGGAAAATATCTTTTGGGGAAGAATTCAAAATGCACTAAACTCTATTGGTTTGCATTAACATCTTGCTTATAATAGAGGCCTGCCATAGTACATTAAATGGACATTAGGCTTTGAACTCTGTCACTGTTCATGCAATGCTGTGTACTGTGTGAGCATGTGGGGCTCGGTAAGTCTGAACTTGAAAGACTCTCCTCTGTGGGCATTTATGACTCTAACTTGTTGGGCATGCACACTGGCAGTCTGTACTGTATAGGATTCACTATAGGTTGTGCCTCTTAATTTCAGAGAAGGTACAGATGTTAATAACATGTCTGCTTTCTTTGCAGAACTCAGCGTAAATGTGAAGGTGTTTCTTACAGAAGAGAAGATAGGAGGATCCCTCCGGATCAATAACAAAGCCTGTGTGAGGGCTACTGCATCCTAACCTGTGGGTATGAAGCAGGGAGGGAGTGCAAGGACCAATTGGTTCAAGCTTCCACTAGTGGGCATAGTGGAGACTAGACCCCAAGAGTTATGTCAATGTGTTTTTACTGGGGCTGACACTAGGATAACATTGTTTTCTGGGCATACAGTGGATACCAACATGACATAGTGCTAAGTGGGCCACCATTGCTAGGAATGGTATTGCTGGAATTGCATGACAATCCTCAACTGGGGTAACGCTAATATCAGAGCACTGTTTTAAATGGAATGGCACTAACAACGTGTTATTAACTGCACTGGCAAAGCTTACACTGGCTTGGCAATGTAAAAAAGTGCATGCCATTTCTTTTACAGCAAAGCTTAATGTATTGAGTGGACACATTTGGGATTATTCTGGTGTATTTAAGCATCACCCAAGGCAATTGGCACATTACATATCCAATGAACAACTCTCTGAGTATTTGAGCAACACTTGCATACTCTTTTTTTGGTATCCTGATGGGTTGCAGCAAATTCTGATTGTATGTTTCACTACCACACCCAGGCAAAGTCATGTGAATTATGAAATCTTCTGTCATATTATTTAAGGTAGGTGTGTAGGGAAATGTGTAAAGGATGAAAGTGACACACTTTACTCAGCACTTGCCTTAATGATAGAAGCATATCTGTGCCCCTGCAGGAGATGGGCACATTCACAATGTACTGCTGCAAAATGGCCCTGTGTACTGTTGGTAACTTGGCATCTCTGGTAGTAGAATATTGTGTGAGTTCTCCTCTGGGAACTGCTTGTATATTATGTCTTTTTCTACAACTTTTCTTGAAAATTGTGCTGGAATATGCACCATTTCCACTCCTCATTACAAAAAGGTTTCACTGGGTGGAAAACCCCTCAGACCACTCTTTTCTGAGATGGCGTGCTCACTAGATAATACATTTACGTCCCAGCACTTTAAAAGTTCACAAGCCGCCACTGCATACTGCTACCACACAGGCACCTACAACATGTGCTGCAATCAACTTTTACAGTTGATACATTACAAAATTACCAGCTCCTAAAAACTCACATTATAGGTAAGTCTCAACTGACTTTAATGTGAGTTTTAAGGTGATGAACTAAATGTAGACTTTCAATATGAACTGTCCATAAAGCGTACGACTTGACTTTGATGCCAGTTTTATGTTGATGGGATACTTTTACACTTTCATACAAACTGTACACAGAGTGTGCACCTATGACACATGCACCTACAACATATGCTTCTATGGCACATGCTTCTACTACACACTCTCCTACCACGCATACCCTTATGACCCACACATACTGCACACTCTTACAACACACACTCCAATAACACATGCTCATATGACATTTGCTCTATCGACATGTGGTGCTATTAGAAGTGCGCCTACAACAAAAACTTATATCATACATGTTTGTATGACACACCCGCCCACTGCACATGCACCTACTGCACATAACATGCAGACATAAATCATATGCTCTCACATGCATCTAGGATCAGTGGTCTCTATATCTGGGACCAAACCTGCTGCCCAAGCTCGAGCGGTAAGCCTAAATGAGTGCACAGTAATGGGTCTCATTTGTCACAGTAGTATTACTCTGGGAGGTGCCACCCTACATGAGTTGGCAGTTTATATGTTAAATCATAAACAGAACTGCCACAAGTTACAATGTTTGTCCCTTTTGTCATATAAAAAAACAAAGAGTTAACAAACCATAAAACCAAAACAAATATATGTTTCCTATGTATACACCTTGTTAAATGTATCCACACAAATGTTCAACCCTTCTATGTTTCTCCTCCCTCCCCCTATGAACACTAAAGGTTCTTTTAAGGACCACTCTAAAACTATTGAAAAATATAGAATAATAATTCACAAACTGTTAAATGGATTGATACAGCATATATCATCCTTTTATGCACTCTGTGCCAGTAAAAACGCTATTTACGCTCCCAATGTTAAATTCCTTCAGAAATACAAAGTACACCATCCCTCATCACCCCAGACTTCCTCCTTTAACATTCACTTGATCTTAGCTCTGACGCACTTGATTTAGTATATTTAAAGTTGTTACTGTGCTAATAAAGCCACAGGCTAGTCACGTAATTCATAGTATAATGAAAAACCGTAAATGTATAAGGGTTCTCTTCTCCATCCCAAATTCACTTCTCTTTCTCCCTCCCACCTCTGCGCTAATGAGCTTGCACTAAAGGTTTAGTTATTCTAAAAACAAACAAGTGAAAGTAAATTATTAAACCTATACACACTGAAAAGTCAGCTGAAGTGCTTCACAAGTAAAGTGTCGTGTCAATAGATACTTATAATTTTAATATTTGCATTTTGCACAAAAAAAGACAGACAACACATAAAAAAGAATAACCACACAACGAGAATGTTTTGTGGCGTAATTAATATTGCTCCTATGTAAGTCTACTAGCTGAGACCAACAATATTGTGTCTACCACTGAGTCTGCCAGCTAACGTATATTTTTAGGACTCTAAAGTGCTTGTTTCGACAAAGAAAATCCGTATGGGCCTCATTAGGGGTCCGGCGGTAACCTTGCCGGTGATACCGCGGGTTGCCGTCAGACCGTAATGATTTTACCGCGCCTGACTTCCCGATAACAACGGGGGATTACAACCCTGGCGGCCCGGAAAGTCATGCACCGGATAATTGTAAGTCCCCATTTCCATTTTAACGGTGCCGGTGCTTCCGTGGCGGTCGGCCTTCCATGGCCGCTGTGCCCGCCAGGGTCAGACCTGTCGGGCACAGCGGCTCCGGCAGGCAAACCTGTAGTTTGCCGGTCTGGAAACAGCGGTGCCGGTAAGCTTACTAGCACTGTTGTTTCCGGACCGGCAAACATGTAATGAGGCATTGTCTTCCTCAAGACGGAAAGGTTCTCCGCAAACTAATAAACAGATATTTAATATGTATATGCTTTCTCTATTGCATTATAGTGTAGCTCTTTTTTTAAACACAGAATAACGTATTATATTTTGGCAGAATTTTAAATGCAGAATTCCAATGTTTGCTTTGTATCAAAACGCCCCCCAGGTGTTCACGCGGTATGGGGGATACCTACACCACAGGCTATATTTGTGATATATCCCGGGCCATGGAGAGGGAATCACGTTCGATTTCAAAGATTCTGGACGAGTTACAACTGCAGCCTCTACTTTCCTGGAAAAGTGTGAAATGCCATTACTTGAGAAGGTTAGCCAAGCGATTCTGTCACGAAAAAGAATGATCAGGGTTATAAATGCTAGGCAGCTATTATTAGCGCCTCACACTCGATGCATATAGCACTGGCAGCAATGTGAGCACACGTCCCGGCTTCAGAAGGACTGCCAATCTGCGGGTGGAGTGGGAATTTCAGCTGTAGCAGGCAACTAACTGGAAACGACTTCCTGATTGGTGAGAACTAGTTTTCAAGCTCAGACGTACAAGGCCATATGGATTGTTTGCAGTGACTCAGACTTTTGTCAGCACCAATTCTTGGCTCGGTCTGTATTGCAATACCAAAAATAAAGCTGAAAGAAGAGAACAGCAACGAAGCTGCCTTCAAATAATACATGGAATCCAGCTACGAGAAGGCCTGTTTCACTGGGAATCGGTCGCGGGACGGAAACCACAAAGACGTCGTCTCGCGGCATTTCAGCTTCTTGTCAGAAACGCTTCTGGGTTCAACTTTCTGTGGCTTCAGGTCTCTGATTGCGAAAGGCACCGCGGAGCAGCGGCTGCGCGAAAACAAAGCACAGTTTTAATGAAGGATACCTTTCTGGAAAACAGAACACGGTTCGTTGTTGGCAGCATGAAGTTAAAGGGAGCAGGGGTCGGGTAGGGAGGGCGGAATGCTTCTGCAAAGTCAGTGGTGCTTTCCTGCAGGCGTTGATTTATATTCTGTTCTCCGATAAGAAATGATGGGAATGTGCACTTCTGCTGTGAAAATGCCTCTTCTAAATTGCAACACCACTTAACTGCAGGATGAGGTTTTCATAGAATTAAAAGTGCTGCACATCATGATATGATATTATATGACATTTATAAGGCACCTATACACAAGTGTGTGGTGAGGGAGGGGGAACAGAGGGAAGACGGAGATCCTATTAGGCCAGGTGACATTGCGATCTTGCAAGTGCAGGGGAAGGCGGTTAGGGTGAAGTGCGGGGGGAAGGGGCGTGAGGGAGCAGTGCAGTATTTGGGATCGACAGTAAAAAATAAATAGAATAAATAAAACCATAAGTAAAAGGTGCAGCCAGCCAGTGGCAAGTGCAAGGACAAGTGCAGACATCAGGTGTCAAGTGCTGGGAGGGGACTGTAAGGATACAGAAAACAGTTCCCAAGTGCGGGAGTTGCCAGGGAGGCAGTGGAACTGGTGGGCAAGGGGACCTGGGCCTGAGATCAGAGGGTGGCCAGGACCAGTGCAGTTTCGGTTTCAGCAAGGAGTTCAGCAGGAGAGAGGAGGAGAGAAAGCAGAGACAAAGGGGAAGGTTTTGAGGGGCTTCCTGAACTGGAGATGGTTCTCTTCAAGTTTCAGGGAGGCTGTTCCAGAGAGAGGCTCCAGCCGAAGAAAGAGATCTACCACCAATTCGTTCCTTGGAGAAGTGACTGACCCTGAGGGAGTTGGAGGCGGATGAGCAAAGAGCTCAAGAAGGAAGATATTTAGGAAGAGAGAGTTGAAGGTGTTGCGGGCCCAAGACCCAGAAGGCTTTGTGGACAATGCAGAAGGTTTTGAACTTAATCCTTGCAGCCACTGGGAGCCAGTGAAGAGATTTTAGTCCTGGAGAGATACGATCCCTGGGCTTGAGGCCAAGGACAAGTCTTGCAGTCCTGTTCTGGATGAGTTGCAGGGGGCGGAGAGTAGAAGCTGGCAGCTGGCAAAGATGCTGTTGCAGTAGTCCAGCCTAGAGAGAACCAGAGATCTGGAGCCAGTGAACTTCTGGGAGAAGGAGAGGAAAGGAAGAATACCTCTGAGGAGGTGCAGCTGGTAGTGTGACTGCTTAGAAATTTCAGAGATGTGAGGAGAGAAGGGAAGTGTCGAGTCGAAGATGACCCAGAGGTTTTTAGCCTCACAGGTGGGAGCAGGAAGAAGGCCAAGAGAGGCTGGCCATAGAGCGACAGGAAAGGAGGGAGCGGGTGTGCCGATGAGGAGAATCTCAGTCTTGCTGGCAGAGGTCATTGGCGGCACACCACTCTTGGATAGCAGAAAGACAGTCAGAGATGAGAGAAAGAGATGAAGTGGCAGAAGGAAGCCTGAAAATGAATTGAGTGTCATCCGCAACTGTTGGGACGGAGAGCGGCAATGCAGTGGGCAAGAAGTACCAGGTATTGGTTGAACAGCCAGGGAGAGAGGTTAGACCCCTGGGGAACAACACAGGTAGAGATAGAGATAGAGTAGAGGAAGGACCCAAGTTGGATCTGGGAGGGTTGATCCAAGAGGAAAGAGGTCAGCCAAGCCAGGGCCTTATCGGCAATACCCAGGATATCACAGAGACGGTTGAGCAGGATTGCATGGTTTACCGTGTCAAACGCAGAAGAGAGATCAAGTAAGGTGAGGACACAGGGGGTGTTGGAATCAAGGTTGGAGAGCAGGTCTTCACGGATGTTCAAGAGAGCAGTTTCCATGCTTCTGGCTCTGAAGCTAGACTGATGGTCATGGAGACAATTAAAAGATTTGGTGTGAAGACTAAGCTAGGAGATGGGCAGTTTTTCCAGGAGTTTTCCCAGGAAAGGAGTGATGAGATTGGGCGATGGTTAGCCGGGCAGGAGGGGTCGTCAGAGGGTTACTTAAGAAGAGGGTGCACAAGAGAGTGCTTCAGGGGGGAAGGGAAGACTCCAGTGGCTAAGGAGTGGTTGCATAAATCAGTCAGAGCAGGAGCCAGGGTGCCAATGTGGTCCTTGATGGTTTTAGAATAAAATGCGAGAACCTGTTTTGATGAGACTTTCATAGATACGACTTGAATTAATCAAACCTTATCTAGGAGCCTGACATTGTGACACAACATTTTCCAAATACTTGTGAAGTTGAGACAAGCTAGATTTAAAGATTAAAAACAAAATATTCGGTGGGTGGGTCACTATCCCATGTCATAACAATAATAATAATAATAATAATAATAATAATAATAATAATAATAATAATAATAAGAATTATAATTATTATTATTAGTATTATTCTATCGAGGTCTATAAGGCTTCTAGCACATGGTGGTAGTAGCAATGCATGTTTTGGAGTTTTGCTGGTGAAGCAAACACTGTTATTTTAAGAGTGAGGAAATAGACTGAGGGCCTGATTTACAAAAATGATTTAACATGTGAAAGTCCCATTGACATTTTTTTGTTGTAAATCAGGCCCTGAGCTAGTAAATTAAATATGGTGTTATGTTGTAGCATTTAAATAACAATGGTCATCTTCATAAATTAAGCATTTTAATTGCAACTTGGTTGAACTGGAACAGATTTAACATGAGAATGCATTAGGTGGCAAGTGAAAGTAAACGGTTTCACTATGCGAAAGCAAATGCATGTTGCATTGTTTTACCTTTCATGTGTTAAATAGCATGGTGCAGCAACAAAAAGGTTGTCCCAGAGAGTAAGGGTCTTGTTTAAAAAAAAGCATACCTTGTTGTTGCATTTTTGTTTCCCCATCTGCTTCCCTATCTACTTGTGAAGGGGGAATGTTTAGAATGCACTCAAATAGCAGTATTGCAGTAATTGGCTGCACTCTTAACATTCCGATTGGCTAAGGAGAGGGCAATAACGATCTCCATGTGCTAATACTGGTTCACATACTCACAAGAACAGCCAATTTACCTTGCAGACACAAACCACAATCGGCCCTGGAAAAGATATGGGACAAATGTTCATATCATCAGAACGCCTTCTAGCACCAGATCAGCCCATTATTGTTTTTGCCAGGGCATCCGGCAGCAACATCAATAGACAAAAAACATGGGGCGGGCATGATCACATTCCTAAGACTTCTCGATCACTTGCTGCATAAATGCTGTTTAAAGTCCTCTTCATTTTGTTTCCCAGCTACTGAGTACAACTTCTTGCATCCGAGCAAAGGCTATATTTTTAAGCATGTTCAAGCTCACTCCAAAATTGCCAAGCATATGTTTGTGTCCCAAACTCCCCCCAAAACTGCCCCAAGCACTAGTTCCTACACATTTTCATTGGGCACTTTTTTTGTTGCGAACCAATTGCTCTGCACCTACTAAAAGCACCCTTTTAAAGCCCTTCTGCTACCATCCATGCCACCTCTCCCAATGGCCTGCGACAGCACCCCAAGAATAATTACACTTTCTTTTTTCTATTTCCAGCACATGAGCGCTGTAAATAGAAAACATGCCACAATGCAATCGACTGGCCTTCCAAGCCCCCGTGGGCATATTATTGGGCCCTGTGGGGGATGGCTGTAGTCCACCTCCATCGCAGGTCCCTCATTTTACATCCCTGGGTAACCACAACTTTTTCCCTTCATCCGATAAACGAGGCTGGATGTGTGATGCTAGACAGGCTAACTAACAAATCGCATCCACCCTCCTGCTCACCGAAGTTACTGTGCTTCAGCCAACACATCCATTTGAATAGGGATCCATGTCTGTTCGTCACTTAGTAGCCAGCACTACTGACAGGACCCTTTAACATATATTTTGATTAATATTTGAATAGTATGTCAGGTGGGCGATCTCAACCCAGTATCCCAAATTATACAGTCCAACACCCCAATTCTGGGCTAGAAAGTTGCTGTTTTATCAAAACTCAAATGCCTTTAAATAAAGAAATTAATGGTGAATTCAAGGTAAAGGGGTTCTCCAGCTTGATGCAGGGGAAGACCCCACAATGTTACAGAAAGCTTGTGAGTTAAAAAAACTGCCTGCATTTATCTCACAGTTTCTCACACACAAACATCCATTCACATAATTAATTGTATATCTATATAATGTTCTAAATTACAACAGGCCTGCTCATTTCAGTTCAGCCACTTATCAGCCAATATTTCAACACTTCTTTGCATCAACAAGTTTCCAAATTACATATGAAGTTGCATTTGCAAATAATGCAAAAATGCTGATTTCCCCAATCACGTAAGTACACGCCAGAATCAAAGAACTGTTTCAGGTCTCATACTTCTCTGGCAGATATTGTGCTGTGAGCTGCTAGCATGTGTGCAAAGTTTACAATATGCTTACATTAACATGCATTCGAAGTCTGCAGGTTTTGGGTTAGGGAAGTAATGTTTTCAATTTATAATGCACAGACTATTTTGACTCGCCCAACCTATTCACACTATTATTATGGTAATTAACTTGCTCTCATTTCCCATTGCTTATTAAATAGCTATGGCCATCATAGAATACACATTATCAAATATATCTTCATTGGGCAATGGTGCGGCCCCCAAACCATTGTCTAAAAGTCAGCTGTATCTGTGATAGTGCTTAGTGTACTTATTAAATAACACTTATTAAATAATATACTGTCAGTACTGGGAGACATACCCTGTTTTACACAGCACTCATCACACAGAAAGCATTTGGGTATTCATTGAAATGCAATCTTCCTCACCCTTAAATACAATGAAATCAGGAGGTAGCTCACCATAGCAAATCAAGTTGTCTTATTCACTTTCTAGAAATAATGTGTCAACCGCTCACTCTATGCTCTGTTTGCTATACACAATCAAGTCTCACTGTGCCTTCATATTATGAAAGGCACCATGAATGTTTACCATATTATACTAAATCATCCAATTACTAAAGAGCACCACCTAATGGCTAACACTACCCCAGTTAGCTTGAACCCTGTGTACGAATCAAGGCAACAGTTCCAGGGATCTTATCTAATTATATTTGTGGAGTTTTAATACTTGCATATATTTTTTTTCTTTTGAGGCATGGAGCCAGGAAAAATCCTCAAGTGTTCCCAGGGAAATCTCGGCCAGCAGGTTCTTCCTGGTCCCGTCTACAAAACCAGGACTTCCTCAGATTAAGTTGGGCCCAATCCCTCATGAAAAGGGCCCATTTTCCAGATGATACCCAGATTAAGCACTCAGCTAATGGGGACAGGTGTTCTTCTTCCCTTCAGCTTTTCCAATGGCAGAATGATGTCCTCTGAGCTCACACTGTTTTTAAAGAGTCAAAACCCAGGCTCATGTGCTGATTATGTCAAATTATGTGATTGGCCCAATATTTATATTGGCCTGTCTCATGTTTAGACACTCCTATTGAATACACCCCTCCCCAATCTAGATTAGATAATTATAATTTCTACAGTTTGACATGAGCAAAGAATGGGGCTTATTTCACTACTACTAAACAAATTACAAATTACAAAATTACTACACTGCTGACTGCCATTTTGCATTTTCTACTATAATTCATGGCAGCAATATGCATATATTATGAAATAGGGATTTCAGGAATCTGTGTTTGGAGACACGTGCCTTGGTATTTGATATAACTATTTGGCATATTGCCTTATAAAGTTAAGAATTTCTTCTCATTTTAATACTTTCTGAGAAATGTATAGAATTCAAATTTGATGTCAAATTAAAGAGGAGTTGCTGATCTTTGAAACACACCTGCCAGAATTATAAGTAATATTATCTTTTGCATACAATGTCAATGGTAAATCACACATGCTGTTTAAACAAAGGGATATACATGATCAGGATGCCCGGTCATTCAATTCCGGGCATCATACTCAGTACATGAGTTATAGGTAAAAGCTCTTTACAAGGCCTTGATTAAAGATTGAGTGGGCATTTTGACAGGCTCCATTGTTCAGTTTTCATTAGTCTTAGCAAATGGCCAATTTTTATGAGAGAGAGGGTCAAAAGGTGCCAGCTAGTGAAATATTTACTTTTGAGATCTGGTAATAAAATAGACCATCTAACTGTTCTAGGTGTTAATCTTCTGTCAAGCCCACAGATTTCGTATTCTTGGTATGTCCATTTTTTTAATAAGAGTACCTCCTTGAATACTCCCAAAGGTGGTGAAGTGCTAGATTGCTCTGAGTAGAAACTCATGTCAGACTGATGTTAACACAATATAGGGCTGTTGAATACAAGAGTTATTTAAACCAATCAAACCATTGCTTCTCTTTTTCTTCATTTATAATTGTATCATTTTTTACATTCAGCAGTACATCCCATTATTTGAATCCAATGCATTGCAGGGTAGAATATCATATAGCTGTGGTACATTTAAAGCAAAGCATAAGTTAGTTGAGAAAACCATAGCAAGTACCTTGGCAGTATGCATTGTTTGTCATAAATATTTCTCCAGTTTAGGCTGGATTTATTTTTTGCTGCATCAAATTGCACACTTCTGACTTTCGCTTTTCCAGTGTGGCAAGAGCAGTTCTCTTGTTTGCAATGTTGTCTCTCAAGGAAGCAAGTGACTGGTGAAAATGTGTATTTGTTTTAAATGGTGTATTCTTTTGGCACCTCTCAATGGCTTGTGTTAGGTGTGGTCCAATACAAAAGGCAGCCCCTAATCACTTAATTGGTGGACACAAAATTTCTCCGAACAGTTGAATTGTATATGTCTGCTGGTTTCTTATAGCTAAGTGTTGTGTAAATACTACTTAAAGCCTTTAAGGCAAGCCTCCAGCGGACTTTATTTTCTGCTAATTGCAGTTTTTTTTATCTTTACCCAGACTGTATTTTAGGTGAACACCACAGGAATTGTTACTGATAGGGTATCCCATGCACAATTCTGTTCTAGTTCCATCCCAGGATCTGTTGTTGACCAGATGCTCTGCTGAATCTTTGTCTATTTTATGCCCATCACTTGTCTATTTTCTATCTCTCTGTTCCCTAGTGCATTGCTCCTTATGTTTTTCTGAACATCTTTGACAATATGTGAACCTATGTATATCTGTAAACATATACAATTTTGATGAACGTGCATTATACCCCTTAACTAATCCAAAATGTTTCAACTTAAAAACGTTGTGTCAAACTATAACATATGGATATCCAAACCCACATCATTTCCAATGGGTCAACCCCAATGTATGTATCTGCAATGACACCTATGACAATACATTATGTTGTCATTTCACCTAATGCACCAAATCACTGATCACATTGCACGTCACAAAAATGGTGTGTACTCCAAATATATGACAACCAATGTAACGATTAACTATGGCAGCCTTCATAACGACCTGTTTGTTGGTAATGTCTCCAACTGATATGTTTTCAATTAATCACAAACTAAACGCAAAAGAAAAATTGTGTGGACCATACCTACTATGCACAACCAAAGTGAATGGAAGGAATTTCTCTGACCCAGTGCACTAGCTCCACATGAGTAGAAAACCAACACAGTTACCCTTACCTACACCTTGGGCTCCGAGAGCATGGGCCCAGCAGTTTCTAGCTAGAAGTAGCAAGTGCAGAGCAATCAAACTTAATATATTGAGTAAAGGTGCAGCCAGCACCGGTTCCTAGTGCCCATTTCCCTTCTGAACCTTAGAACTTTATGTTTGGAACTTTGAAAGAAAGCTACAAGTATATAGCCTACAGAAATCCCCATGTGCACATTATATTGAGTTTAGCGTGTAAGGGTCAATTTAGGGCTTTTGGACACAGGAGGGAGGATGCTTTTTGGTTTAACATCCAGACTCAGATGTTCCTTAGTTTTGTTGAGGCAGGGAAACCCCTGTTAGGGTTAGGGATAGATAGGATTCCCCCAAACCCTGTTTCCTTTGTGATGGATAAAAGTTTATGACCAAAACTTATCATGCCACTCTGTCCGTGTCTTACTCTTGATCCCTTAATCCCTTACACCGCCGAGGGACATAACACATCCACCCCATAATGACTTCCATTCACTTATGAGCAGTCCCATAGTCAGCTCTAGTTCGGGTAAGTTTAGGCCATCACACAAGTACCATTGACCTTTGTAGAAGTTCTCGCTGACCAGCACATTTCAGTTAATCACAGAACACATGCCCAATAAGGTGCATAGGGGAACGTGTGGAGGAAATGTTGATAGAAGCGTGCATTTTGTAGCATATGCTGTAGCTATACATATTTAAACAGCATTTGAAGATGCATTTTAAACTAATTGACTAAATTTGGTGTGAACTCCATAAAATGTATGATCTTTCTGTCAATGTCTATTGTAGATTGACATGTACTTTTTTATCTGCAATGTTATAATATAGAAATCCATTAGGTATAAATATAAAGGAATTCCTAAATATCAGCCTTCAAAATATTCCTAATTGGATGTTGAGGAAGCAGCATCCACATTTTCAGAGGGATTAAAGCAAATGTGCCTTTCATTGGGGTACCCTAAATGGTCTAGTACACCTGCTTAGTTTCGGATTGTTTTGGATAATTTAAAGTGTCAGTTCTTATAATTCTTGAAAACGGTGTAATCGGTTTACAAAAATTATAGGCATTCCGACTATATACTTTATATGATACTTTATATGATAAACGTATACATTATGACCATTCAGTGGTAAACTACACTATTGAGAAAAGGGGATATTTTCTGGGACCCTTCTACCACTGAAAGACAAGCAGGGGTGGAGCAGACTCAGAAGTGTGAGACGCATCTCTTGAGAGGTTGTCAGGCTCACAGCTCATACACATTGATGAAAGGCAGGAAAAATTGGGATAAAGTCAATCACATTTTAAGCAAATCTCTCAAAGGCTAGTGTAGGGACAGTCTGTCACATGTAATTCTCAGTTATAAAGACTGATGGATCTGGAAATGAATCAGTCAATTCATGCACCTCAAAGAAAGATTAAGACTTATGTAAAGTTATACCCGTCTTTAAGAGATTGGTAGGATAGAAGAGATGAGAAATCCTGTGTCAGAAGTGCCATTAAAAGAACAATAGAACTGGGGATAACAGTACACATATAGGATCCCCCTTTAAAATGCAGGTAGAGCTAGTGTGGAAACAGTCACATGCCAGGCTTGCAATACAAAGGCTGCTAGGTCTGGTGTATAATCATCATTATTTCAAACTCCTCTTTAGAAGCCCTGTGGTCTAGGGAAGATTCAGACACATGTCAGCCTTTCAGACACTTTAGTGAAAGGACATTTTAAGTTGACATTTCTGGTCTGAGGGGGTCTGTTAGCATCTGCCAGTAAGCATTGCACCACAAACTATCCCATGAACATGCTGCTAAGTAGAGGGAGTGGTGGACGGCCGACAATGATAGAGATGACACTTTAATGTACATTAAGAATGTTTGAAAAATAAACTTTGTGAATAAGCTTAATTGTTAAGCATTCTCCCTTGTGTTTAGGGGGAGGGTTGTTGAGGTGTTTGTGGGAGACTGTCCCTTGTATGGGATGGTTCTTACTTTGGTTTCCAGATGTTTGAATAGGATTCCTCACCCAGGCATTCAAAATTATACTCATTCTTTGTTCTTCCCAAATCGAAGGAATCCACTAGGATAGTAGGAATAAACCTATGTCTTGTATCAAAGCAGCTTTCACTACTGCTCGACACTGCTCTTTTATCAGAGGGGTTGCCTTGGTTTTTTAGACAACCTTGTATTAGATGGGCACTTCCGTCTATAAAAGGTGCTCTGCTTTCTATAACAAAAAAAGGCTTGCCATTGTATTGGCAGGGCTCACTCTTGAATTGGACCTGGTATCACAGAGCTCTCAGTCGCCCCTCGTCTCAAAGAGAGGTTCTCCCTTTTAAAGGGGAGCTTTCACCCATCACGGGAGAGCACATTTTTATCAGAGGGGCTCTCTGTTATATGATGGTTGCTTCCTTTTGTCAGATTGGCTCTCTGTTGAATCAGAGGTATCATATGATTCACCCTTGTGTAATAGTGTTCCCCCTTTTTATCAAGGGGCTCTCCTTGTATCAGGGTGTCTCAGGAAGGGGGGTGAGGCGATGAAGAATAGAGTTCCACTATTGCAGGAGCTTCTCCACAAGAGGGCAGAGCAATTTCCAGGAATCAGGAGTTGGGTGGTAGCTCAGGCTACCCTACCTAAGGTGAGTGGCCCTTTGCGGGACACTCGTGAGTAAAAGTCTATGGATGCACGCAGGTGCCACCAGTAAGTGAGGCATGTACCCCCGGACCCTCAACACAGTCTGACCCAAACTTCGCCAGACTAGTCCAGTTCGCTTGCAGGTTCAAGTCCAGCAGTTGTATGTTCCTCTGGCTTTCAGGGGTTGCGTTCCGAGACTTCAGTCTGTGGTGGGACAGTGGCCCTTTCTTCACTTCTGGTTAACGGATCAGGTTATTCCGACTGCAGTTCATTTTAAGTCACAGGAGGGCACAGCAGTAAGGCACCCGCGAAGCTCGTCACCACACTGGGGCAACACGGGTACCGCATAGGCTCGGGTTTGGGCAGACTCTCCTTGTTCCTGACGTAGGAATGCTAGGTGTATGAAATTCAGCAGGAGAGTGCCTTCAACCTTACAGTTCCCTAAGTCTCAAGTCAAGACTCAAGACAGCAGCGATTCCAGAGCAAAGGTCCCACACGTGCTGGTCAGTTCAGTGGGTGGTCCAGGAAGCCATCCGAAGGAGCTCATTTGCAGGTTAAGCAGGATGTGCCGAGAGAAGTTGGTCACACCACTCCAAAGGGTCGAAGCGCCCTTCATGGCCTTCTGTGCTTGATTAGAAATGTGGGCTCCAATTTGACAACATTGGGGTCAGGGTGCCACACCTTCCAGCGGGTCTCTAGCAGTTCCACAGATCTGTTTCTTCAGTTCAGGATAGTTGGCTTCTTTACTAGTTTTGGTGAGAACTCAGAAGATCAACCTAGAATGGGTGTAGATTGCCTTCTCTTATCCAGTGTGTTTCATGTCGAACTGAAGGGCAACCAATGGGAGATCTGCTCACATTCAACCATCCCAGACAGGGACCAATCATGGAGCACGGTGGTCCCAGTCATTCCAGCACACCAGACATCCTGGCACCCAGAATGTGTATTGGAACTAAACAGGTCCGGGCCACATCCTGGGCCACACACACAAGGCATGCAGAAGCCCGGAAAAGCCTCGGTTTGCGCGGGACCGTACATGAGCAGATAAGGAATTTCCCAGGTCAGCTCAACCTGGTGAAGGCTAAGAGACAACATAGCCAAAGGACAGAACAAAGGACTTTGTGTTAGTCTAGAATTCTTTCTGCAAATAAAATGTAGAGCCACAGTCACGAGTCACAGAAATAACAAAGTTTAATCACTTCAAGCGGACCCAGGTTCAGCTATGTCTGCGGACAGTCATAGGTACATTGGGCAATTACATTGTGGGTTACAGATCCTTATATAAGGTTTCTAATTTTCTTAGGATGTCAAATTCCAGACAGTTTATGGGTTGCCTGCAACATATACATTTTTCTCCGAAATGCCTATATGTCTAATCTACGTCCTGTTTGCACAGATTTATTGTTCACAAAGTTATAAGGTACAGACCGACCTCAGCACAAGGAGACACTCCAGGTATGTAATCTAGGCTATATTTGCTTTGACTTAAAGTTGCTGCACCTCTGCGGCTCGGCGGTCAGTTTGTTTAAATTCTTCCTTCATGGAATGTGCACAGCCTGTCAGCTCTTTGCTAATTATTGGTTTATATATTTGTAGTTTTGTGCCATTAGTTGTGGGAGATGGGAAATGGCAATGACATGTGTTATCTCCTGTCTAAGCTGTGCCTGGCTATGCAAGATTGGTCAAAGGTTGAGCCTGCACAATAACACTGAGCTAATGAATTCTTTCTAAAAAACATGTATTCATAATAGTTCAGCATTTCAGGCTGCAAATATTCAAGCTAGAAAATGGGAGCACCCCAGACATGGGTACTAATGTACTTACATGGATACTGAGAGTAAGCAAAGAAATGTGAAAATATTTGCTAATATAACCTATAAAATTGATGCCGTTTCACAAACCCTACTTTTAGCCTAAGCTAACACATTTAGGTCAAACATTATCATAATCATGTATATCAATAGCCATAGATTGTTTGATCTCATATACTGCATAATCCGTGCATTTGTCATATTAACAGGAGTACAAGGTTCAGGTTGTAGTTTTTCCAGAGCCCTAGAGCAGCAGTTATACAGCATGGAACCTAAAACTGGTAGACATTGTATACAGCAGCAAAAGAACAAAACAACTCCAACCAATATTGCAAGCCCAGAGAATATTTTCCAGCCCCAGGCTGTGAACAGATTCCAAGCCCATGTCCCAATGTCCCAGCTACCCTCATCAACATAAATTTTGGATCCCAGTGTGTAGCCTGAAACAGAGTAGGGGAGGAGTCGGGCGTTTAAACACAACATGCTGACCCGACCATTTTGCGAACTCCTCTGCGCTCAGCTAGCATGGTGTCTAACACCATCCTATTCTGAAGAGCAACCAGTCTAATAGCCCTCTGTTCTAATGTCAAATTGAACAATATATTGGTGGTCTCATTAACTTTGTGATATCTCGAGAATTTATCACTTAGCCCCCGAAGGGAACCATTGCTTTTGCCACATCACCTAATATACGCAGAGGTGTGTTGTCATCGATCCCCCTCCTAGGGGGATATTTTAATATTTCTGCAGTCATAGTAAAGTAAACCCCTGGCAATAGTATCCCTAGGTAACATGTTCCTTTCCAATCTTTGGGCAACCATGGATACGCTTGTTTCCCACAGACAAAGTAAATGGATCCCCCAATGTACAAAGGCGTGATGTTTCATTCACCTAAACTGCAGTGTCCATACAGTTGTCATATGTACCCATGTACCAAGAATCATTTTTACATAAACAAAATGGTACAGTGGCAGGATTATTGTTGATGGTGTAAGTTGTTGGAGTTGCTTCCCTATTTCATACTGTGACATTCGAAATTATATCATTGTTTGGTATGGCCTAGAGGGTATTTTTGTAAGCTTGGTAGAGGCATTGTTGATAGTGCTCTTATCAGCAAAGACAGAGTATCCCAGAGACAGTAACGCCTGTTGATCAAATGTATTGATATTTGTCCCATCAAAGTTACCAGTGGTGCTATCATTCCATTTACTGAAACAAAAAACAGAGCCCTCACGGAAGCATAGCAAGCAGTTGATCATGGGAGAGGATATATGTACCATCCTAAACATTTCTCACCATGCTGGGGAAGGTGAGAAAATATCCAACAATTGGTCCTTTTTAGGATCGCATGAGTGGCATCCATTATTCCTATGAGGATGTTATCTCTGTGCTCAAGATCAAGGGGATTAAGTGCATGGGAGTGCACATAAGAAGGAGACAGGGTAGTCGAGCTGACTGTGGGCAACAGTGAGTTAAGGGGGTGAGAGCTTTCCAAAAACCATAACACAGGTATCAATATGAGTACAATACATGCTAGAATAGGTATTATCACACATGTGTCCCTAGATGACCATAATACTTTAGACCTGGTCTATCTGGTGGCAATACTCTCCATGTCCTCGTTTCTGCATGCCCCAAACAGAGGCATAAGTATCCATTAAGAAGCCTCTGTGAAACAGGCTCTATAAATTCATCCATGGGTGGCACCTGACCACGTGGCCAATCTTGCTTGTAGTCTTCTTTGCCTTACCCCCCTCTACCTCTGGGTGTCTTTGGTGGGAATGGAGGGAATATAGTTGGTTTCTTGTGAGTGCAGTATTTTCGCACACTTCCCTACACACAAAATGTCATTCCCAAGCTATTTCCGTGGTTCAAGGTTATATCTGGACACTCTGGGCACAGAGTGATCCATGAATAGGGGGTCATTATCTGGGGGAGGAAGAGGACAATCGGGCTGCTCAAACTCAGGATCAGTGTATGTGCCATCACTGAAAGGCATGTCCGCGGGGATGTACTTGTGTGCAGAATCTCCTACCTCCTCCTTTACTCACTTGTCTTAGAGCAAAGGCAAGGGAACTCGTTTGAGATGTGCTGCATGGATCCAGTGCTTCTTTCCGTCCACTTGAACAGCTGTCTCAGTGGCCAGTAGCACTAGATAGGGTCCTTTTCAATGAGCTGAAAGTCTGGATTTTTGCTCGAAATCTTTGATCAAAACCTAGTCCCCAGGTCGAATACAGTGACCAGGGCCCACGTATCTATCGGACAGTGCTGTAGGTACCGGATGGTGAATCAAATGCACATTTTGAGTCAACTGGTCACAATAATCAACCAATAATGGGTATTCAATGTCAGACAGTTTATTAGACTTGGGTACGTTTCATACATTAGCAGATCTCACCATTAATATTTCATGGGGGAAAGTCCAATTTTTGCTTGAGCTGTGGTTCTCATGGACAATAGAGCTAGGGGTAGGCCATCAGGCCATTTCTTTTGCTAGCTTGTTCTTAAGGATGCAGTTGTGGCGTTCAATGAGACCGGCACTCTGAGGATGCCGAGAGGAGTGGAACCTCTTCTAAATCTGTAACCCCTCACACACCTTTAGTATTTTGGCGGCAATAAAATGAGGTCCATTGTCAGACCATATTACACCAGGCTACCCAAATCTAGGGAAGTACTCTTTGAGCATGACTTTTGCAGTTGACATAGCGTTATTATCCTTCAAAAGGAAGGCCTCAACCCATTTGCTAAATGCACATATTAACTCTGCTCTCTCCATCTCTGCCTTTCCCCTGTCCTCTCCTCCCTCATTCTCTGCCGTTCCACTTTTCTCCCCAGATGAGGATTCTAGACAAATATGATCTATGAAAGTCTCATCAAAACCTGTTCTCCCCTGTTCCTCTAAAACCATCAAGGACCACATTAACACCCTGGCTCCTGCTTTGGCCAACTTCTGCAACCACTTTCTCACCACTGGAGTCTTCCCTCCCCCCCTGAATCACTCCCTTGTGCACCCCCTTCTGAAGAAAACGTCTGTTGACCCCTCCTGCTCTGCTGACTACTACCCAATCTCAATCACTCCTTTCCTGGGCAAGCTCCTGGAAAAGCTGGCCATCTCCCAGCTAAATCTTCACACTGAATTGGTTGGTTGTCTCCATGACCATCAGTCTGGTTTCAGAGCACCCAGAAACATCCATATTGCTCTCCTCAACATCCATAAAGACCTGTTTTGCAACCTTAACTCGAATACCCCCTGTGTCCTCATCTTACTTGATCTCTCTTCTGCCTTTGACAAGGTCAACCATGCCATCCTGCTCAACTGTCTCCGTGCTAACCTCTGTATCACCGATCAGGCCCGGGCTTGGCTGACCTCCTTCCTTTCTGATCGACCCTCCCAGGTCCAACTTGGGTCCTTCCTCTCCTCTATCTCTATCTCTACATGTGGTGTTCCGCAAGGGTCTAACCTCTCTCCCTGGCTGTTCAAGCAATACCTGGCACTTCGTGCCCACTGCATTGCTGCTCTCTGCCCTAACTTTCAGTGCTATGTGGATGACACTCAACTCATTTTGAGGCTCTCTTCTGCCTCCTCATCTCTTTCTCTCATCTCTGACTGTCTCTCCGCTATCCAGGAGTAGTGTGCGACGAACAATCTCTCCCTTAATGCCAGTAAGACTGAGATTCTCCTCATCGGCACACCTGCTCTCTCCTTTCCTGTCACTCTCTGGCTGGCCCTCTTCCTTCTCCCACCTGTCAGGCTTAAATACTTGGGGTCATCTTTGACTCCACTCTCTCCTTCTCTCCTCACATCTCTGATGTCTCCAAGAAGTCACACTACCAGCTGAACCTCCTCAGAGGTATTCTTCCTTTCCTCTTCTTCCCCCAGAAGCTCACTGTCTGCAGAACTCTGGTTCTCTCTAGACTCTTTCTAAATCTGCCTGCTTCTACTCTCTGCCCTCTTCAACTCATCCAGAACAGGACTGCGATACTTGTCCTTGGCCTCAAGCCCAGGGATTGTATCTCTCCACAACTGAAATCTCTGCACTGGCTCCCAGCAGCTGCAAGGATAAAGTTCAAACCCCTTTGCATTGTCCACAAGGCCTTCTGGGGCCTAGGGCATCAATACCTCTAACTCTCTCTTCCTAAATACCTTCCTTCTCGAGCTCTTTGCTCATCCACCTCCAACTCCCTCAGGGTCAGTCGTTTCTCCAAGCAATGAGTTGGTGGTAGATCTCTTTCTTCGGCTGGAGCCTCCCTCTGGCACACCCTCCCTGCCTCCCTTAAACTTGAAGAGAACCATCTCTGGCTCCGGAAAAACACCTCAAGACCTTCCCCTTTGCTTCTGCTTTCTCTCCTCCTCTCCCCTTCTCAACTCCTGACTGAAACTGCACTGGTCACCTGTCTGCCCTCTGATCCCGGGCCCAGGTCCCCTCCACCACCAGCTACACACCTGCATTGCCTTCGGGCAACCCCAAAACGTGGTGGCTCTTTCTGTATCCCTAAAGTCACCCACCAGCTCTTGACACGTGATGTCTGCACTTACAGACTAAATGGCCGCACTTTTACCTATTGTTTTATTTATTTAATTTTTTCTTAACTGTTGATCCTATGTATTGCACTGCCCCCTCCCCATTCCCTCTGCACTTATCCTTTCCCCCCTCCACTGCACTTGCACAATCTCAATGTCACGTGGCCTAGTAAGATCGTTGTATTTGTGTCTTCCCTCTGTTCCCCCTCCCTTGCATCGTCGCGCCTAAAAACACTTGTGTATAGGTGAGTTATAAATGCCATAACATAACATATCACATCATACTAACACATATTTGTAATTTTGCATCGGTCCATTTCAATAAAGTCAAAGTGAATCACTTTGAATAGCATGGAAGGAGGTCCAAAACTACCCTTAGATGTTCCCTTCCCAATGTTGTGCTGTAGACAGATCTTGCAGTTCTGAACTAGCCATTCCGCAATTTTGGGGATGTTTTCATTTCGCCGTACTGGGTCTAAATGTTTACAAATACCTTTTGCACTACTGTGAGCCAGCCCATGTGCCATAGTAACTACAGCTGGTACATAACCGTTGGGCAACATCCATCTTTGATTGTCATTATCATCCCACCACATTTCATCATAAAACCCTGCGGGTCCAGTTCTCCATTGTTCAATTTCCTCTGAAGTGGCCTCAGCCTGAACTTCTTCCATGCTGTTAATGGCTTCTTCCATCATCCCACTCTCAGTAACACAGCTAACAGGTCCCAATACGTCCATTCCAGATTGTGGGTCTGTGGCGGTTTGCCTGGCTATTTTGTCTGCAAATGCATTCCCTTTCCCAATATCGTCAGTGACTGTCTGGTGTGCTGGACATTTCATTATGGCCAGTTGCTAAGGCAGAGCCAATGCTGACAAGAGTTGCACTATCAAAGGACCATGTTGACTCTTAGTGCCATGAGATGTTAAAAATACCCTCTCGCCCCATAGTCCCCCAATTTTGTGAGCTACTCCAAAGGCGTACTGACTGTCAATATATATATTTACTCTGAGCCCCTGCAATATCTCACAAGCTCTAGTCAAAGCAATTATCTCTGCAGCCTGGGCAGAATTATGAGGGATTCTCCTGCTTTCAACAATGGTGTCAAGGGTGGTGATTGCATAGGCAGCGGTAGAAGTGCTGTCTGGGAGTTTAAAACAAGAACTGTCACAAAATATTTCTCTATCCGGGGATGGAAAGGGAGTGTCACTCAAATCAAACCTACTAATGTATGCATGCACACCTATAACTTATAATCGTTCTCTACTGGAATATTTAAATCAATTAGGAACAAACTATGGGTGCAGAGGAGGAATACAGGCCCTGGCACGAAGCCTACACAATAAGCAAAGAGTGTCTACCATTTGAGACACTCCCGTCCCCATCACACCAATATGACTGAGCATGCAATCAATGATTTAACCAAATGGTCAATCGTTTTTAATGTATACAATAAATCAAAACACACATGTAAATATATGTTCTACATAGTCCCATATTGTACATCAAGAGGTGCATTTCAAATACAAAAAAAATATAAAAAGAAGCAAGTGCTCTTTAATTCGAAGTATCGATCCCATGTATATGTTGTTTCAGAACTTGCTTGCTCCTGAAGAAGGGGTTCACCCCCAAAACGCCTTGGGCATGAAAAGGATTTCGAATTAAAGAGCACTTGCTTGTTTTTGTATTTTGCTTGTATTTGAAATGTACCTCTTGATGTACAATATGTATTAAGGACTATGGAGAACATATATTTAAATATATTTACATGTGAAATGTGTGTTTTGATTTGTTGAATACATTTTAAAGGAATGACCATTTGGTTAAATCATTGACTGTATGTTCAGTTATATTTGTGTGCAGGGGATGGGAGTGTCTCAAGTGGTAGATGTTAAAATGGATTTCTGAACTCTGACCTGGTGGGCAGAGGTTCAGAAGGCTAGCCTAGTTACTTGGAACAGGGTAACCTTCTGGACAAGCCAGACCAATCAAGATAGCTATGGCGGCGGTCAAGACTAGGTTTCAGGAGGGGTGAGGGTGACCAAAGACCTCAATGAGCACATAGAGTAAAGGACACTTAGAAATCACTCCCAGTGAGGTGTATATATATAAAAAATACAAATACATTTTATTCCAAGGCCTTTGCAATTCAACACACAGTAAGAAAATCACAGCAATACTTCTAAACCAACACAATCCTATCTATACACATATATCCAAGACCAATGGGTCTAAAGGATGAATGCACCAAATGGGTCCACAACCTAAACAGGGAAGGAAGCTGGAAGTGCAAATAGTCTTTTGGCCCTTCTGCATTAAACAGAGTCCTAATTGAAAGGCAGTCCAATCCCTAAAATGAGGGGAGCGTAATGCTCAAATGTACGTGTGAAGCTGGCGCACACGGTAGTGCAGATGGGCGAAATAGGGTCTTTTGTAGGGGCTGTAGCAGCTAAGGAAGGTAGGTGAGGTGATGCAGAATAGGTTCTCACGATTCAAGGAGAGTCTCCACTTGAGCGCAGGGCAGTTTCCAAAAGATGGGAATAGTTTACTAGTTCGCTCTAGCAGTGGAAAGGAGAGGGGCCCCCAGGGGCCATTTGTGTGTAAAAATGGATGGATGTGCTAGGGGTCACCAGTAAAAGTTGCAATTACTCACCGACCCCCGGTGCACTCCGGACCAAACATCGGCTGTCGAGTCTACTTCGGTTGCAGGTTGAAATGTGTCTATCTCGCGGCTCTGCGGCTTTCAGCGACGAAGATACAGCATTGATTCCCACATGGGACAGTGGTGATTTCTCCATTCCTGGTAGATGGATCAGGCCAGTTACACTGTAGCAGGCTTCAGGGCACAGAGGACTACAGCTGCAATGAACTTGCAAAGTCCGTCACCACAGTTGGACGATGCGGTAACCGTGTATACTCTGGTTCGGGCGCACTCTCTTTACTCCAGACTTGGAAATGCCAAGTGTATGAAATTCGGTGTGAGAGTGCCGTGAACATTGAATATTCGATTTACCAAGTTTCAAGGGTCTCCTTGAAAAGGCAGCAGTATCAGGGCAAAACTCCCGTGCAAGCTGGTCAGCCCTCTAGTTTGCCCAGGGACACTTCCGAAAAGGCTTACTTGCAGGTTTTGATGAAGGTGTGAGAATAGTTGGTCCCACTATTCTAATGGGTCGAAGCGTCTTTGCAGCACTCCAGACTCTCTGGCATCCAAGATGTGTATTGGAACTAGATTGGCCAGCCTACATCCTGGGGGTCGCGCACACAAGGCATACAGAAGCCCGCAAAAGCTTGGCATTTTGTGGGAAAATGCATGCCCAAATAAGGTCTGACCAGGTCGACTCAACCTGGGGAAGGTGAAGTGGCAAGAAGGCCAAAGGACAGGACAAAGAACCTCATGGCATTGTCATTTTGGAGCCAGGTTACCTAACCGTGCCAAACGCGGTAACCTTGGTTTACCCGGAAGGAAAGGGTTAAAAAATATATGAAAAGATAATCTGCCACCAGCCCTGTCCAAGGCACGTCTGCACTTCTCCTAAAAAGGGTTACTAGGGCCTTTAGAAATGACAGGAAGACCCAAGTGCATTATACTGGAAGGTACATTGTGCACTTGCTACATGTTGCAGAAAAGTTGCAACATTGACACAGACTAAGGGAAACAAAGTCTCCCAGTACTGACTGTCTTTAAGGGCATGTCAGTTCCCTCATAGAAAAGTGAGCGAAAAAGCCCAGGGGAGTGCAGCAGAAGGCTGTACTCCTCTGGTAAAATCAGACTATAGTGTTTAAACAAAGCAAAAAGTTGGGGGGGGTACAAAACTGGAGGGTGAATTACACATGGAATGGAAATCTTTCCTAACAGTAGACACTCTTTGCTAATTATACTCAAATCAATCCTCCCTTTGGTGTCTTGTTCAGTGACATAGAGACAATCATATTTGGTGTAATTAATACTGTCCTCGTTTAGAAGAGGTAACAGTTTCAGCCGGATTTAAAAAACTGCATCTCTTAACTTTGATGTGGGGTGCAAATAGAATGAGCTTGTATCTTGTGAGCTGGGCAGATGTGAGATGCTAAGTTTGTGTTCTATTCAGTAGTATTCAGTAGTACATCTACCGTGTGATGCACCATTATGGTTAAGGAATGACCCAAAACTATGCTGTCGCAGCAGCCGCAGCATTGACACATTTCAGCAAAGCGCATGCAATAGGGTCTAACATGGAGAAAAAATAGCCACATGCCCTGTTCTTTCCTCCATTTTCCTGTGTCAAAACCATCTTTTTCATGCACAAACAACACACATTTGTTTGCATAATGTGGCGTGCCCAATACTGGTGCGGAACATAGAGCAGTTTTGAGCAGATCAAAAGCATACAGACAAATTGTATCCCAAAGTAGAGTTAATGCTACATCTTTTCTTGTTAGTGCTAGTAAAAGCTTAATTAAAAGGGCAAAATGTGGAATCCATTGCCTGAAATAGGAAGACATCCCGATAAAACCCCTAATCTCTTTCTGAGTATTTGGTACTGCCCTGTCAGAGATGCTTTGTATCCTTTCAGGTGCTAGGCATCTCTCATCCTTCAACAGGAGGTAATCTAGATAGGCAACCTCCTGTTGACAATACTGAAACGTCTTTAAAGATGCCCTATGTCTGTTGTCAGCTAGATGTTTTAGTAACAAAATTGTATCCTCTTTGCAAGCACCCTCTGAATCTGCAGCAATAAGCAAGTCATTGCTGTATTGTATTAGCAAGCAAGAGGAAGGTAATTCAAGTGTATCTAATTGTTCTTTGCCCTACTATAAATTCTAGAACCTTCAGTGTACCCTTGCGGTATATGGGTGAAAGTAAAAGAACGTTCCCCAAGGGTAGAAGCAAACAAATATCTGCTATCTGGGTGTATAGGTATGCTAAAAATGCATTTTTTAAGTCAATTGGCCTCGTTATGACCCTGGCGGTCCCGTAATGAAAGGTGCCGGTATGGGACCGGCACCGTTCATTATGGGATGCCTGATTACGAGGGCCCCCAGCGGGACCCGGAACAGACGTCTGGTAAAACCAGACGTCATTTCCGGGTCCCGCGAGGGGACCAAGGAGCTCATAACGGGCCCGTTATTAGCTCCATCCCCATTCCCATTGAGCCCTATGGGGGCTCAAATGGGAATGGGGAATGGTTTTGTTCATGAGGAATTACCAGGTCCTCCAAGGTCGGAATGACCCGGTAGTTCCTCATTCACAGAACCCACTATTGGAGCCCGGTATGGAGGCAGCCATGCCCATACTAAGGGCATGGCTACCTCCATACTCGTAATGAGGCCCAATGACTGAAAAATGCATAGCCGTTGCAGGGATCATGGTTAGAATGGTAGTGATGTCAGGAACAATGGGGAACTGGGGTGAATCAACCTTATTAATAGCTCTCAAATCAATAACAAAATGGTTAGGTAATGCATTGTCACCTTTCTTGTAAACAGGCAAAATTGGGCTATTACATGTGCTACCAGAAATTTCTTTTATCACACCTTGATGTACAAGGTCAGAAACAATGCTTTTAAGTGGTTGTTAACCATCAACTTAAACTTTATATTGAGGGATGCGCTGCAATGTGACAACGGTTTTCAAAATATTGCGCACTGTTTCAACATCTAGAATTCCAGCATCATTGTCATTAATCACCCACAGATAAGTAGGCACTTGGTGCAGTTCACTGGGTAAAGGTAAAGCCACAAATTGTGAGGTGGAATTCTGCTGGTGAGTGATGGTCAAGTATACTCCATCCGGAGAGCAGTAAATTACTGCATGTAATTTTCTCAGTAAGTTCAGCCCCAGCAAATATTCACCACTGTTGGTTGTTAACAGAAAGGGGCACGTGTCAGTGAAAGGCCCTAAAGTAATTGGCACTGGTTGGGAGAAAGGGCTTACCACCGGGGTACCACAGAACCCTACTGATACATTTTATTGCCCTGACAGGGGAATATCTGGAACCTTTAAGTGGTCAATTGAGCATTTTTTAGCTCCTGTGTCCACCAGAAAAGTGTGCACCCTGTCCCCAACTTTCATTTTTATGTAGTGACCTTTCTGGTTTACAGGGAAAGGGGTGGGTTCCAGATCCTGCTTCAGTCTATCCTAGTGGAACAGTACATTGTCGGTTGTTTAATGCTCAGAAAAATAAGTGTGGGTCGTGTTGTCGAAAATGTTTGAACCCCTAGTATTCTGTTGCCCATCTTGATTTCCTGCATTACTGTCATATTGCTGGTTCTGAGAGAACCGATTTCTATTTGGCCCCTGCATGCCATTGGTACATGCTCTCGACCTTCAACTAGAGATCCCATTTGCTTTCTGCTGGAGGATCGGACACTGTGCCCTCCAATTGCCTTCTTGCTTACAGTAGGCGCATTGATTCATATTTAAAGTCCCCATGTGTGTGGTGAACTGTCCTCTAGGTTGGGTATTACCTCCCCTTGCTCCCCTTTCAATTTCCTGCAAGAGCACACTAGTCTTTAAATCAACCTTGTTCTTTTCAATAATTTCCTTCTCATTGTTCACTCTATTCTCATAATAGTGGGTCATATGTAGGATTTCGGATTGTGATTTAGTCTGCCAATCGCTCTCACAGGCAGGGATTTGAGACTGAATGTCGGGCAATAGTCCATGTACAAATTTATCAACAAACAATCTTTTTCGTGGTTCAGTACTCAAATCCTGACCACTGAATTTGAAAACACTTGTTCAAACGTATTAAAGTATTCAGTAGGCCCCTCTGTCTTCCCTTGCGCAGGCAGTGTATTTATTTCCCAAATAATCCTTTTCTCCGGCACCAAGGACTTAAGTTTGTTCACAGTTTGGTTAGGTAATGTCAGTATGCTTTGTGGACGTTTCTCTCCTACCTTCCTTGTACTATCTGCCAGCACAAGGGCAGCCCATGTAACACCAACTGCAATCGTATCATCTACGGTTCTGACCTGTTTCCATAAATCTGCTGGTAATATGGAATAACAATCTATGGGCCTCATTAGGACCCAGGCGGTAAGGGGTTTACGGCGGCGTAAACAGCGCCGACCCTTACCGCCTGATTCCGAGGTCCCTTAGCGCCATGGAGGTTTTAACACCTGCTTTTAGCAGGTGTTAAAATCCATGGCGCTAAGGGACCTTGTTGTTAATTACGCCACCGTAATTTACAGTGGCGTAATTAACGCCTTCCCCACTCCCATTATGCCCTATGGGGCAAAAATGGGAATGGGGAAGGGTAAATGGGTTAATGGGGACTTACCGCCCCACTCACCTCGGAATGGGGCGGTAAGTCCGCCAACCACCATGGCGTAAACATAGTTTACGCCATGGTGGTAAAGGTACGACCCAGGCGGTAACTTACCGCCTGGGTCGTAATGAGGCCCTATGTCCCCTAGAGTGAAAACTGAAGAGTTCAAAACAGACTCAATTTCTTTATAAAATCCTGTGGGATTCTATCTGATGTCAGGGGTGAACTGATTAAGAGCGTTAACTTCCTGTCTTGAAAAGAGGACATGTACAAATTGCGAGATATAATATGCAGGGATAATCCTTGGAGAACCATTGCCCTCTGCCAGTTCCTCTTTCTGTGGCACTAGAGAAGGGAGCACTTCTCTCATGGCCAATTGCGCAGTGGGATTCTCAAACCAATTTTTAAGGAGCAAAGCTAGGTCGAGGGACAGTGAGGTTGGCGGGGTGTCATCAGTAACCGTGTGTTTGTACATTGTCATAATATCTGCTGGACAGCACGATTTCATTTTAAAGCTTTCGTCTTGCAAATATTCAGCCATAACTTGTAACACTTTCCTTTGCATGGATGGGGAATATTGGGTGAAAGTGTCATGGATCTCCAAATTCATCTGAGAGCGTCTTTAGTGATGACACGCATCTCTTCAGTGGGGAGGGTACTATTCTGGACATATAATGTATTTAATGTAGGGTAAGATCTAACTAGGTAGCAGTCATCCAATTCATTTTTCTAAAATAATAATTTGGACACGTGCAGACATGCTCCCTCCAATGCAGTGAGGGTGCAAACTGAGTAGTTAGGTCTCTCTAAGTTAGCGGGTACTGAAAGATTAAAGAATATCATGGGTTAATTCCACATGATAGAAATACATCAGTCACAAGTCCAAAGGTATAATGTACTATTTATTAACAGGCAACTGCCTGGCTCTCGACACCCCGCAATGTGTGCAAGCAGACAGCGTGAGATGAGAGAATGCTGGACATCTCAAAAACACAAGTATTTATACAGGTTTTGCACAATCTTGGACACATCGTGCAGCCCCTCTTCGTGTAATACATTTACTTAGGGTTCATAGCCTTTCCACAAAACTAATTCATGTTTAAACATCTTTACGTAGTTCATTGTTTTCCCTTAAATATTTCGAATGTTTTCCAAACATAAAACACAAAGGTATCATTCCTTATTTTACTTGCTTATATTTGTCTACAATTTGTTCTTGAGTTTAAAGTCAGCTTAGTTTCAAGGAGCAAGAATAAAAATGTCTGCAAAAGCACATGTTCAGCTATTCATCTACTTTGCTGTTTGAATGGGGAAGACAATGTTGGTATAGATGATATCTAAATTACTGATTAGTACTGCTTTTGTTTAGCTCCAAGGTTCCTTCAGTGTAGGACAAACAATCCACCTTAGCAGCTTCAACATGCATATCTACATTGACATCATGAAAACAGTACAAAGTTCATTTTGCTCTGCTGGAGCCAAAAACACAATTATAACATGGGACAGAAAGCAAGAGGTGATCAAAATGGTGAATAACTCAAAATGACGGCGTAGTCAGCCTGTTTCAGGTTCATTCAATGTGATTTACAGTGCAATGCAAATGTGCTTAGGCCAATATTTACTATCAGGCGGTATTCATGCAAAATATACTTTTACAGTACCACGGTATCAGTCAGTTTCATCTATCGCTGGGCAAGTACGTCCCCATGTGTTCTAATAAATGTCTCCGCTCAGCCTCAGAAAAGTCGGGCAAAGAATTAAAAGTAGTCACTTCATCCTCTTTTAACATATATTCTTCCGCTTTCAATGCTAAGTGTACCTTTACTCTTCTTGTTTGTGCTCTATGAAGCCCTGGCCTCTGGGTGCTGAGGGAGCGTGTATTTTGCATAAGAGGATTTTGAAATTGTCAGGGGTTGCTGATGGTGAGTGCTGAGGTAACTCCTGTGCAGAAGGAGGTGGACGTCAAGTGTCAAAGCATGCGGCAGGATATGGTAGTTGTGTCTGGGCCACCGCAAGTGGTGGTGGAACATTGGGAGGGGGTGCAGAAAGAGGTGCTTATCTTTCATTCAGCAGTTTGTCCATTAATTCATCTTTGGATGGGTATATTTTTTGTATTTCCAATTGGAAGCCGCTAGACATAGCCCTAATAGCCTCATCCTGTTTTTGTTGGTCATTTTCTAAAGCCTTTTCTGCTTGAGTAATGTGTCTGTGCGCAAATTTCTCCCTACTTTTGAGGCACTGGGTGGCTTCAATGCACCAGTCCCGAACTGCATCAAAAGTGTCAGACTTAGCCTTTTTTTTCAACAGTACTGAATCTAAGTGTTGTATTCTAGAAAGTTCAAAACATCCAAGGGACGGCCACTGAAGTTCTGAGTCATGTCTGGTGTGGCGGTGCTGAAAATCATTAAAACCTATTGCTCCCAACCCGTACTTAATGTATATCTCATAGGTTGGGGAACCGTCTGGCGGGGCTGGTGGACCATATTCTAAACCATTTGACTGTTTTCTATTGCAACAAATTGTTGACCAACAAGTTTGCATCTTACTGAAACAAGGCATTTTACTTTGCTTAAAAAACTATTTTTTCCTGGCAAAATATTTTGCAAAATATTTTTATATCCAAACAGTTTGAAACAAACTCACCTGATTCAAAATCAATCCCCATCAAACGAACCCTGCTTGTGGCTGGTGGCCTTCCAAAAATGCGTAAGTCATAACCTTTCAATTGGGACTCTCGCCATGATGACCTCTGGGTGAAGAGACGGACGTGGATCACGAGTAGCAGCTGCAAGAAACTTTTGGCCTCATCACAAGTCTGGTGGTAACCCTTAAATGCGGCGGTAGCACTATTACCACTGCATTTAAGGGTCTGCAAGATCATGGCCTTGGCTGATTTCCCCCCAGCTCTGAGCTGGGGCAAATCTGCTGCAGATTTGCCGATTTGCGGCGCTATTACCGTTGGCAGGAAATCTACCGGCAGTTATGGCGTGAAAATTCCCCATTGGCCCCAATGGGGAATGAGGAATTCCCAAATGGGCCCAATGGGGAATGAGAACCAACAGTTCCACCAAACCCGTGATCTGCCACTATTAGCCCGGGGGTTTGGCGGTAGCACTAATAGCCCCAGCGCTAATAGCGGCAGGGCTACCGCCCAACTAGCACCCAACTCGTGATGAGGCCCTCAGTACTCACTGGTCCTTGCGTCAGTTTACTCCTTCCTCGAAAATCGATGGATCATCTTTCAGAAGAGTCCCATATTTGGCGCCATTTGTTAGTCTGTAATGCTTTCTGCAAATAAAACAAAGAGCCACAGTCATGAGTCACAGAAATAACAAAGTTTATTCACTTCAAGCGGACCGAGGTTCAACTATGTCTGCGGACAGTCATAGTTAAATTGGGCAATTACGTTGTGGGTTACAGATCTTATATACAGTTTCTAGTTTGCTTAGGATGTCAAATTCCAGACCGTTTATGGGTTGCCTGCCACATATATATTTTTCTCCGAAATGCCTACATGCCTAACCTACGTCATGTTTGCACAGATATATTGTTCACAAAGTTACAAGACTGAACCCAGCACATGGCGACAGTCCCGGTATCTAATTTAAGCTACATTTGCTTTGACTTAAAGTTGCTGTGCCTCTGCGGCTCGGCAGTCAGTTTGCTTAAATGCTTCCTTCCTGGAATGTGCACAGCCTGTCAGTTCTTTGCTAATTATTGTTACATATATTTGTAGTTTTGTGCCATTAGCTGTGGGAGATGAAAGATGGGAATTACATGTGTTATCTCCTGTCCTAGCCGTGCCTGTCTGTTCAAGGTTGTTCAAAGGTTGAACCTGCACAAAAACACTGAGCTAATGAAGTCTTTCTAAAAACATGTATTCAGAAGAGCTCAGCATTTCAGGCTGCGAATATTCAAGCTAGCAAATGGGAGTACCGCAGAAATGGGGTCTAATGTACTAAAATGGAATCTGAGAGTGAGCAAAGAAATGTGAGAGCTTTGGCTAATATAACATATAAATTGGATGCCATTTCACATTTGTCGCATGGCCATTTTAGGCACTGGCCCCCGTCCTGGGCCAAATGTGGTAAGCACAGTTTGGGCTATTGAAAAGAGTCAAAAAGCTTTAAAAAGTAACTGCTGCCATCAGTTCCATTCTGTGCACACCTGTACATTAACCAAAAATCCTTTGAGGGTGTCTAGGGCCTTAAGAATGAAAAAGAGACCCCATCACACTGCATTGGAAGGTACATTGTGCACTGATAAAAAGTTACTGTCATGGGCACTTGCCCAGGATCACAGGAGTGGCACCATCAAGTGGAGGGAGCAGGGAGCATCATGGGTCACGCACTTCCTTTTAGGACATTTATACATGGGGTGCCTGGTTGGACACAGTCCTGGTGCCTTTGGCGCCAGGCTCATGGAAGAACTCAAACAAGACACTTTCATTATGGGCAGAAGTGCTTAGAATGGAACAGGAACGCTTTTATTATGGGCAAGAATATTCTCAAGAACTCTTATTTGAGTGTAACTAGTCCGGGTGTGGTCTCCATCTGCATCTGCATGTGCATGTGCAACTTCTAGGATTGGCAGAGTGTGGCATGCAGGACTGTGCTAGGGGGCATGGCCTTAAGAACACAGCTACAAAAGCCAGCCCAACCCCAAGGCACACGCTTTGCGTTATTCTGCACCTCCGTGCAGCGGAACGCACACTGTTGCCTGGGATTCAACTTACCTGAAGAGACCCTGCCATCTACATTCATACTCACCATCCAGAGGATCCTGCTTTCATCCGAATGCTTCTTTCTCACAGCACGGCTCATCTGCAAACATCTCGGAGCACAGTCATCTTCTTCCTGGCACCGCGGCTCACCTGCAAACACTACAGAGCGCAGTCATCTTCTTCCTGGCACCGCGGCTCACTTGCAAACATCTCGGAGCGCAGTCATCTTCTTCCTTGCACTGCGGCTCACCTGTAAATGTTTCGGAATGCAGACAGCATCATCTGGGCACCACGGCACGACGTGCTTCATCCGAACTCGCAGAAACTTCAAAAGAAAGCCAAAAGACAAGGTTGGACACATAACAGAGATTTGTTAAAGGTGCGCTGCCAATAACCTTGTGCCTTCCTAAAGCCATCACTCACCTGCTGCTGGACATTTGCGGTAGCATCCATCTTCCGCTCAGCCACGTTCTGCGCCTTCACCGCAATAGTAAGGCCGCATTTCCATCTCTTGGGAGAAAATAGAGAGAAACGTTATTCAGGGGAAAACAACAACGCTGAGAGCAAAAAACATCAAGACATCGAGAGAAAGCAGAAAAAGGGGAAAAGACAAGAGACATTGAGAGAAAGCAGAAAAAGGGGAAAAGACAAGAGACATTGAGAGAAAGCAGAAAGAGGTGCTTAGTCGCAGCTGGACTGAACTAATACTCTGGAATCAGTGAAGGAACTCGATTTCATTAACAAGCGCCCCTATCAGAAGTAGCAGGATGGAGAGCTAATCATTCACACTTACCAGGAGCAGTGCCACTGATTGTCGCCGCCCACAACTGATCTGCAGGCGGTGAAACCAGAAGAGGGTGATCTAATTCCAGGGGAGCTGCAACTGTGCCCCAATGCCTCCGCAGAGACCAGGTGAGCATAACAGTTACCAAGAAATGGCAACAAAGTGAACGACTAAGGGGAACACAGTCTCCCAGTACTGACAGTCTGAAGGGCATGTCCATTTCCCATTAATGAGATGAGCTAAAGCCCAGCAGGCTACTGAAGAAGGCTGGGCTCCACTGATAAAAGTCAGACTACGATGGTCAGAAAAAAGCAGAAAGTTGGGGGGTTCACAACTGGAGGGAAAATTACGCATACATGGAAATCTTTCCTAACAAAGAGCAACACAGCCTATGAGTTGGGGAGAATGATGCAAGACCAGTCTGTGTTGAACTCAAGGTTGGAAGCTGCAACATTGTATACCGAGTGCTGGAACGAACATTGTTAAAAGTATGTGATGAAAGACCTGAGTAAAGCTAAACTGCTGATTAATGTTTGAAATTGAGAAGGAAAGATACAATACCATTGAGAGAGGGGTCTGGTGCTGGGGATGTGCTCAATCGAAAGTCTCTGTAAGGTATCCTGCAAGAGAAACAAAAGTGGAAGATTGATGAGAATAATTGTGTGAAGTTAATCGAAGTGGTCCTCCAACGGTTTAAGCAAATCCCATTGCACATTTGAAAGTCTTCGATTTTGAGATCAAGAGTATCCGAACCACAATGGGAGAAATCTATGTCAAGAGGATATGAGCCTGAACGAGGGAGATCCATAGCAATAGGATCTGAGCCCAAATGAGGAAGATCCATGGTCCGAGCCCGAATGAGGGAGACTAAGAGTGAATATTGTGATAAAAAGGGGGTCTCAGTCTAAAGAGGGAGACGCATGTTGAACAATGAAAGTGAGAACATATGCATGTGAAAATCCTGATAGGAATGGAACTTTGAGACTTTTTATTTGTTACAAAAGACCCTCCACAGTCAGAGACTGTTATTGGAAAGAGGCTTTGGCAGAAGGCCCTGATGTATGTTCTTTGAACTGTATCCTCATGGCCAAGAAGCCAGAGTGTGTGCGAAGCTCGAATGTGCCCTGTTGACCCATGCTAATAACATGGAGAAGGGAAATCAACAGCTAAACCATCCTAACATGTTATTTCTTGAATACTTTTCTTTTGTATACATCATTGTCCCCCACTCTTTTGTACTCTCTTTTGTATTTCGAAGTAAGGATTGGCAATAGGTTTATTAGTATAGGCCCTTTTATTTGACAGAGACTTGACTAGCACTGCATTATCATTATTCGATTGTCGTACCTTGCTCCCATGCTTAGCCTTAGATTTAGATAGGTATTCAACCAACCCATTTGAAGTTCAACAAACTCCCTTCACCTGTGATCACTTGTGTCTGTCTTCACTGTTTGATAACATGCCTTCATTCCTTGTGGTGTGAGCAACGGGATATGATTCAACTGACAAAAAGTGAAAACCCATGCTGATAATCGTCATACCACCAGAAGGAGAAAATAGGATTATTGAACTCCTCCAGTCTGATAGAACATACACAATAAAAGAAGTCTTGTTCTCCCAGCTTCAAATCCCAATTGGCCAACAAGATATGTTTTTCAAAACCCAGGTATTGTTAGTTACCCTTCTGCTCTCTCACTATAATATCCAACAATGCGAGTGAATAGTCTTAAAAATAAGGCATGCGCACTTCATTAGACCTAGCGCCCTGAATCTTCCTTTCCCCCAAACCTTTTTCTTTTAGTACCAGACTAGTTTCATTTCCTGGCACTTCAAGTGTACAGATCAACCACCCCAAATTTTCTCCTCCATCAGAATCCAGTTCAGAGGATTCGGACGACTTCAAAACCCTTTTGGAGGTTGAGCCCCTGTTTTTCCTGATTCAGAAATTGTCACAGATGGAACCCTTACTCCCCCGGAATATATGGCTGACCTTGAAGATGTCATGGCCCAACTGGCTGCCCATTAGATGCAGGCTGAAACCCGTCTTCAAGATCATTTAACTAAATTAGTCCAGTACCAAGCCTGACCCATACTACCTCAAGGGATACTACAACCTTATCACAAAGGTGAAGATCTAGGGAGTCTCCTTTTGAATTTTGAGCTATTACTGAGAAATTTGGGTGGGAAGAAAATCTAAAAAAAAGTGTTATTTGGGGCCCCTATTGAAAGGCGAGGTGCAGACCGACTAGCAGCTACGTCGGGCCTTTATGTGACAGAGACTGAACTAGGACTGCGTTATTATTATTTGATGTTCATAGCTTGCTCCCATCCTTAGCTTTAAGTTTAGATAGGCGTTTGACCAACCCATTTTAAGTTCAATAAACACCCTTGAACTATGATCACTTGTGTCTGTCTTCACTGTTACCGTGCCTTCCTTACACTAGCCTCTGCATAGGATTCTTTCTCCTCCATTCAATGTTCCTTGTCTTTTTATGTTTGCCACCAGAAATGAAAGGGTGTCATCCCTCTTTGGCTGTTGAGCTCAGGGGGAATTCAGCATTACCTGAAGCCAAAGGAATTGAATCAATGTCACTATTTTTTTTAATCCAAAACAAAAGTAACATCAGTAGTTTTGCTTTCCATATATGCAGATAATGCAATCCTGATAGGGAGTTCTTCACAGGAATGGGAGTCCTTGCCCCCCCAAAGGGGGTCACTCCCAGTGAGGTCCCACTTTCCCAGATCCCTACCATGGGTCTTGCTTAGCAGGGTCACCTCCCTAGCCTCTAAGGGGTGGCTCCCCTCTGGGGAGAGGGGTCGAAAATTCCAGATTCATCACACTTCACATACTAATCAAAGGATTTTCCTTGCCATGACATTGACTAGTAGGGACACACTGTGCCTCATACACATGTCATTGGCTTTCATGTGTTTATGATAGGTGTATGCACCTCATTTTGTTACTGAACACCAAAGCATGCTTTTTAAAATATTTATTTGTAAATGGTTCTTATGATGGTATGTGGTTGTTCCTTCCACCATGGGTCAAGATACATTTTCAAATCATTTTCCTCATGCAATCCCAGTTTCATGCTGTTAGCTTCCTTTAGATTCAGTTTCACACACTTTTTTAACCAATCACTGTTATCTTCTTGCCACCTTTCACAGCTTGTCAGGTCAGTGTAGGGTTGACTCTTGCTGGTTAGTCAGTTTATGATTTCCTTTAGTTGCAAGACAGTTAGATTTGAGGCTGAGTCTGTGAGTAGTTTTATAGTTTTCACTGATTTTGACAGTGTACTATTTGGTAGAGATTTTTCGTTTATTCTTGATACACTGCTAAAATGACAACATATCGAGTCTCTACATATTCTTTACTTTCAGTTTGTGTTTCAGCTGTGACTATATTCTGCATGTCCATGTTTATGGAGTCTGTTACTGTTCTGAAAGCCCATGTTAGTGCAATTTTGCATAGACTCCCTGTAGCATCATGAATGGACTCCTGATTCTGTCAGACACTTGTATAGACATCTAAGCGGTGTATCTTGGTTTCTTTGTCTGCAAGTCTTTACTCTAATCTCAACTTGTCTTGAAACACATTTACGATGTCAATTTCAATACAGGGGATCATATGCAGGAAGTCAGAATACATGGTTTGTTTCTACAGTTCTTAGTAACATCACTTTTTCCTGGCTACTGAGAAATGTGCGCCATTTTAGGTCTTTATCTATGTGTAAAATATTGCCATCCTTTTTCATTACAGCATGGATGTTTTACCTGGACCTGCAAGGAAGCGGTGGGACAGTGAATCTGGTTATGTTAAACCATCAACCATTTTTTTCCAAATACAGCACGTGTGTTCCAATCTGTGAATTTATTGTTATATCATTTCAGGCACTCGTGATGTCATCATCATGAAGATACAACCTAGAGCTATATGATTGCTACTGGGACATGGCTCTTCTCTCTAGGTCCATCTCTCTAAATGCATAACACACACTTGTGGCCCTTGTGCATGCCCACATCTGTGCTTGAACCTGGCACCTGACAACTGTAGTGTGGGTCGAAAGACGATGCAAGCCACTAGAACAAGTTCGATACTGAGCTGAAGAATTCTGTCAACAGCTCAATCTAATACTACTACTCAAAAAACAACTCACAGTCGACATGTTTCTCAAACACCTAAAGAGCAAGATAGTGACCTGAAGCTCTACACATTTAACGTGATTGGCCACCACTGTTTTAGATCTGTATAAATTAATTCAGCATATTAGCGGCATAAGCTGAACATAAATAAATGAAGTAAGTATGTATGCATTGAAATCCCATTATAAGAATAACACTTGCGGAGGTAAAAACACACGAAATCAGCTCTTTTCAATGGGAAACTTGACTTTACAAATCATCTCCAATGATGCAAAAGGAAACACCTGATTTAATATTGCTAACTAATCTAATAGTAGACCATTTCAGACACAAATGATTCATGCACTGTGCCAGCTAACAGCAATCACCTGAAGTTAACTTCCAGATCAGAGCCTCACAGCTATGCACTGGGGGTATGCTAATTAGTCAAAAAGCAAGAGGAAATTGTCAACTGATAAGGTAGGAGATGGCGAGCGAGAGTGGTGGGATGTCTTCTGGACAAGGTGGCCAAAGCAATTGGGAGGTACGACGTACTTTCATCACGGGATTAACCCTTGCTGGGCTTTTCTCCCCGGAAATTCTATCGAAAAAAAACTCAGCGAATTTTTGGGGGGCTACAAATATATATATATATGGGGTGTGGGTATTCAGGTATATAAAAACATTAAAGGGCACGGGGTGCTTGGGGGGAAGAATCCCCCCAAAAATAAAAAAATAAAAAATTCAATGAATTTTTTTCGATGGAATTTTCGCAGAGAAAAACCCAGCAATGTTTATTCCCGCGATGAAATGACATGGAACCACCGTGGTTGCAGTCAGAAGCTGCAGGTCGGCAGGATGGCAGCGAGACATATATGGAGCAATACCAGCATACAATTAGTAGGTGAAGATGGGCAAAAGGAGAAACACAAGGAGGTGGGTGTGGATCAAGAAGAGACACACAAAGGGGTGAATGCAAGGCTCATAGATGGGCGCAGCGAGTGGAACATGAGGAGGTGGACGAGGAGAAGGGGGTGGAGTTGCAGCAAGAGGTGGTACATGGGGCAGCAGATGCATGGCAAGAAGAGGACGACGAGGCTGTCTATGTGGGTTAGAGGACGAGGGGCCGAAGGCGGAGAAGTATCACAGAGGGGAAAGGAAGTAGGCTTAGTCTGATGGTGATAGTTACCTTGAAAGGCAGAGCGTGGGCCAATGTGCAAGATAAAGGAATGGAAAGGGACACACAATTGTTTGCAATTTGCTCCTCCTCGGTGTGTCAGTATGTTTACATTCCCAAGCAGAAGGTACCGGAAGAGAAGTGCACCGATGTGTGGAGGTACTGCGTCAAGAGTGTGCCGCAGGAAAAATGAGTATCTGTTATGCATTGGACTTGACTGTAGTGCATAGTGACATTTGGCTTTGGAATTATGAAACCTTCATGACCCACATGGCAACTACCCTGCCCTGCCTCAACAGCCCCCTCCAGTGGTGCAGAGGAAACATTTGGCAGCACATATGGAGATACTTGTCATTGTCTGCCACAATGTCAAATGCTGTACCAACCACAGTCAAAGGTGCCAGATGTAGTGGCACCTGCCACCACTATCAGGCCCTTGTTGGCTCACTGCTGCCTGTGGTGGAAAGGGTGGTTGTGGCTACATACCGGATCATCCAGTGAATAAATCTGCACCAGCCCGCGACACACATTACCATTATTGCCCGGTGTGTTCAGCTGAGGAGATTTAATGGAAGGTGCAGCCCAAAATGCAGTGCCCATCAGCCTGACTTCCATCAGTGAATTGAACAAGTGTGGAAGGACTGGCAACAGATCTATGAGAGAATGACATGGAAGCAGATGTCATACATTTGGAAGATTTGTGGAAATTGTATAGCATGGCTACCGAGAGAAAAGTGTGTGCTTGCAGTGTAAGGGATGAAGGGTAAGACTCGGACACAGTGGCATCTTAAGCTTTGGTTATGAACTTTTACTATCGAAATAATAAGAGGGGTTGGGGAAATCCTACCTGTCCCTACGTTTATCAGGGGTTTCCCTGCCTCAACAAACCGAATTACTGTCTGTGTCAGGATGTTAAACAAATAAAGTGTCCTCCGTCCTGTGTCCAAAACCCTAAACGTACAAGCCAATATAGATATAAGGTGAACATGGGGATTTCTAGGAGCTATAGTTTTATATCATTCTCTTGTAGCTCCAAACATATAAGTTCCAAGGTGCAGAAAAGAAATGGAACAACGTTCCACTAAGGAAAAAGGGGATTTCCCTTCTCCTACCTCGCTTCGAGTTTCTCACAGTCTGTCTGGCACTTCCAGCAAAATCAATAATGTTTCAATGTTTTCCAAGGAGATGACTTTCTCAATGAAACCTACTTTTCTTCCACTATGTTATCTCTCAGTTTCAAGGGAGACAGTTCCACCCTTGAATATTCACTTATGTGATGGTTTTCTTGTCACTCAGAATGTGGGATTCTTTTTTACTCCCTCTGGTTTCCTTTCAATGTCACAGTTCTTTGATTCATTTAATGTCACTCTTTGTTTACCTTGTTTGTGTTTAAAGGGGTGTGGTTTACCCTTTTGTCACTATTCCAAAGTTTCAGGTCTATTGAAGTATCTTCTTACCACTGGTTTACTCTCCTGACAGTGCTTCACTGTTTCAAGGTGTTTTTTTTAACCCCTTTGCCTCTTCACACTTCTTCTTTCACTTCTCTTCTCACTTCTCCTCTCACCCCAGGTTAACTCACCTGCCAGATTGTTACAGCTTTCTTACATAGGTGTGAGTCCCAGACTTACTGTTTCTTAGGTCCACTATCCAGCCAGGGCTTCTTTGCTCTCTTTTCACTCTCCTTTGTATCCACAAAACAACACTTCTTCAGTATTGGGCCACTGACCCTTTCTTGACAAGCTGTGTATCAATTGCCCTGCCTTTACTCAGGTTTTCAACAATGTTCTTTTCTGTGTTCATTGTACTGCCTTCACTTGGGCTTTCCACAATGTTCATATCAATTGCAATGCCTTTACTACGGCTTTCCACAGTGTTCGGATCTGTATTTGTTTATTTTATGTGTTGTTCGCTTGTTAGGCATTTATACAGCAAGTAAATTCTGTTTCAAAGCGCCCGCAGGGCAACAGGGAGGGGACATGAGGATGAGAAACATTAAAATACATGCAAAATAATTAAATATAGTGGGTCGCGGGGTGAACCTACTATGCCTTGTGAGTGTTCAGAACGTGCAAGTGCATAAGGGAGTGGGAATGGGGGTAGGTGCTCATTGGTGAGCAACATGTGATGTGCAATGTATGGTAAGTGCAAGCCTCCAGGATATAGGGTGTGCTGAGACAAGTGCTGGGGATAAACAGAAGCGGGGGGCGATTCAGTGTGGGAGGTCAGGGCCCTGAGGATGCATAAGGGCCCTGGACACCAAGCAAGCAACTGTGAGATAAGCAGAGGAGAGAACGGGGGAAGGAGGAAGTAAAGAGGAAGGTCTTGAGGAGCTTCCAGAATTTAAGAAATCCTGCTCAAGATGAAGAGGGAGGGGGAGGCTGTTGCAAAGAAGGGAGCCAGCTGAGGAAAGCGATCAAACTCTGTTTAGTGAAGTGCTTTACACACAAAGATGTGGTGCCAGAGGAACACAGTTATCAAATATGCTTCCTTCACTTAGGCTTTCCGCAAATTTAGGCATTTGACAATGTTGGTATTTATGTCAATTATACTGCCTTCTTCATTTGGGCTCTCTTGCATAGGGGTCAGTACACAGTGTTTGCCTTGAAGTGCCACGGTAACCCATGTACTCTCTCTGGGCTTATCTGTGTTTCTCAGTGTCTATGGTGTTCGCCACATTTCTCTGTTCTCTTTGCTTCTATCCTGCTCACTGGTAGTGCATCCTGCAAGCTGCTTCTTTCCCGCCTGGCCTCCTTCTGTGTTTGGCAGCTCCAGCTTCCTGTGGTAGGGAAGCAGCAAACTTCTCCCAGCTTGGCTTCACCACATGCCATAGCCGTCAGCCTCTGTACTGCGTTCTGCACTCTGCTTGCCTCCAGTGTCCCTAACAGCATCAGAACAAGTCGGATGCAGTTTCAGGCTCTGTCATTCTCAGTCCGTTTGCTCAGCTATTTCCATTTTAATTTTCCCGGTTTTAGCATTTTCCAATGATTAGAATGCAATGTTGGTTTGCTGTGTTTGGTCATACACATTAGTCCTGCCAGTCTTACTCGTCTCAGTACTAGAAAAGAAGGGGAGAGGTGCATGATGTTGTTGGCTGGAAAAGCCTGGAAATTCAGTAACTACATTACAATACACCATACAGGAGTGTGGCACAGGTTCTTTGGTGTTACTAGGAGTTACCACTGAAGAGTTGTTTACGCCTAGCATTCTCTGGCCTCCTTGGAGTTTTCCTTCCACTATGTGGTCCTCCCACAGATAGCCACCCCCAGGGTCAGAGTCAGGGAGCATCTGCCTTTCGGTGGCCATGTAGGAGAAGCTTCTTTCCATAGAATCGGTGACAATGTTGCTAGATTTGTCACAGCACCTATGCTGTTACAGGGAGACACACAGCAATATGCACATGTTTATGGCTTCTCTAATGCAGCAGGAGGGCTCAGATGAATATGTGCCTTTGCAACTGTTGCATAGTAGGAAGCACCAAAGAAAGATCTGTGATTGTAACTTATGTAGAAGGAAACTCATTCTTGCAAACCTGAGCAAAATAAATATTTGCAGTTGCATCCTTCAAGTAGCAGCTAGACCCATAGAGATAGTCTCATGTTTGCCACTTCTTTGCACTAGGTAGCCCTTGTGAACAGTAGCAAATGTAGCTACCATGCAGCTGTGGGACCAAAAGAAATAGTCTCATGTTTTCTCTCAAGCTGCCAGGAGACCTGGAACATTGTTTAGGTTTGCTCCTTTTGCACAGCAAGGCAGAACTGGAACACTTTTGTTTTTCCAGCAGAAACATATTTGTAGTTACAGGGAGACCCAAATAAATATTCTCCTGATGTTTGTGACTTTTGTGCGGCAAGGAGATGATGAAATATTCTAAATAGTGTGCTCTGCCCTTTAGAAGGTTGCTCATTTTTCATTTCTGTAGCAGGAGCAGGACTAAAGCACAGAACAATAGTAGCACAAGCAAGTATGGCATGTCAGAATATTATAGGCAGCAGCAGTCAGCCATTAGAACTATTTAGTCCACAATATGAAGCACCATTAAACTTCTCTGATCCACCTCTTTGTGTATGGCTAGAAGCAGACACAAATCCTTCTTTTCGGAACTTGAGTGTTGACTATGAAGAGGAGTTTGCCATAGTCTTTCACAATGAAACCCTTGCACACCTTAATGGTTAGCCACACTATCTCCAGAATCACTAAATACCTTTTTAGACTGGCCCATCTATTCCTCATCTCCTTTATTCTTTCAGGAATCAACTATATAAACAGCATTTACTGAAGTATGATGGGCTACATTACAAAAAAATCTTCAATTGATCAAAACACTGCAGCTAGACAACTACTCAGACTAAGCAGGTGCGACCACATTACACTAGCTCTCAGAATAACCCACTGGCTACCAATCGATCCAGTTCAAGGCCATCTGCATCACCCACAGAGCACTTGAATATCAAGAAGCAGAATTCTTCCAAAACAAAATCTGCCTAAAAACCAAAAGAGAATTCCTTCCCTGTATCACAGTATATCTAAATCTCAACACAGAAGATCTTCACACAGCAACTACTAAATCCAAACACATCTCAAGATAACGCAACCAACAGCAAGACCAATAATTTTGAAAGCACTATGGAAACTCCAAGAACACTCCCTACCTTATGACTAACCTTGAATTTCTCTCCACTTACCTCACGCAAACACAATCCAGCTGCTCACACACTGCTTTTATGAATAGAAACAGCCCTCTTCCAAAACTTTTAACATCACAGACTTACACCTCTAACTACAACCATCATACCCAGGTCTCTGGACACAAAGACTTCGAGGTCTCCTACAATTCTCACCAGAAAAGCTTACAAGCACTCACATCTCAGGGTACTTCAGATCTGCAACCTTAACACAAATCAATCCTGATGAAGCAGTTCAAAGACCTCCTCTTCAAGGAATAGCTCCTCCCCTAAAATCTAGGTCCACGCATCCTCCACTCCCCACCCTAGCTACTGGGCGAACTTCTCCCCATTATTTACTCCCCTGGTTGCTTGTAGATCCCTTGCTGCCAACTTACCTGTCCCCCACTCCCCTGTGCCCCACTTGCTTATTTCTCTGTTTCCCTCACTGTGTTCTTCCCCTACAATGGTTAAGTGCTTCTTTGCTTCCAAAAGCTAGGTCCTCACCCAATAAATACTTTAATAATAATAATAATAATAATAATAATAATAATAATAATAATAATAATAATACTTCCTTTCCCGCTCCTCCCAACTAACCAAACCCACTCACTCTCTTCCAGATCTGTACTAGTGGGGGAAACTCTTAAGGATTCCATGGCCACTCTAACAAGTGCTGCTGGCCAGAAGGCCCACTTACTAAACCAGTCTTTGGAGGATCTTCATGCTCATCCATTTGAGCTGCATCCACCATGTGAGATACTGAAAGTCCAGTAGTTGTACTTGCAGACCCACCAGCACTAATGAATCATGATTTAGAGATAAGTGTGTTCCTCAGGATCCCCAAACTAACGTTAGTGTTCACAAAAGATGTAAGAAGTGGTGCACATGACAAGACACATGTCCTTCCTGATAATGATGATGACAGTGGCCTTGACTTTTCTGGTAGCGTGTTGGAAACATGAGTTGTTGCATTGCTCATGCAATTTGTTTTTTCCAACTATAGTTGTATATTTTAACAATTATTTTGTTGAGAACTCCAAGTTTCTTGCATGGAGGTGAAAAAGTGGCACATTTATGATTGAAGTATGGGTCAAAAATTGACGGCTTGGAATATTTAATGTTAAGTTTTAATGAGATGCCTTGCATGGATCTCCAGACAAGGGTGCAAACACATCCATCACCAGTCATGCTTCATCCCCCTCTTCTGCCGAATCATCAGACCTAAACATGCTGGAAAGGTTCAGTAAAAGCAGGAACACTAGCGACATTACATAAATGAGTGATTCATTGTGCTAACTACCAGGCTTGGCAGGCTCTCCAAAAGGTATAAGCAGTGTACAAATAGCAGACAGCTGCTGCCACTGATTCGGGGTAAAGAAGGTCTCATCTAATGCTTGATTGTGACAAATTAAATAATCAATGTCAGAGCCTGTCCGGCATGTGAAAAGTGGAACACTAGCTTGTGAAAATGGCGATCTTTATGTTGTGTTGTGGGCATTATCTGTACACCTGCAATTGTTGTGGATACTTTCTTGATTTGTTGGCTTGGCTGAAATGTGAGCTGATCATCTACGCCACTGCAGAGATTTCCATTGCAGGCTAGCAACAGCTGACAAAACATCCTACTGAAGGTGCAAGAGATGGACAAAGCAGATGGCATGCAGGATTGTGAAGCAGCAGTAACCCATTGACATCAATAACAAAGCCAAGTTGTATGTCTCAAGGACGTAGCTGCTGTAGCCCCCACCTACTCCAATATCTTCAACTCTCCTTGTCCCTGCCATTAACACCTGGCATGCATACATTGGCCTGCAATGTCTGCACCCACTGCTACCATGCATTACATTGGGATAAGGACACATCTTTGACTGGCAGGGAAGGGAAGGTCATCAGGTGTGCATGGACAGCTTCATAGGCAGTGCTCTGTCCATTGGTCCACATGTCCCTTGTGAACACATGTACTGCACAAGTATGCCTGGAACACTTCACACCAAACCGACTGCAAATGAGATGTTCAATCCCACAAAAATGGTCACTATACCCCTGGTATTTCATGCATATAATTGTTTGCAACACTCTTTCAACGGCATGCCGGTGACACCAGAATTAACATGTGCATAGTGGGTGGAAACAGCAACCCTGCCTTCATATCCCAATTCCTAAGGAGGTTAAAAGACTGGAAGATCGCTGGCAGTTTTTGTTTAGCGTGGGCATATCTGAAATCCTCTTATGCAGAACACTAAATGATTCACCTCACTATCATCCATGAGTCCACAACAGTTCTGAACCTAATGCTGAGAAAGTGGGTATCATGTTTGATGCTGAGCAGGCAATGAATTATCAAATGTATGCAGTAACCAAGTCTGGCCACTACCAGCCTCTTATTATATCGAAATCCCTACCCCTAATTGATTTTTCTTACAGGACAGAGTTGGTAAGAGCCCCAGTATTCTTCTATCTGTACTATTTCAGCAGCTTGTTCACTAGCCTACCAGTGTATTCTGAAACCAACTTCAACTCATCCAGAAAAGAGTTTCTGGGACGATCAATGATCTGAAGTAATTTGACATGTTATCTCAACACTAACATATCTACAATGGCCACTGCTTGAAAACAGACTGGCTGTCAAAACGTAATGACTTGTGCTTTTCCCCTACACTCTACAACATTTACACAAAACCCCTCTTTGACCACCTTGACACCCTCAGCATCTCATATACGAACTATGCGGATGATAGCCAAATCCCTCTCTTATCCTTTCAGGCAACTATCATCAAGATGTCTCATTCATCAATTCCGTCTATGAAATCATTCAAGACTGGATGGCCTCCCACCTCCTGTGTCTAAACGAGGACAAACCTGAGATCCTCATTGTTGGCTCCCACTCAGCTGCCTTGATTCAGTCTACAAAACCTTCATCATAGATGGGAATCGGAACCAAACCTCACCCACGGCTAAACCCCAGGACATTTATTTAGATGCCACCCTGGACCTATCTCGCCAAGTAAATGCCATCACCTCTTTTGCTGCCTACACCTCCAAGCTCCTTAACGCCAGCAAACCCTTCCTCTCTATGACTTACCTGCTCACCATAGCCAGAGCCATCATCGGGTCCAAACTTGTTTATGCATTTATTTATTTCTTTTTTCTTTATTTTATTATGCGATTAGTTTAAATGAACTTTCACATTTCAAAATAGAAAAAGTAAAAAACAAGCATTTATAATACATTTCATAATTAACATTTACAGACACATTTCAATAGCTATCAAATACAAATATTCACATTGATCACACACAAAACAACCAATCATTAATAAATAAGTACTAAAAATCAGAAATATGCATAGCTACTCCTCTTGACCCACAAACCTTCTTGTCTCTTACTCAGATAGTTTCTTTTATCCAATTTTCCCGTAGCTACCAGGCTGGTCCAAATCTGATAAAGTGCCAAAAACATGGACTTACTATCTGAATTTAGACAGTAACACCAAAACGAATCTCTTATTATACTTTTATAATTAGCTACAAATGGGCCCAAAAGTGTCATTTACAAAGGTCTAAAATCACAACATGCCATGAGGACATGTTGAGGAGATTCCTCTTGACCAATAAGACCACACAAACGACATATTGGGCCTCATAACGAGTGCAGCAGTAAGGGGTTAACGGCACCGGTAAGGATGCTGGTGCTGTTAACCCCTAACCACCGCATTCCGAGGTCCCGTAGCGGGTCCCACTAAGGCCGGCTGGTTTTACCAGCCGCCCTTAGCGGGAGCCGCTAAGGGACCAGGGAGCTAATAACGGGCCGGCTATTTGCGGGCCCGTTATTAGCACCTCTCCCATTCCCATTGAGCCCTATGGGGGCTTGAATGGGAATGGGGAATGGTTTTCAGAATGGGGACTTACCGGGTCCTCCAAGGTTGGAATGACCCGGTAAGTACCCATTCTGAGAACACGGACCCGGACATGACTTTGGAGGCAGCCATGGTGCTAATAGCACCATGGCTGCCTCCAAAGTCGTAATGAGGCCCAATGGGCCTCAATACGAGTCAGCGGGTAAATGTGCTGGTAAAACTAGCAGGCTGCCCACATGCTCGTGCATTTTTCCAGCGCCCGGCTCCATGGAAACACTGGGGGATTACGACCCCGGTGTTCCTGGAAGTCAGGCACCGAAAACATTGTAATCCCCTTTCCCATTTGAGTCCCATAGGACTCAATGGTAATGGGGATGACAGAAGCACTGGCACCATTGATAATGGTGCAGGTGCTTCCAGGAAAGCCTGCGGGTGGCTGCCGTCTCGACTGCCATGTCAGGCCTGGCGGGCGGGATGGCGACCGCCCACAGAATCGCAGTGTGTCGGTCCGGTAACAACAGTGCCAGTAGGCTTAATGAGGCCCATATTCTTTTCAATGCCATGGCCACCGTGGACATCAAGCCCAATTCAAGTCGAATTATTTCAACAGGGGTGCTAGGTCCCAAACCAAGAATGCATCGCCAAAATGTACCCTCAATAATTCTCAACCATGCCCAATCTTTCATCGCCAAAATGTACCCTCAATCATTCTCAACCATGCCCAATCTTCTATACAAAAGGCCTCCAGCCCATACAAAATGGTGGCACAAAAGCATTGTTTGAATAGCATTATTATGCCAGTCATACGTTATCCGGAGGCTTCTGTTGCACATCTAGCAATAGTAGAGGTCAGGACTATAGCTTTTCTGTTCTTTTCGGGAATTATTGCTGAATAGTCACAGTTTGTAGTTCATTCAAGGCAGTGTTCGAAGTGGGCGGGAGCGGTTGGGAGCGGTGCTCCTCTACTTTTTTTAATTACGTTTTACTGTTCCTATACTTTTATATGAAAAAGAAACCGTTCCGGATTGGTTTCATTTTAAAATAAAAGTGTCAGAAGCAGTTGAAACTTGCACTTTAGTGCACTGCCCTGAACGTTACCTTAATCAGCTGGTCGCATTTGTTTGGGGTATGTATTGTGTGTGGGAGGGTGTGTGGCGATCGGGATTGTGGGGAGCGGGGCAGGCCAGCAGGGAACATAATTCCACGACTTCTTTTCATGCACTTCTACCATTGATTCAAGGCCAAGATACTTGTCGCTCTCAACCTGCTCTATATGATTCTCCTGCACCATCATACGCAGAATAGTTACACGTCGACACATAATATGCATGATTTTAGTTTTTCCAAAATGAATAACCAGTTTATGTATTTTCATATCGTTTTGTAATTACAAAAGGACTCTTTTTAGACCCATATAAATATGACGAGATCATCCGCTTATGACATGCAAACCATTTTCTGCCCAGCTAATATCAGAGGGCAGCTATTTACTCTACTCAAACAAGTTGGTAAATCTGCCAGGCACATGTTGCAGAGTAGGGGAGCCAGCACGCAACTTTGTTTAACCCCTCTCCAGGTGCTCATCGGTCGTGTGGCAGCTCCCCTGCAATCCAACCTAACCTGCACGGATGCCCCCTCTCGGATCCTGCAAAAGGTTGCTAGGGTCATCGTGGTTTTCCATCTTGACCCACAGCCTCTCACGGTCCACAGCGCCAAGGACTGCCCGAAAGTCTAACAAAGCAACATGTAGATTTGGTTTGTCTTTTAGTTTTGCCTCCCTGCATAATGTATCCATCAGCCAAAGGCAATCGGTTACACTAGAAGCTACCCGAAATCCCAGCTGGTATTTATCCTGGACTCTAGCGGAATGTGCCCAATATTTAAGGCATCCAGCAGAAGAGAGGCACATATTTTCCCATTAGCTGTCTAGCAGGGCCAGACATCTGAAATATACCTTTTTTAAAGATAGCAATCAAAAAGGAACGCTGCCAAGAGTCAGGAATCCTGCCCTCCCTTCAGACCTTGTCAAATAGGATAACAAACGAAGTAGCACAAAAATGAGGAGCCCTTTTCACAGCACCATTAGCAAGGCCATTGGGGCCCGGGGCACGGAGGTTTTGTATTTTGTCTTCAAATCATATCTACATCAAAAGGTCAAAAGACACCACCCATTCATCAGCCACTGCTTAAGGGATCTCCGCAGAGCAAGATCTTTTCATGGATAAGCTCTGCCCATTTCTTCTCACATATATTGCACGTTACCTGATTAGATGTGTTTATCTTGAACTTACGCAGGAGATGCCACATTTTCTTAGACTAAGCAATACTTACAAGGCTCTGCCATTCGACATTGCAGCTGGAAAAGTTCCAGCCCATAACCCAGTTTCTGTAACTGTTTTTAATTCTGCGAATAGCTGAATGGCACTCTTGAATAGGCACAATCGTACCCTTCATGCAACAAACCTCTTTGTACATGTTTCCTTTTGCCTCTCCAATGACTTTATCAGGAATCGTTCTTTTAGTGGTCCTGGCTACTGAAGAATAACAATCCAGGACTCTCATCAGCCTGCAGGTTGTTTACTGACGCAAGAAATATCTCAAAATTAGTTTGGGTGAAATCATACATGTTCTCAATGCCTTTTCCTGACCAACGTATTCTATTACTGGTGGGGTTTATTTCTACGTCGCCTACATTACTTTGGGTGTTGCATTTTTCCCACCCTTCCAAAGTAAGAGAAAGTATGCAATCATCACTAAAGTCATTGGGTCTCATCACGAGTTAGGTGTTAGGCCTGAAACCCGGCAGTAACGGTATTAGCGCAGCCAATACCAATCTGCCGGATCAGGACCCTGCGCGGTTAGTGCCAGACCCAAAAGGTATCGGCGCTATTACAGCCGGTGCAATTACATCCGGCACTTATAGCGCTGACAACACACAGCGCTATTACAGCCGGATCACATTTCGAGGTACGGCGGTTTTAGTGCCTACAGCTAGAGGTAATTGAACCCAAGAAGACACACCCAGGCCCAAAACACTGCTATCAACTCCATACAACCATTATTCTCTGGAAGCTGGAACAAGCAGCTGCTCATGCTGCGCCTCGAGCTTGAGATGCAGACCAGCCAGGCCAGGGCACAGGGAGTACCGGGGGCGCAGCATGGAATGAGGTGGAGGAGGAGCAGAATGGCACCAGCAAGGTGAGCACCCATCCCCAGGACCAGGCCCTCACCCTGGGCACTCAGTGACACCCAGTTGGTTACTGAGTATAGCCTGAACAGGTAGACAATCACGGAACTGCTGGCCAAAATCCAGGATGACATTGGGAGCATAATCAGGATCTGCACAGCGGTGCCCCCACTGCTGAAGCTGGTGGCAGTCCTGCAGTTCCTGCGGACCAGCACCTTCCAGCATTCTGTGGCCATGATGCATGTCATGGCACACCCCACATTCAGCACAGTCCTGGGCCAGGTGCTGGATGGCCTCCTGCTCCATGTTAACCGCCACATTGCACTGCCCAACACCCAGGCCCAGGTCAACGACATGAAGTCATGTTTTTATGCTACTGCACCGCTGCATAATGTGATAGCAGCCATCGACTGAACACATGTAGCATTGGTTGCGCCCCATGGCCATGAGGCTGCATACAGGAACCGGAAGCACAACCACTCCCTCAAAGTGTGGGTGGCATGTGGCTCTGACCTCATCATCACCCACTGCTGTGCCCGCTACCCCGGTTCAACACACAACTCCATGGTCCTACGCAACAGCACACAGCCCGGATACATGGAGTGGCACAGAGGACAATGGACATGGATAGTGGGTGTGTCGAAACACAGCCACATTTGCAGGGTGATGCACAAGAACCTAAAGGGTGGGGATAGCCACAACTAAAGGAAGCACTGCATGACAAAAGGATGCACTGGTAGCACCTCGACCTACGAAGGCAGGCATCCAAGGGTGCATGCACACGCTGCACACACCTGGCCACACAAATTCTGACAGACACACACATCAAACCACATGGACCACAATATATCTTGAATGTGACACAGCACAGATCCACACAGCAGCACCCAACAGCATATCCACCGGTCCCGCAGCTATCTGCCCATGTGCAGTCACCTGGGACACACCACAGAGCACCTGGCACAGTAACACATTGTGCATGCACAGAACAAGAAATGCATGGCATGATATACAAAAGATGTACACACATATACATTGCATGGGCAGGATTCACACAATAATGCTCATGGCAAACAATGCCCAGATACATTGATACTGCAGACGCATGCATGATTCAAATGACTGATGTCCGCATTTCACACCATTCAGGTGACTCTGGATATCTGCAGCTGGCATGGCTGATGACCCCTGTGCATGACCAACTCACACCACATGAGACCGCCTACAACCATGCCCACAGCCAGACCCGCTTATGCACAGAGAGCACCTTTGGACTGCTAAAGGCACGATTCTGGTGCCTAGATTGCACTGGTCGGGCTGTTATGTATGCCTTGAACAAAGTAGGGGAAATTGGATTGGTGTGTGCAATGCTCCATAACATTTTCCTGAGAAGGAATGTGCTCCTACACTCCTGACACTGGCAGGCCACACCAAGAGGAAGATAGAGAGGATGACAATGTGGTAGGAGCCAGAGCAGACACTCATAGGGATGACGTGAGGGAAGGGAGAATGGCCGGACAAGAACTAATAGACAATTACTTCTAGAATGGTAACCTGACTCAGTACACAATGAGCACAGTGTGAATAAATTGCACAAGAACACAATCATGAATGTGCTTGCATGTTTTCAGTTAAATAGATTTTTATGTAACTTGTTCAAACACTATCTCTCCTTCCCCCTACTCCCACCAACAGCCCAGCAAACTATACACCCTTTCCCCACACCCCACTAACAGCCAAAGATACTATCCCTCCTCCCCTCACCACTTACTAACAGCCCAGCACACTATCCCCCTACCCCCACCCACCATTGTGTCCATGGCAAGGCAACTCAGGCCAACAAGAATCATGACATTCACAAAAGCCTTGCACACTGGAGGGATTGCATTTGTCAGTGGTGGCATGGCAGGGGTACATTGCTGGCCTATCTGTTGCTTGACATGCATGCATCTGATCCCCATGACCAACTTCACAGTTACACATGATGATTTGGGGGGGGTCTGGTACTTGTCACTTGCCAGGTCCCGATGGGGCACTGCTGTGTCCCCGCCATGGCTGTGTTGTGTGTGGTGGTTGGGTGTGTCCCTTGGCTGTCCTCCCCATTGCTCTGGTTCACAAGGGCGAACTTGGTGCCCTGGCACATTGGTGCTGCAGTAGGTGCCTATAGTGGCTCCCACACACTGCCACCAGTTACAATGTCCGGCTCATGCGTCATTCCACTGGTGGATGCTGTGCTAGGTTGTTGTAGTACATGCAATTTAGGGGAGGGGTTGATCTACCTTCTGCCTCCTGGCTGCCAGCACCCACCTTGGCTCCTCCAACACCCTCGATCCCCTCCATGTCAATGACCAAGCTACATTTCTCTTCCCAGGGCGTGAGGTCAAGTTTCAGTGGTGGGCCTCCCCCTGTGGTCAGGCTGTCCTGTGTGTGCTAGGACAGGAGTCCACAGACCCGCACAAGCAGGTCATTCCACCTTTTACGGCAGTCTTCCCCATCCCGTGGGCATGGCCAACTGCAGACACCTTCATGCACACAGCCTGCCAGATCTGTGTGTGGCACTGGGATGTTGTTTTCCGCTGTCTGGTGCAGTAGAGCTCTGCATGGTGGGCCCAAACCTCATCCACCAAAACCATATGCTCTGCCTCAGTGAATTTTGTCTTACGCAGGTGATCATGGGCTGCCTTGCCCCTAACCCTCTCCTGAGACATTTCAGATACTCTGGGAGTGTGGATGGGTGCCAGGGGCTCTGATTTTTGATGGATTATGATTTTCAAAAATGGCCGCCGGAATGCTTCCCATTCCAACAGTGACACATTTCCCACCAACGCTACTAGCGCACTGTAATTGTGCCGGCGCTAATAGCGCTGGCAGCGGTAGAGCTATTAGTGCTGGGTTTTTGGATAGAAGCCTGCTTTCCGGCACAGTTTCCGCAGGGTGCATTTAGGGTTTCTGCCGGGGTCATGTGCGCGTGTCTGCATAGTTGTGATGCAGCGCTATTTGAACCACGGGTCCTGGCGGAAATAGCACCCAATTACCACCCAGCTCATGATGAGTCTAATTGCCTTCTATCACTAATTCTCTTCTATAAGGGGTGGTCAAAGCATTGGAAAAGACATAATCTAAAGTAGCAGATTTATTTCCACTTCTCCAAGTAGGTAAACCAGGAATATCCCCAATAGTGCATCCATTTAGCATGTAGCAATCAGACTCATGGAGCAACTCAATCCAAGCAGTAGCTTTATCATTAGCCTTAGTGTCTGTCTTCCTGACCTTGCTTACAACATGTTTAGAGCCATTGATTTCATAATCACATTTACAATGGGTGTTAAAGTCGCCCCCAATCAATATTAAGTCATGCATCCCATTTGTGGTAAAATCTCCCAATAGTTCCACTGAGGTCTCCATTAGAGTGTTTGAAAGTAAAGTGCCTGGAGGATCCTAAACATTTATAATAATCAAATACATTTTAGCACCAGGAGGGCTGACTCGCACAGCCAGCGTGGATGAATTTTTGATGGATAAGGACATTCTAGTAGCTATAAGATGGTTCCTGAACCCAATAGCAAACCTCCGAAGGGACGGCCTTCTTAGCCTTTGTTTGAAAGATTTGGAAATCATACATGCTAAAATCCGTGAGAATCCAGCACTCATGCAGCAGTATGATATCTAAGTTCGACAACATTCGTAATAAACCCTACTCATTCAATATATGGGTGAAACCTCTTGTGTTCCAACTGTATATACAATTTGAGCTATAAGGGCTAGCCTTACTGCACTTAATTAACCAGTTCAGGATTCCAATGATGTTCTCCTGCAGAGAGCCTGAGCTACTTTGCCCTCCTACAGGAGCTTTAGCCAGCCTTAAGGTTTCCACTAGGTTGAAAGTATTCGCAGCCATGCACTCCTCAACTGGCTCTTTTTCAGTGATATGATCCAACACATAACCCATTTCCAGAAATCTAGATTTATACTGTCTTATAATGTCAACTGTTTCAGGCGAAAGACAATCATTCCTATTACATACAAACTTAGAATTTTAATAGGTTCAATAAAATTTAAGTCTTTAGTTTCCAAGACACCTAATGGAAATATCTGTTGAAGCAGACTCGGGAGGTCAGTTCTGTTGATATCACACTCACACTCAGGACATTGCCAAGAGGTCCAACTATCAGCTCTTCCTTCTCAAAGGAATTCTACCTTTTCTCACTTTCTCACAGAGGTCAATGTGACTCAAGCCCTAGTTCTTTCTAGACTTGACTACTGTAATAGCATTCTCCCGAATCCTCGTTCATCCACACTGTGACCCCTTCAGCTTATCCAGAATAGGGCAACAAGACTTATCCTTGGCCTTAAGCCCAGGGACCGCATCTCTCCTGCACTAAAATGTCTTCACTGGCTCCCGGTTGCTGCACGGATTAAATTCAAAACTCTCTGCATCCTCCACAAGGCTGTCTGGGCCTGGGGACCTCACTATCTTCAACATTATCTCACTAAATACTCCCCCACTAGACCTTTTCACTCCTCTGGCACCAACTCTTAGTGTGTAAATTGTTATGCTAAAAAGAGGGCAAGTGGTCACTCACTTTCCTTTGTGGGCTCCCTCCTTTTGAATAGCCTCCCCCTCACCCTGCGCATTGAGCAGAATCTTCTCAAATTCCAGAAGTTCCTTAAGGCTTTTCTCTTTTCCTCCTCCTTCCCTGCTTCTATCCTATGCCAATCCCACAGTAGCTGAATCGGAGTCTTTGGCCCTTATGCATCTTTGGGGCCTTGACCTCCCACACCAATTCTTCCCAGATCCTGTCTATCCATAGCACTTTGCACCTGCACACCCTCCGCTCTGGAGACTCGCACTTACACCTCCCACGGCCCAGGCTGTATAGCACTCAACATTCCTGGCACTTCGTCCATGGCTCACCCATGAGCTCGGACTTCCCAGCACTTACTCCCTCTTCTCTCTTCCTTCCTGCACTTGCACGTTCTGAATACTCACAAGGGATAGTAGGTTTGTCCCTCTTCCCCGTCCCCCCCTGAGCTTAACCGGTTCCTTACGTGTCACATCAGGCATAAGCCAGCTCATTAAAACTCATTTTTAACATTCTTTTTGACAGATTTCTTCTTTTTAGGGTTCTTCATACTGGCTTTGTTTCCATCTGCTGCCGGTGGTGCTATATTATGCACAACCAGTTGGTCACCCAAAGCCTGATCTTCAGCCAATCATCACTTCTTGCACTTTTTTAAGCATCACTGTTTCCTTGTGAGGTAGGTGGTAAGGGTGTCACTGGTTTCTGAAAGCATGGCATTTTGGTCAGCACCTAACTCCCCTTGTAAACATACTGAGTGGGACCTTTACTTGCAAATAGGGGCCGGCTCACGTTCAAGTGCTTCAGCCGCAAGAATATGTTGGTCCAATTCCTTATCAGGATAGTCCATTATCAGTATAAAGGAATTCAGGCGGATTACCTCGTTTAAGATTCTGTCATTAAAACGTAGCAACACCTTCATTGAAAATTGAATTGCTGTCAGTTGGACTTGCAGTTCAATTTGCATTACTGAGGTTGCAGTTGTGTTATTTATCACTCCACCTCCCTCAGTCAGGGGACACATATTAGGAGATGCTGACAATCGTTGAGTGTGGAACTCCTTTGTGGTACGGGTCACCTCCAGTGGCACTGCTGCATTAATCGTAGCAGTGGAGATGTTAGCTTGATTCATGTTTTCAATTACAATACCAGGGCACGTGTCCACGCCAAGTAGGTTCCTTAGTGTATAACACAGATCAAGTAAGGAGTTGTGACCCCTTCCAATGGTGTATTCGAAGTTACTCTGTTTGTGGTGCCCGCCTCCACGATAAAGAAGGGACAGATAGATCCCGTCTCTCCTTGTTTGGATCTCTGTGCTCGGGGAAAACTTGTAACGTCATTGTTAGCCTTACTATTTTTAGAGCGGGTGGCGGAGGCAACAGGGACTTTCATTGTCGATGCATTTTTACGCAAATTGTAAATGTTCGCTCTGTTTTGGGGTTTCCCCGGCATGTTGCAGATGGTACAGCAGTTCCAGGGCTGTGTACAAACACCGGCCGAAACACTGTGTTCACTCGAGAGGGCACAACGACTCAAATCACCCAAGATAGTTCGAATATCGGTGTTGTGCGAGCAAGACAGCAGATTGGGGATATACAGCCAGTGTCAATACACTAATAATATTGCACCACAGCTGGTGATTTGAGGCACAGTAGTCTTACCTTCATGACACTTCACAAGGTGAGTCAGCACAAAAAAAGAGGTAGCAAAGAATAGCGGCCACAACTTAATTATTCACGATTCTACAAAACCACCGGAACACCCAGAACACTCAGAAGCACTCCAAAGAACTCTGCTTGGAGAACATTGTTTTAATGTTGCAGCTCCACCTCCACCATAGACAGTAGAAACAGACAGCTATATACTTGTTTATAACTTGTTTATTGGAATTCCCTTTTTGCAGGTACCTCCAAATGTTACATGGGCAAACTTCAAACCTTACAAAGCAATGCAATCCAAGCCACCCTAGGTCTGTCCCAACATGAACACATCTCTCAAGCAAGAAACATGCTCACTGGCTGTCGATTCGTGAATAAATCAAGTTCAAAACTCTCTCCAAAGCCCATAGATATTACACCAACATTACCCGACATAACTCTCCCAACGCATCAGGAAATACATCCCAACTCGCCAACTGAAATCAGTGAATTGCCACTTTCGCAAAGTACCCAACTTCAATCAAAAGAAAGATGGAGGTTCAAGCTTCCCCATCACAGCGGCCAAGCTTTGGAACAACCTTCCCCTCCAACTTAGAAAATAACCATTCTACTGGACCTTCAGAAAAAACCTGAAAACCCGACTCTACCTAATCTGCCTCTTCCTCTGTACCATCCTAACATGGGTACTTCAATTGTGTGACATTTTGTGGCATGTGTTTCCTTTACAGCCAGGCTCAGACTGACCTCTAGGGGAATAGGGCAATGCCCAAACCAAAAAGACAAAATTCTAGTGTGGTCCAGGTTTTTTTTTGGCAAAGTGGGGCACATTTTTGGCAAATGTGGGCCAGTTTGATGAGTTACTTCACTATATGGCTAGTAGTTATGACCATTGTTGCTGAATACGTATTCTTTAAATTGCTCAACATGCATCACATTTCATCAAAAGAACTCCCCCTTGGGTGCTATTCAAGCAGTCACAAAAGGAGTGAATTGCCATTTTGCAACTGTGGACCACTTTTTCAATGGTGTGCACATGACAATTTTATGCCTCAGCCCGACCCTGTTTACAGCTTCCTTCCTCAATGTAACTAGCGCCTAGATACCCTAAGGGCCAGTGCGCTGTCATAAATGCAAAAATAAATCAATGACATATTTCAATAACAGGCCTGAGCACTTGTCCTCCCTCATCTAACCCAACAACTCATCAAGGATCCTCAGGCCTGCCACAGTGGGGTTGATTTTGGGCAGCTAAATATAATAAAAGGCTGAGTGGAGGTACAATAGATGCTTCTTAGCACCAACATGTGTGATGTTCTCCCATAGACATGAAAATAATTGTTGCTACTTTAAAAATACTAAAAACACATTTCCTCTTAAACCAAAACTGACATCTGTGAGACCTGCGTGGGAAATGAAGCGTGCTTGTCTCTTATCTGCATCATTCCCTTGCACGTCCTCTGGCACGCATACTCGGGACCCTGCCTTGCTTATGAATATGAAGCCCCAATCGCGCGACGTCAATCAGCCTGGTCACTTACAGTTCTCAACACAGTTATGTTTGAAATGGTCGCTAGGTTGGTTAAAGCACTTTGTCACAGGTTACCTGAAATTCTGCAATCTCCTACCCCACTGCCTTTTCAACTCCTTCCTATGATTCCCTGGCACTCAGACTGATTTAGAAGCTGCTGCACTTGGAACCTCATTTTACAATTCCTTTACATCCTTGAATTGAAATCAACCGCTGGGATTTTTTCAGGTGTAAATGGCTTTTCCCAAGTGACAGAAACCTTGTTTTTCTACAAATGATTATTGCAAGAGGTGACAACATAACTACCAGGCTAGCATTGAGTAACCAAACAGTCATTTGACCTATGATATTTTTGTCCATGCTCAAATCTCTCCCGCACACTGACCTGGCAGAAGTCTGATCACTTTTGTGTCTGTCTTCACTAAGGATCACAATGGAAGCAGCACTGTGGACCAGTATCGCATTCAATGACATATCTCTTCTGGTTGATAGTATGAGCTGGGGTTGGTATGGTGTTTGCTGGGAGGAGGGAAGCAGTTGAGGTCTTTTGAGTTCCTCCCAGGCATGTACACCCTGGCACATAGTTTTCTTGCACAAAGTGAATGTGGTGAAATGTTGCCCTTATGTAATGTGTGAAGAAATTTGACACTTTGGTTTTGAAGGTGGACTGGGAGGTGGGGAGATGAAGCATGCCCTAATATGTTCTTCTTCCCCCACAAAAGGAGTGGCATTGGTGGTGTGACTGCCCGATGCTCATGTTTTGCAGTTTTATATCTGTCAGGTTGTGTTTGACTATATATATATATGCTGAGGCATAGATCATGAACGAAATCCTGAACTTGCACATCATCAGCAACAGTATTTGGGAACTGCTTATTGGATTTGATCAGTGGGGGAGAGCAGAAACATCCAAAATCCTGCTCTTCTTCACTGTGGATAGTTTCTCTTAGTTTATCAGTAGACACTATGGGCCTCATTACAACTCAGGCGGTAAGGGGTTTACGGCAGCGTTAACAGCGCCGACCCTTACCGCCTGATTACGAGGTCCCCTAGCGCCATGGTGCTCTTAACACCTACTTTTAGCAGGTGTTAAAATCCATGGCGCTAAGGGACCATGGAGTTAATTACGCCACCGTAATTTACGGTGGCGTAATTAACGCCTTCCCCACTCCCATTATGCCCTATGGGGCAAAAATGGGAATGGGGAAGGGTAAATGGGGATTGGGGACTTACCGCCCCGCCTAGGTCGGAATGGGGCGGTAAGTCCGCCAACCACCATGGTGTAAACGTAGTTTACGCCATGGTGGTAAAGTCACGGCCCAGGCGGTAACTTACCGCCTGGGTCGTAATGAGGCCCTATGTGCACCATTACCCCTGTTGGGAGGCAGGTGCATATGTCATCCATAGCGTATGCCCTGCCCCCAATCTAATATTACACACGTGAGAAGGGCTACTCACTCAGACAACCATACCACCCTTATCCCGGGCAGCTACAACAAGGAATAGAGACAATCTAAGCTGAAGATGGCAAAGGCAGTTAAGCTGATGTTGTAAAATCAAAAGGTGCATGCACTAGGCAAGAAGTAGATATGCACGCCACATGAAGAACACGTACACCAGGTCAAATGTGCATTGCACGAAAAATATTAACATAGCAACCACAAGCCATGATTGACACTAATATAGCCAATGTATAAGCTGCATGCAACAGGAACGACACACAAATATAGCTCTTTTAATATGGAAATAGGAGAGTAATAAGGCAGCCATATTCTATAAAATGAACGCTGCAGCATGTTCTTCAATATACAAAAGCCTCAATACTTTCAGAGACTCAAAAGGCTAAATCCGTAAAAATAGAGAGATGTGCAGAGCTCAGGTAGTGGTTGGTAGTTGGTGCGACGGTCAGATGGAGATAGGCTGGATGGGAACTGCGGATCAAAGGCCAGCAATAGTGATTACCAGAACATAGGCAGTATACCCCCCCCAATTAATTCAAGCTTATAAGAGCACAACTGGCCTTTGTTATACAAAGGCAACAGCGCAGGGAGCCAAAAGGAACCCATAGAGAATAACTCAAGAGTGTCCCTAGAGGCACATACATCAATAATAGTTAAAATCTCAAAAAATAGGAGGTAATTCCACTTCATACACGGTCCTCTAGCATGTGACTTGTAATTAGAAAACACTGGCAATTCATTAGGTGTCAGCAGAAGATAGGACTTCTTTGGTACTTCCTAAAAGCACACACAGACCCAAGCTCAAGCACATAGAGACTGCCCAAGCTCATGGTCTGAGGAATGAGGGATGGTAATTTATTTTATGACCAGAAGACAGTTCATGGGCCTTTCTCCCCCTACTACCTGTCTGTCGCATATCTTGACAACCTGTCAAAATGTCCAAGGTTGGTTAACAAGAAGCCAGCTATTCGAATCCCTTAGTGTTATGTTGCTCAACATGTAGTATGCGAGCCAATTGGTTTTCTTAGAAGTGATGTATTTTTACTTGTATCAATTTTGGGATGGTCTCAGGAGGAGCCGTCGGATATCATTTACCCAATTGACTGTGCATCCCCTATATGATCAATATATAGCCACATCCCCTATCCATTGCCCATTCCCCGCAATTTTTGAAAAATTGAGAGATGTGAGAGATGACGCCTCAGAGGTACTTAAAGTGTTGTTTTGTATGAATTCAGAGAGAAACTCAAGATTTTGGTGCTTGTATGCTGTCCGTGCTTTATCTGGATGATCATAAAGCTGAACTTTGCCTTGCACATTTCCTACTTCGTCATTGTGTTTGGCTTGGAGTAACTTCTAGGCCCACTCAACAGCCCTCCTGCCATATGAGAGTATGGACTAAACCTTTTCCAATTACATTACTTTAGAATGTACTCCTTTATTTTGGCTTATCAAAGTAATAGGTCACCAAAATAGAGATGAATGGAAAGTATTGAACTCATTTGTATTTGTGTTTATTTGAAGAACAGGGGTGTCAATTTCAAACAGAAATGACTTATAATAACACATTTACAGATGGCAGAGACATTCCAACGGGGCAGGGGCCCTTGTACAATGGCATAAGATGAGAACAAGTAGTGACCTAGTTTATGAGGGTGTACAAAATTAGGATATTTGCCAGAAATAAAAAATTAAAAAAACAGAAGCAAAATGTATATAGGAAAACAGGTCACTTACAAAGGTAACATTAACGTGATGGGGCAAGTGCATCAAACTAAATTGGGGCCCTATTTAAATATAAAGAAATGCAATATTAAGCATCACTGGAGGAAGTGGTGGGGTGAGGCAGGGAGGATAGGAGAGAACGCAGTGGGAACTTCCTCTTTAACACTTAAGTGAAGTTTAAGCCACACTTTGAAGAAATCTAATATTGGGCTGACACTTATTGTTATGGGTAGCGGGTTCCAGGGGGGGTGGGTAAGTAGGGTGAAAGAACGGAAGCAAAAGAAGATACAGGGAAGTTATGGGATGGTAAGGTTGAGTGTAGAGGAGATTTGGAGGGAATGAGATGGTGAGTAAACAGATACAATGAAGCAGGTAATGAGGAGGAAGACAATTGATAGCTTTGTAGACTAGGAAAAGGAGCTTGAAAAGAGAGTGGTTGTGCAAGGAGAGCCAATTAGCATGTTGTCAGTAGGGTAGAGGTGAGGGAGGATGTGGGTAAGGTGTAGAATGTGTGGATAGCAAGGTTGAGGACTTTGTCTAAAGGTAGGAAGGAGTAGAGAGGAAGGCCAAGGAGTAGGCTTGAGCGGTTGTCCCATTTTCTGAGCACAAAAGTGGAGATTAGAGCTTTTGTAGGGTGGTTTATGCTGAGGTGGTTAATATGAACTACAAAGAAAGAGGTAGAGCTAAAGCTTTTATAAGGCTAAGGCACAATGAAAACCTAGAAGGAATCATACACACAAAGACATTGGGCCTCATTACGACCCAGGAGGCCACAGAATATACGGTGCCGGTAAGGGGCCGGCACCGTACATTCCGGACCGCCCTATTGCGAGGTCCGCTAGCAGGTCCTGCTGAGGACGTCTGGTAAAAACAGGCGTCCTTAGTGGGACCCACTAGCGGACCAGGATGCTAACAACGGGCCTGTCATTAACGGGCTCGTTGTTAGCATCCTCCCCATTCTCATCGAGCCCTATGGGGCAGAAATGGGAATGGGGATTCAATTTTACCGGCGCCCAGAAAAGGGCAATTACCGGGTCTGCCAAAGTCGGCATGACCCGGTTATTGCCCTTTTCTGGGTGCCGGTAAAAAATCATTACCGGCGGCAGCCGTGCCCTTAATAAGGGCACGGCTACCGCCTGGGTCGTAATGAGGCCCAATGTGCCCTGTGGCCATGTTAATCAAATAATTCAGACAAAATTTCACCATGTAAGTTTGTCGTAAATTACATTTTATTCTGAAATACAAATGTATTAAAAAAGCATAATGACCAAAAATGAATGTATTTGCCACATAATTATACTAATAACCCCATATATTCCTGACCTTGGAGCACGCAAGTTGCTCCCACACACTGCTTAATCTCAACTGCACTCCGAATCACATATATCCCACACACATACTGTACTATCAAACATGCTAAACAATACGATTAAAGACACCACACTTAGAACAAACATATACTAAGAAAAAGGAAAACAAAAAATTGTCTACAGTTTCCAGAATTTCGTAATTTATTATGAACAATTTTGGTTAGGCATCAGTCCTATATAACAATTGTATTCAGTTACAATGATCCATGTATCTAATGTCATCTTCGACTCAAGTTTCAGCTCAAAGAAAAAGGGTCATTAGTTAGAATCTCAGGACCAGCCTCATCAGGACAACGTGGTAGAAGAATTAGGATGGCAGGGGCAGGTGTAGGCTGTGGAGGACACAAAGGAAACAAAGGTTGTCCATCCATCGTAACCTAAACAGAAACAGAACTGATAAGAGGCAAGAGAGAACCTCCAAAAACATGCGGCCAAGTGTCTGGCAAATAAATCAAAAAGGAGACTGATAGCCAGCGCAAACCCCCACTAAGTGGGCTAAAACAAAGGTGAGTAATTTGGGATTAAAGGCAGGTACATTATGAAAAGCATCAATTGGTAAAGCTAATATGGAGACACACACCCCACACTGAAAGAGAACCGGGGGCCTGTTGGAGCAGTGAAATTAAAAGAAACCCCCAGGATGGGTGGCTGACCTTGATTGGTAAAACTAGGTGCTCACGCCACTCTCGGATTTAGGAGAGGACTCATGCTGTCCTGGGTTTAAATAAGCCCCAAGTTGAACGACTGCAAAATTCCCAGAATTGTGCCCGTATAACTATACATCACACTAGCATTCAGTGTCACAGTGAACTACTGAGTGCCAACCAGAAAAATGAAAATAAACGGCTGGGATAACTTTGAAAAGGGTCAGAGACCTAACATGCCAATCATTGTGCTAAGTGTACCCAAAAATGTGTTACCTCTGAAAGGAACTCAAGGCAAACTAATTGCATAATTGGAGGAAGTCTCCATTTCACTCTTCCGTCTAAAAAACAGAAAAATAGAAAACAACCTTACATATGTGTAACATTGACATCATACAGAAAAGATGCCTGCTGTTTCTGTTGCCAATGAAGTAACAATAATGCCACTTACCAAAAAGCCATGTCCATCGGGCGTGGGTTTGTCTTGAAATGCTACTGTAATTCACAATCTCCACCAGTTGTGAAGAAAGGCAGTCTGCTGCAAATGTTATACTGTGCAGGAAAACCAAACCAAACACACTTTTGGTCCGTTAATTGTAAACACAGGCATATTCGTAGTGCGATGTAATTGGCACTGTAGTCTTAACGGCAGGAAGACCCACAAGCCAATTATACCTGTCTCGCTCACGGCTGTGAAATCAGATCACTGCAGAATTAATGGAGTATGGCGGGATATTGAATCTGACTCAGAGCCCTGTGGAAAGCACCTAGTGTTGTGCTTAAGTCAGGTATCCTGTCCAACTTCTCACTGTTAATGAAAACAAATGTAGAGAGAGAGGACTATCATATCCAGGTGATAGAAAGAAAAGTGGGCTGTTACTTTGAGGCAGTCCAATGCCTCAGTGACAGCCATCGTACTGTAGTAAGTTCTCAGATGACTGAATCCAGGTAAACGAAAGACTACTTAAAAAGTGTAGGCCATTGAAGGTCCTAATTTAGACCAACAATGTGTGTTTGTAAATGATGTATCCAATGTTGCTCAAGTTTAAATAATCTGTTAGTAGTTGAAAAAATAAATTTGTCATTTTGTATTTGCTCCAGTGTTGTCAAACTGATGTCATCGGCTGTATGTTGAGCTTGCAAATAATGAGACACAAGAGCTGCTGACTCTGTTCCTGGGCGAATGCGAGACCGATGTTCGTTGATTCTTATTGTCACTTTCCTCATAGTCATCCCTATGGCTCACAGGCCCGAAGGTCACAGGGACATTTAATCCCATAGATCACATTCTTACTTTAGCAGTTAATGAACTTCTGTAGTTCCCAAATGAAATCTTGATGGTTAAAAGCCATAGCCCGTGAAGTAAATTGACAGACGCTGCAGTTGCCACAAGGATAGTGACCAGACAACGGTGCCATTTTGGATTGCCAAGCTGCTTGTAGGGTATTCTGTCGTAATGCCAATGTAGGTAGCTTGAATCTGGAATGAACCAAACTGTCTCACACATTTCTGTTGCGTTTTAAAGCAAACAGTGGATATTCCATCGTACAACTTGTACTGGTGACCAAATTCCAATGTTTTTTTATACATGTTTTGATCTTGGTCGTCTGCCGAGAGAAGGCCGTAACACATAAAATCCGTTGTTGTTCCATGATCTTTATGCGAGGAACTAAGAGGGGATCCCTGTTAGTATAAAGTTCTCTTTTAGCTGCTTGTTTGGGCGTTTTCTTGGGATAACACTGATCTTTTAGTCTGCCCATTAGTGTCTGTGCATGTTGGGAGTAATCCTCTACATATGTGCAATTCTGTCTGATTCTTAAAAATTGACCATAAGGCAAATTATTCTTCAGGGCTTGAGGATGCTGGGTAGTGTGCATACATAAGGTGTTCCTATCAGTTTCTTTGCAGTAAGGATAGTGTAAATATTGCCCTGATTTTGACCAATGCTCAAATCCAAGGATGGTAGTGAAATGTTGTTACACTGACTTGAAAAAACAAAATTTGGATTCTGCTGGTTCAACAACTCCAAGAATAGACCTAGATCTTGCACTTCACTTTGCCAAATGAAGAACACATCGTCGATGTATCATCTCCATTGTCTGATTTGGTGTGAAAAATGATTGTCGTTCAAAATAAATTGTGCCTCAAAATTCGACATGTAGATATTTGCCACAGACAGAGCAAAAGATGCCCCCATAGCTACTCCATGTTTCTGCAGAAAAAGTTAATGATTAAACTCAAAGAATTTGTTGCATAGGGCTATGTATAGAAGTTCAAATATGAATCCTGTTGGCAATGAATGGAGGAGGGTAATATGAGCAGCAGAGGCAGTGGTAGAGATGAATTGTTGCAGTCGTGAGTCGCTATCAAAGAGGACACCAAGATTGTAAGCCATGAGTGAAGGAGCAAGAAGGGCCGGTGGGAAGTATATAGAAGAGGTGAGGGGAGGGATGGCATCAGAAGCTGGGAGAAAGATGACTTCCATTTTTGAAGAGTTCATCTTGAGGGAGCGGAGAGCCATCCAGGGACGAATTGCTGTGAGACAGTTCATAATCTGTTCTGTTATGTTTTGCATGGGGGAGGGAAAAGAAAACAATATTTTAGTGTCATCAGCAAAAAGATGATATTGAAAGCCAAAGGATAAGATAAGTCTTCCTTTGGCAGAGGTGCAAGGACTAATCAGGGGTGGGGTGGGTACAGAGCTTTGTGAGTTTCAAGAGATTTTAAAGGATCATCAAATACATTGGGGAACTCTGGCCAGATTCCATTTAATTGTTTGTTAGCTCTTCTGATCCATTACAAAAGTGACTGACCATATACAAATGACTCTCAATCTTGCCCCAATGGTAGCAGTGCAACCAAAATATCTAGTCCAGGTCCTTTGTGCATGGGGCTACAAGGAAATATAGACATGTTTCTGTCTGGTTGGATATCATCAGTGAATGCCACTCAATTCCCTGAGCACAGTGAGCATGGGACCCATGTCTGCCCATATCCACTACAATTTAGGGCCCCTCACAGTTGGTACATGAGTAATTTATGGAAGAATGTGCTGCTCAATGCAAGGTTGTTTCCTTCTGTGTTCCTCACAGATTCCTGCCGTCCCTGATGGAAATAGCAGCTGCAATGAATGAATGAAGCAAACTCCCTCTACCAGCATGCCTCCTCATCATCTGGCACATTGAGGTGTTACGGACAAGCTCATAACCTTTCTCTAGTAGCCTCAAGAAATTGCATCTCTGTTGCATACACATTTCCGTACCACGAATGTAATCTTCTGCCTCCAAGCAGGCCTAGGACGTTCTCTCCTAAGCAGCCCCACAGTCATGGCACACTCACTTACATCCACTGTATAGAAATACCAGTGGTAAATGACAAGAAATGTCAAGTGCCTCTCTGTCATGAAAGGTGGCCACTTGAATGTTCTCCTCCCTACTAGCAGTGACAAAACAATGTCACACTGTGTCGAATCACGCAAATATTGCCTTGTCTACTGTCAACCAATTCTGCCATTTTGTTCCTCCCTAGTCACTGATAGGCAGTGGCACAAATGTATTTCTGTCAAGCAAGGTGGTCATTGGGATGCCCCCCCTCCCCACTATTAATAGTCACAAAATGATGTCCCCATCTGTGACAATCATTGAATATCAAATTCTGGACTGGCTATACCAATTATGGAATCTCCAAAAAATAACCAACCTATCGTGTTTCAATTGCCTACCTCTACCTCAACTAAATCCGAATTCAAAATTCTATGACAACTAAACTCTACTTCAATTTTATATCCCCCCCACGAGGCCCAAGTTAAAGTTCAATTGTCTACCTTTCCTTCAACTATTAGGAAGCCCCCTGCTCCCACCTGCAAGACTGATCACAAACTCAAAAGCTGTTTGCCTTAATCATTCCAATGGAACCTTGAAGAGGAATCAGTGGAATTTCGGATGATATGGAGTTTGGCCAAATAAGTTTGTCCCGACGTATTGACTACATTGCAATACATCAACGATTTCCATAATAGAATAGCGTGCTGATCCAAGCTTTGCCAGTCATGCTTGGGAAGTTATCATTCGTGAGAAATTAGAAAAACAAAAATAAGCAACATTGGTAAACAAAAGCTGAATTTGCACATTCTCTCAATTATTCTCCCCGGTGCGTTGCAATAAAATGTACATTCTTCCACGAACAGCGATACATAAACAAGCTGCTTATGCAATTTAATTCACAGCTCAGATGAAAAAGAGCATAAACCAACAGATGTCAAATTAATTTGGACGTGAATCACTCTGTGTTCACTTTTCACAACTATCTTTTATCAACATTATATTGAGCAATGGCTTATATTTCGCTTAAAATGTTAGACACATTGCTTTTTTTCGAAACACAAACCTATTGTTTTGCCATATTTTAACATCTTCGGTGATTTAGTGCCTTCGAAATTAGATATGATGTTTATCATTTTCAATGTGTGCCTATGTGTGCCCACTTGTGTGGGTGTTTTCCTTGCAAGGTAGATCAAATTACCTCTACCTGAAGAGCTGTATGTCATTGTGTCTTAGAGACAGATTGCAATATAATGAGATAAAGCTGTCTATCCTGGACCTAAGTGTAATCAGTTGACAGATGATAGCATATTTGGTCTAACTATTTAGAGACTAAATATGAGAAATAAACTTGTCACAGAATGATTCTTTTCTGTTGTACCTGTTTATGAGAAATGTTGAATCCTCCATACTGAAATATTTTTTGTACTGCCTTTCGTCATTAAAGCTTTAATGTCATACATTACATTGGAGGCTGGTGTTTACAGGCCTTTAAACTGAAAGGCACAGCAGAGAGCCATGGAGCTTCAAGTAAACAGGGTTTGTGCCATGGGTGTGTGTTCCTTGTTCTCTCTATTCCCTGCACCCAAAAGGATGACCTGGGGGGCATGTCAAATGTATACCCTGGTGGTAGATATTTAGCCGTCCTGGCAGGCACCTTTGCCCTTGTTCATACTTTTCGTTCTGGGACCATGAGCCAGGGGCCTGCCTTCATTTATGTGGTATCAATCCCCATATAGGTGTGGGAAAACTCACAGGCACACATGCCCCCTTCTACATTCAGAACATGCTGCCATAGTGGGCAAATTGAGATGTTCCTTTTGTGCAGGGTCTTCCATATCGGTGATGTGTCCTCTCTTGTGAAAATGGAAAAAGAGCACCTTTTTCTACATATGTGATGACAAATGTACTGCGTGCTGTCTTGTTTACCAACAATGGAATGATGTGAAGTCAAAAATAATGGGGGCACTAGAATGGACCGGGGTATCAAAAAGCGCAAACATATACGTTTTTTGTATAGATACGATAACTGGCCATCTTGTAGAGCTGTTCCAAAAGAGAGTTGGGAGACTGTGTGTGTGTGTATATATATATACGTCCAGTTCATACTGATACACTTAAGTTCGGTTGAAACGTGAATTAGGTTTTATAGAACTAACCCGGGGGTACCAGGAGTTATGGGCCCTGAAGACAGAGTTAAAGGCCTGAGCACGGGCGTTCAATGAGTTTTATGTGCACATTACTGCAGGTAAGGTAAAAAGGTTATGGTCTATAAAGCTATTATGACCCTTTGTGGTAAAAGGGATGTGGGGGTTGTGAGGGCATCATGAAGTAAGACACACACAACAGATTCAACTTTCTAAGTAAATGCTTTATTTTACTCAAATGTCTGGGTGGAGTAGGGCTTAACTTGCCCTATCCTAAGGTGGGATTTCCCTACCTAAAAAAAACAAAGGATAGTCTCTGTCAGTAAGCTCAACTAAAAAGTCTGTCTGTGTCTAAAATCTATGATTGCGCTCACAACTAAATTTATATAATGTGTAGTGCAAAATAAACAGTGTTCAAAATAAAGTTCTGAGCTTCTTCCAGCTCCTGGCTTATATTCAGCTTCCTCTTCCCCAAGTTCAGAACAGTTCCAAAAGGGCCTTGGCGTTTCCTTCCCCAAGGGTTCAACAAAGTCTCGAGGTTCCCTTACCCAAGAGTCCAACACAGTCCACAAAGTGTTGGAGTTCCCCCTAGAGTTCAGTTCATCCAGCTTCAAAACTATAATCAGTTCAAAATCTCTTGGCTTTCAAAACAATTCCAATTCAACTCCTAAATCATCCAGGCTTTTCAATAGTTCACAATGGTTACTCTCTTTCTGCATTTATCATTCTCGTCAGCCACGGTTGAAAAAACACAAGCTTCTTCACATTTGCTTTCATTGGCTCTTTCCAAGCAGGAGTCACTGTCTAGGTGCAGTTGTTGGACTACACGGTCCACCCATTACAGGTCACGCAACCGATAACCCTAGGCACTCTGTTATGCTTCTGTATTATTCAGGTTTTTGCCAAAACACAGGTTTTTTTCTCTCTGAACCTATGTCATTGGCCAACACTTATTTCAGATTCTCCTTGGCAGTTTCTTTGCTTTACCACAACTTGTGTCTCCCACACCTTTGTATGGTTGGCATAAACATATGTCAGATTCTTCTTGGCAGTTTTTATGGCTATGCCACAACTTGTATCTCATACAGCCAGATTTTGTCAATGTTTTGGCTTTGTCAACACTAATATCTCACACAGCTCACTCCATGGTGTTCACCCTTTGCCACCACCTTGCTCAATACACTCTCAAAAGTATTTATAAAACTCTGCAGCTTGTTCAGCCTTCATAAATATGTGCTTTATTCTTCCAGAGCAGTTATAATACTTTTCAGTGTGTCCAGCATTCACACATGCCTATTTCCAACCCCCGGAGAGCCCGGTACCAGCGTTCCCTTCTTTACACTCATCAGTACGTGGCCGCCCCTCCAAGCATCTCGCTTCTGCTTCCCAGCTTCTTTTCTCTCTGCCTTTTCCTTGTGGGAGCCACAGCGAGCAGCTTGCGTCCTAGAATCCAGCAATGCGCAGCTCCGTTCTTCCTCAGCGGAAGATACCATTGGCCTGCGCTGATCGGGAGGCTTTGGTGCTCTACAGCGCCAGCCTTGGCCCCGGTATTTCTCAAGCACTCCTGCCCAGCACAGATTCCCTCCAGCCAATTCCCCTCCAGCACGGTCTGATTCTACAAGCCGCGTCCTTCTCTCCAGGCCGTCTCTCTCGCTCTCTCTCTGCTGGGTGGTCACCCATTGTATATACCTTATTAAATGGTTCCAGGTGCAAGTCCTTCACTTCAATTGTCCGCCCAGGGTTATCCCTATTAGCTTGGCATTGCTGGCTATTCTAATGGAACCACTCCATAACCCTCTTCCTTGTCTCACTACAAAAGTGGTGTGAATGAATGGAAGATTGCAGAACTCACAATTTGTTCTTCCTCATTTTGGTATTGATTTGATATTTCTCTGTATTAACAAGAGGAGGCTGATGTGTGTTTATCCTGCATGAATGAAGAGGTGTCCTCCTAGTTGAGCTCTTCCTTGCCCCAGTATAACAATGGCATTTCTGAGGGTCACTTGAAATGAAGAAAAGGGGAATGGTTGATAGGAACCTAGAAAGGCTGTTGGGACCGAAGGTTCCTTGTGAAAAGGGAATGGGCAATAGTAAGTCTTACCCAAGGATGTCCTCACCCCACTCCCCTAGTCTCCTCCACCCAGGTAATCCTCCCTGGGGTCAGGAACAAAGAGCGATGGCCTTTTCTTGGCCACCTGAGCAGAGGATGTCGGAGGAAAGGAAGTGAGGACTCCCTCAGGTTCCTAACAGCAATCCACCTGCTGTTTTGCTGGGAACTGGAAGGTTTCCAACATTCACCAAACATGTAGAGCATGAAGAGGAGGGAGGGATGGGGCTTAGATTCCAGCCAGGCAACATCTTCTGAGTGCGGCCCTGCAATGTGAGTGCATGGTGGTCAGGTGCTGATGTGGAGAATATAGTAAAGTATGAGTCCTTGATACTTGAAGAGTGGGTTTATTAAACATGTTAAGACAACTGCAGTACAATCCTCTTCTGTCAGCTCCACACCATAACTGCCCCCATACCATTCCAGTGTTCTCCCCCTGCATTCCCTGGTTCACACAATAACATTCTGTCATGGTTTATTCCAGGATGTGTTCCACTGCACATGCTGTCACGCCGCCTGTCCTGGGGCCTCCTTACCCGCTACGGCGTTCCCCGTCCTGGAGGTTGTATCTTCGCTTTCGGCTTCGGGGTCCGGGGCTGTCCTGGGTCTCGGGCGTTTCCGGGTCTCCTGTGCGCACTGCTTTGCGCATGCGCGGGCGTCCGCTCTCCGCGCATGCACAGTGCGCCGGATTGTTCGATGCGGGGAGATCTGCGGCTCAAACCTCGTTATGGCTTATCCAATGCCTGGGAGACGGCACAGCTTGCGTTGCAAGCCTCTCAGGTGCTGGTGGGCCTACTTAAGGAGCCCTGATCCTTTTCACACCGCGTCTCAACGCGGTTTGTACGGATCGTGTTTTCGCTGCCCTTGTGTTGCCCTTCTGGTTTCCTGTTACCTTCCTCCTGTCCTTGTTCTGCCTGGGGCTCCCCTGTCTCCTGACATTTACCTCTCGCTTCCTCATTCCTGCTACCTTCCAGGTTCTGAATTCCCACTGGCCCTCCTTGTTCTGGTCTCTGTCTTTCCTTCCTGCCTGTCCGGCTCAGTCCTTCCCGATTCCATCTGGCTCTGAGTTCCCTCTGGTTCCTGTGCTCATCCCGTTCCATCTGCCTGCTCCACTTGCTGCCTAGTCATCGCTCCTGGAGGTTCTGTTTTCCTTCTGGTTTCCAGCTCTTCATCAGTGACAGTCGGGATCTACCTGGACCTTGAACCTTCCACTCGGAGGCTCCCCCTGCCAGTGCTTGCACTGCCCTGACGCCACGCAAATCAGGGGTGAGCTAACTCGTGGCGTTGGGAGCTGGTTCATCTCCAATCCGGTTCCATTCGGGCTGGTGTTGGGCTGGTTCCCCGCGCCATCATTCACGTCTCCTCGGATCATCTGACAGCCTGGCCTCATCATCAAGGAACCAAACCGGACGAACAGGTACGCAGCGTTCTCGAGACGCTATTTATAACAGATTGAGACGCCTTTCTTCTGACATCTCGGACTCTGCGATGGAAGAGGATCCGGGTCTTCGTAATGAGCTTCAAGCGCTTCATGCCGAAATGGCGGCACTCCGTCAGGAGAACATAACCTTACGCCAAATGGTTACACAGAATGCTGGTGCCGTTCCACAGCCTGAAGGACCTATGGCTCGCACTACTCCCATCAAGTTCGATGGAGATCCCCGCCGTGTGGGTGAATTCTGTAATCATTGCCGCATACACTTTCTCTTCCGTTCATCTCACTTTACCAATGACAAGGCCAAGATCGGATACATATTGGGTAACTTGTCTGGAAATGCGCTTGCCTGGGCAACTCCTTTAGTCGTTACCAATAACCCGATCTTGAGTGATTTTGTAGCCTTCGAGAAGGCGTTTCTGGATGTGTTTCAATCCCCCAATCTGGCTTCAGCAGCACAGAACCAATTGATGGACTTACAACAAGCCAATACTGACATCATTTCCTACATCAGCCGTTTCCGTCAATTAGCAACTGACTCCTTATGGCCAGAGGTAACGCAAAAGACCTTGTTTCGCAGGGGATTAAGAGAGGAATACAAGGATGAGTTGTTACACATTCCCGAACCTGACGATCTACAGAAACTTATTGATCAAGTTTTGAGGATAGACCAGAGACTGGCCGAGAGAAAGGGAGAGAGACGACGGTTTGAGAAGGCTAATTCCAGACCACTGACACTACCTACTGGGATGTCAGCACCTTCGGATTCTACCCAGGAACCAATGCAACTGGGAGCTGTAAGGGGTCCTTTATCGGAAGAGGAGAAGAAGCGCAGGAGGAGCCAGCGACTGTGTTTGTACTGCGGAGGTGCTGGCCATTTTCTGGGTACTTGTCCCCTGCGTCCTATCAAGAAAGGGGGAAACTAGAAGACCTGTCGTTTAAGGGAAAGGCTACGACAGGTCCTTTCTTGCTTTCAGACCTTTCCAGCCCTGGGTTACAACTGCCCCCAATGCAGCCTGCCGTCTTGATGAGTCTGGAGATCACTCTGAAGTGGCTTGATAAAACGGTTGATGTCCATGGTCTGTTAGATTGCGGGGCCTCCGGAAACTATATAGATGAGGCATTCGCCAACAATATTGGTATGCCATTACTTACCAAAAGAACCGCTATACCAGTGGAGGTCATCGATGGTACACCTTTGGCTTCCGGTCCCATCCGGTTGCATACAGTCGCCATGCTATTACAGATCAAGAGACATGAAGAAAGGATAGCCCTCGACGTCATCAAGTCACCTTCGTATCCAGTGGTTTTGGGACTACCTTGGCTCTTGCGACACAATCCTACAATCAATTGGGAGTCCCGCACATTGAGGTTTGTTTCTACCTTTTGCCTCCGTGAATGTTGCTGCCACAACACATCCTCGAAGTCTACCACCTCGATCCCTCTAGTCCCGGGAGGGGACTCTTCCGCCTTATGTTCCCTGTCCCAGATACCGAATGTTTATGCCGACCTTTGTACGGTGTTTTCTGAGCCCAGAGAAATACCTCTTCCTCCTCACAGGACATTTGACTGTTCCATAGATCTGATTCCTGGTGCTGTGATTCCTCATTGGAAGTTATACTCTCTAACTCAGTCTGAAAAACAGGTACTTCGGGATTATCTGGATGATTGTTCCAAGAAGGGTTACATCGTACCTTCCAAATCCTCCGCCGGTTTTCCGCTATTCTTTGTCAAGAAAAAGGAGGGGACCCTGCGGCCCTGTATTGATTACCGCCAATTGAATGACATAACACTCAAGGACAGGTACCCATTACCTTTGATTCGGAACATCATGGAGTCCTTACGTTCTGCCAATATCTTCACTAAGTTGGACCTCCGGGGAGCCTACCATCTGGTTAGAATCAGAGAGGGCGACGAGTGGAAGACGGCTTTTAAGACACCCTTTGGGCACTACGAATACAGGGTAATGCCCTTCAGGTTGTGTAACGCCCCAGCCGTCTTCCAATGGTTTATGGACAACGTCTTTGGCGATTTGGTTGGCATCTCGGTTTGGGTTTACCTGGACGACAATCTGGTCTTCTCGGATAATCTGCAGGAACATGTCTCACATGTCCGTGAAGTACTTCTGCGATTGTCACGTAATCACCTGTACGCCAAAGCCGAGAAGTGTTCGTTTCACCGGAATAACATGGAGTTCCTGGGATTCGTAATCAGTAATACAGGTAATACAGTAATACATGGATTCGGGCAAAGTGAAGGCTATTCAGAATTGGAAACAACCGCATGATATTAAATCCCTTCAGCGGTTTTTGGGGTTCGCCAACTTTTATCGGCGTTTTATTCCACAGTTTTCACAGGTCACGGCCCCATTGACACGTCTGACCAGTGTTAAGATACCTTTCCTTTGGGACCAAGAGGCATCAACCGCTTTTGAGTGCGTAAAGACAGCCTTTAGTACAGCTCCTGTTTTGCGTCACCCAAACGACGAGATGCCATATGTCATTGAAGCAGATGCCTCCAACTTTGCTGTTGGAGTGGTCCTCTTACAAAAGCATCCTATGTCCGGCGACGAACACCCTGTGGCCTATTACTCACGGAAACTCACCTCCAGTGAGCTGAACTACGCAGTCATTGAAAAAGAACTTTTGGCCATCAAGACGGCGTTTGAAGAGTGGAGGCATCACTTACTTGGTGGTCGTTTCCCGGTGGAAGTTCGTACTGACCATCGCAACTTGCAGTTCCTACGATCATTGCAGTGTCGCACTGCTCGGCAAGCCCGATGGGCATTCTTCTTCTCTCACTATGATTTCAATATCACATACATTCCTAGCTCCCGGAACCAGAAGGCTGATGCCTTGTCTCGATCCCTGGAAAAAGAAGAAGCGGGAGTCGGTTTGAACACGCCTATGATATCTCCCAAACACTTTCTATCGACCTTAGCTCCGCATCTCCAAAAGATCAGTCAAGAAACCTTGGGAGATCCGGAACGTGACAATCTGCTGAAGAAACCCCAGATCAGTGAACGCGACGGTTTTTTGTTCTTTCTGAACCGGTTATACATACCATCGACTACCCTTCGCTTGGACATTCTACATGGATTTCACGATTCTCAAGTAGCTGGTCATCGTGGTATCAAGGCTACCCAGGAGTTGATCTCCAGACAATTCTGGTGGCCTGGATGGGCCAAAGAAGTAAGATCGTATGTGGAAAGTTGTCCAACCTGTGCTCAGACGAAGACGCCCAGAAGAAAGCCTTTGGGGCTACTTAGGCCTACTGAAACACCACCCTACCCTTGGCACACCATCGCCACTGACTTCATAGTAGAGCTTCCGCCCTCTGAGGGTCACACTTGTGTCATGGTGGTTGTGGATTGTTTTACTAAATACGCACACTTCATTCCTTTCTTGAAGATCCCAACTTCCTCCCAGATGGCTTTGGCATTTCTACACAACATTTATCGGTTACATGGACTTCCGGAGAAGATCATCTCTGATCGTGGTTCACAATTTCTATCTTCCTTCTGGCACCAATTGTGTAAACATCTAGGTATCCATAGAGCCCTGAGCTCAGGCTATCACCCGCACACCAATGGTCAGACCGAAAGAACGAATCAAACCCTGGAGCAATACTTACGTTGCTATGCCAATGCCACTCAGTCAAACTGGCTAAGATACCTGGATCTGGCGGAAGTTTCCTATAATAACGCGGCTCATGCTGCCACCGGCATCAGTCCTTTTTTTTGTTCAGCCGGACAACATCCCAAACTGGTTCCCTTCTCACCTATAGTGCCCAGCACTGTTCCGTCTGCGGATCAATTGGTCTTCAATATTCAGAGACAGCATGACCTGGCCCGGAACATCCTTACAGAGACACGAGAGCGCATGAAGGAGCAGGCTGATAAGGGCCGAACCACAGAGCCCGATTTCCAGGTGGGCGATCTGGTTTGGTTGTCTTCCAAGAACCTGCCTGTCCGCAATTTACCCACTAAGTTGGCACCCCGGTTCTATGGGCCTTTCAAGATTGCCAAACGTTTGTCTTCAGTGGCTTTTCGATTAGTGCTGCCCCTCACTTGGAAAGTACACCCTGTATTTCATGTCTCCCTTTTGAAGCCCTATGTGAAGGATGTCTTTGGGCGCTCTGGCCCGCGACCCTCCTCTGTTCCGGTACGGGGGGTTCCTGAGTTTGAGGTTCAGGAGATCTGTGATTCTCGGATTCGTCGGGGTGTTCTCCAATACTTAATTGCTTGGAAGGGTTATCCTGCTTGTGATCGCACTTGGGAGCCGCGCTGTAATGTGCACGCTCCCCGGCTTATCTGTGAATTCTTTCTTCGTTTTCCCTGGAAACCTGGGGCCCCGGGTCTTTCTGGGAGGGGGCATAGTGTCACGCCGCCTGTCCTGGGGCCTCCTTACCCGCTACGGCGTTCCCCGTCCTGGAGGTTGTATCCCCGCTTTCGGCTTCGGGGTCCGGGGCTGTCCTGGGTCTCGGGCATTTCCGGGTCTCCTGTGCGCACTGCTTCGCGCATGCGCGGGCGTCCGCTCTCCGCGCATGCGCAGTGCGCAGGATGCTCGATGCGGGGAGATCTGCGGCTCAAACCTCGTTATGGCTTATTCAATGCCTGGGAGACGGCACAGCTTGCGTTGCAAGCCTCTCAGGTGCTGGTGGGCCTACTTAAGGAGCCCTGATCCTTTTCACACCGCGTCTCAATGCGGTTTGTACGGATCGTGTTTTCGCTGCCCTTGTGTTGCCCTTCTGGTTTCTTGTTACCTTCCTCCTGTCCTTGTTCTGCCTGGGGCTCCCCTGTCTCCTGACATTTACCTCTCGCTTCCTCCATCCTGCTACCTTCCAGGTTCTGAATTCCCACTGGCCCTCCTTGTTCTGGTCTCTGTCTTTCCTTCCTGCCTGTCCGGCTCAGTCCTTCCCGATTCCATCTGGCTCTGAGTTCCCTCTGGTTCCTGTGCTCATCCCGTTCCATCAGCCTGCTCCACTTGCTGCCTAGTCATCGCTCCTGGAGGTTCTGTTTTCCTTCTGGTTTCCAGCTCTTCATCAGTGACAGTCGGGATCTACCTGGACCTTGAACCTTCCACTCGGAGGCTCCCCCTGCCAGTGCTTGCACTGTCCTGACGCCACGCAAATTAGGGGTGAGCTAACTCGTGGCGTTGGGAGCTGGTTCATCTCCAATCCGGTTCCATTCGGGCTGGTGTTGGGCTGGTTCCCCTCGCCATCATTCACGTCTCCTCGGATCATCTGACAGCCTGGCCTCATCATCAAGGAACCAAACCGGACGAACAGGTACGCAGCGTTCTCGAGACGCTATTTATAACACATGCTGAGATACGTGTACTGATGCCTTGTAAGAACATATACAGCACATCATCTTCCCTTTCAAACTGGTAATAAGAAACCTAAGTAGATAACAAAGAAGGATATGAAAGAACATATAAGAAAGGAAAAACAGAATTAACATTGTAAACAATGTCATTATAAACCAAGCACTATGCAAAATACTTCAACTGTATGTCACTCCATAAACCCTTTGACCCACCAACATGTATACTACCGAAGCTTCACCAATCTCTCTTTGTTCCAAAAATTACCTCTCAACATGTCTACCATCTGCCACCAACCTCTTAGAGAGGTTCAGCCAACCAGGTGTCAACAATGAGTTGGGCTTGCAACTCTGCATCACTTCAAATAGTTCCACACCAGTGATCGAATGTGAAGTCAGTGTAGACTGGAAAACTCTGCACAATAAAGCCCTTTGCCAATCCTCACGATTCTTCACCGTCATCCTGATACCCTACATCACTGTGTGATTGAACCTTTCAACACACCCATTGCTCTGGGGAGAATATAAAGCGGTCCTCTTATGTACAACTCTTACATCTCTTATCCATGACTGAAACTCCCTAGAAACATGCTGAGGTCCATTATCACTCAGTATCTTTGAGCAAAAACCCTCTCTCCAAAACACATTCTCTAAAAACCTTATTATGTTCCTTGACGTGGCATCTCTTACTACTCCCACCTCCAGCCACTTGTACAGTAGGTCTATAACCACCATTACGTAACTGCCCTGCAGACCAGAAACATTTAATGGATCAAGTAAATCTATTGCCAAGCAAGGAGTTTCATGGCATTTTAGGAAACTGTGGAATAACCATTGGCAATTCTGTGGTCTCCAGAATCTTGTCACTATCTTCACAAACTCCACACTCCCTAACACGCATTTCAATGAATTTATCCATCTTCGGCCAGCAAAAGTCCATTCATACCACAGACTTCATCCAGGACGTGCCCATATGACCTCTATGTCCCAAATTGACAACTTCTCCCCTCGTGCCTTCAGGTACCAACATCCTTTGACCTTTGCACATTAAATCACCTTCCACACTCAGTTTATCTTTCACTCTTTTGTATTTCTTGATCTCATTGCTTATCACATAGTCATCTGTTTTCCACCTATTTTTTTATCTTTTGTTGGACCTCTTGATAAGCATCATCCACCAAGAATGCACTCATCCACTCATCCTCTTTGCGACACTCTTCAACTGAGAATATATCCCTGATATCATCTTTCATTAACACATTGAAGTCCTCTTCCTCCCGTACCACTGGATTCCTTGTAATGCACCTGCCACAACATTTTCCTTTGCAGAAATATGCTCTGCAGCAAAATCTGAATATCTTGACTCCACATCTTTTAGCATCCTAGAAGCAAGTGTTTTCTTTCCTAGCATCCTCATGTGTCAGTACCGATACTAAATGAAACTCGCAAGCATCCGTGTACACTATGGTTCTAATATATTGCCTGTATCCTTTCAACACTGGCACCATACCAATTTCATTTTTTACACCAATTAATTCATCTTCACATGCTCTCGACCAATCAACCTGAAGCTACATCCATCTTATTCCTGGGAACAGCCATCTCAGATATCACCTTCACTGCACTATACTTAGGCCTTATTCCCTCGCTAGACAGATTGTCCACAGTCATTTTCCCGAATGCACATTTCTCCAACAATAACGTCAATCCTGCCTGACCTAACTTCTCCAACAACATCCTCAGCCTAATACCATGCTCCTCTTTGACACATCCTCAGACAAGAATGTCATCCTGATAGAATGTTACTCCCTCAACCCCAGTCAGGATGTTTTGTATTACCTTCTGAAATATGCTCACCACCAAAACTAAGGCAAATGTCATCTGGATGCACTTGAACATTCCAATGTGCATTATAAAGGTAATAATGATGTGGCGCAAGTCAGGATGTCAGCGAATTTGATGGTATGATGACCTAAGGTCAAGACGGGAATATAGTTTAGCCCCTGTCAAATCAGTAATCATTTCATCAATTTTGGGAAGAGGAAATCTCTCTGGTATAAGATTCTTATTGACTTCCCTCAAGTCAATGCAGAGTTTAACTGCTCCCTTGATTTTCTGATCACGCCAACAGGACTAACCCATTCTGACACATCAGTGAATTCCATCACTCATTCCTTGTTCATCCTGCTCAGTCCCTCTTCAACCTCTTGCCAAAGTGACAGAGGTACTGTCCTTACTTTCACCACTCTAGGAATCATCCCCCTTTTTAGCTTAATCTTGTGAATGAATCCTTTAAGACAACTCATTTTTTCTCAAATACACTCGGAACCCACTTAAAATCTTCCTGGACTTCAAACATCTGCACCACAGAAATATTGTTTCCACATCCTGTAGAGACTTGTTCCACAGCATTTGGATCCAATTTGCTTGCCAACGCTGCCTGGCAACACCAGGACAGAACATTGCCCCAAGATTTGTCACAAACACCCTACTCATAGTGGTTTTTCCTCTGAACACCAACTCTACTTCCATTTCTCCTATTATCACAATGGGGCTTTCTCTGTATGCATTGGCTTTTACCCTTGCTTCTCTTAACATGCAGTGTCCTAGTTTGGACTCCCATCTCGTCTTACTGATTAAAGTATAATCAGCCCAACTGTCAATTAATATTTCAATTCCTATCCCATTCACCTCAATCTCTAATCTTGGTTTCTTAATTTTCATTCCACTTACTGCATTCACCACTTGCACAATCCCAGGACCATCATACAGTCCTAAATCTGAATCCTCTTCATTTATATTGCCTGGGCAAGTTCCAGCCAATCTGCAACATTTAGCTAAGTGCCCCTTTTCACGCACATAGCCAACACTCTACATACACAGCCGTGGCTTCCTTATACATAGCAAAATGTTGAGTGCTACCACAGCTGTAGCATCTCTTGATTTGTCGACCAAATTGCTGGTCAGTGTTCCCTTCATTCGGAAGAAAGCCTTTGCCTCTGTCCTTTGTCCTCTAATCAGCATCTCTGTCTTTTGTTATCCAATCAGGCTATTTCTTCCCGATGCTCGTTTTCAGTGCAGTCCTTCCCCTATGTACCGCATTGGTCTCTCCTGCATCCTTAATGCACAATGTAGTATGTTCCAATTGCTTGGCTATTTCTGTTGCCTGACCCAAGTTTGGGCCCTTTTCCTTCCACAGTTCCTCTAGTACCTTGTCATCTGTACATTTCATCATTAGCTGATCCCTGCGGTGCTCTTCCTGACAATGGCTGAATTGACATTTGATTGTCAACCACCTCGACACCATCACACACTCCTCAATGGTGTCTCCCTTCAATTGATCCCTCCTAGCAAATCGATACCTGGATAATATCTTATTTTCCTTTACCGCAAAATGCTCATCCAACTTCGCCATTATTGGTTTCAAATACATTAACAACAGTTCCATCCTCCAAATGTGGTGGTTCAGCCAACCTTTTCTAGAGCAAAGCATCTCTCTGTTTGACATTGCTAACACAAATTTGAGGAAGTCTTCTGTCCAGTCCTTCCACCTAACTAAACATTTTCCCGGCTTGGGAAAGAATAGTGCAAGGCCTGGTATGTTCGACCATCCTCAATATTGCTTACTCCAACCAATTCCAAGATTAACACAATCCAGCTACTAATCACAGTTTACTGCACAACATGATTGCCCCTCACTAACATATGTACATTCTTTAGTTCATTCTTGTAAATTCCTCCTCCTTTTCTTTTAAAAAAGAAGGCAACCTCTTCCCCAAAAGTAACTACCTAGTTCGGTAACAAACATATGTTCATTGCCCTGATTTTTCCATTGCCTTCAAATGCCACTTGCTTCCTTATATTGCCCTGAGGGATACGTCACCTGAACAAATCCTCATATTCACAGTGTTATTCAGCACACAGTGTGCTTGCCTATGCTTGCCAGGATTAGTGGGACCATCTTAACTGGTCTACATGGCAGTGTAGCTGAAAGCAACCCTTGTTGCTGGTCGACAGAATTGAGCCTACCAGCATCAACACACATGCACGGCAATGTGAGTGGGTATGCTTGCGTGCTGACGCTCCCAGGTAACCAGGAAACTGTCAGGCCTGAAGAGTGGATGCTCAGACAATGCTTACGCCATCTCCAGGAAAAAGACTCAGTTCACGAAAAGACAGAGGGACTGTCTAATTCCTGCTGATGCACAGGTCCCATGTTCTTAGATCTAGAACTTAACAAATATGTATGTGGGTATGTGTGATCCAAAATGGGCTTCTTATGCTTGCTCCATTCAGCTTGTTAATTGAATCCCACAACATGATCTGAGAATGTGATAGGGGTTGCCTTCAGATCAACTAAGTGACCTTAAGAGCACTGGAAGGTGATTGAGGTCACCCTCAGATCTACTAATGATCTTAAGAGCTCTGGCAGCACATTTTACCTCATTCAGTGAGGTTATTTATTTCAGAGGTATCTCTTCAGGTCATCGCCTATACCCTTTTGAAGTTGCATAGTTGTTTTAGTTGCCGTGGGTAGGTGAGTTCATGCTCATAATCGCACAACAGAATAAGCATCTTTGCCTACATTGTTGTCCCCTTAGGATACTCTTGCTCATACATTTAGGCTAGTGAACCATGCCACCCTAATGCCTGTGTTAACCAAATGGTGTTAACCAAATGGAGATCTCCATGGTATCCTTAGAAGTCAATAACATAAATCATGCAGTACCCAACTTATCTTGCAAAAACTCTATGAGGGGCATTTCAGAAAGCGCATCATGTGTTCTTGTGGTTTTGATATCTCCTAATCTAAAAGGAAAAACTAGAGTGTTTTCCGAGTGATACAAAGCTGGCTAGATAGTAGGCTTGGGGGAATCTCACAGTATCGATGCTTGGCTCAATAAAAAGATTCTAGCCATTTCAGCTGTGTCACCCCAACACTGAGCATCCCGAAATGCAGAATTGTCACTGTCCCATTTCACTGCATATATGTGTAGGGGGTGGATAAAGTTGCTAATAAATGTGGGGGGTGTAGGGGGGTTGCAGGGATCTTCCGCTGCATATATGTGCAGTGAAATGGGGTAAAACAAAAAAGAGATCAACATTTTGGTGATGCCCAGTAAAAAATTCAAAGTGATCGCATAGATACCTTTCAGCTTATTACATGAAATACATAGGGCCTCATTACGAGGAATGCAGTAAGGGGTTTACGGCGCCGGTAAAGATACCAGCGCCATTAACCCCTTACCGCCCCATTACAAGGTCTGCTTGCGGGAACCCGCTAAGGACGCCCTGTTTCACCAGGCGTCCTTAGCGGGTCCCGCAAGCAGACCAGGATGCTAACAACGGGCCCATTGTTAACGGGCCCGTTGTTAGCATCATCCTCATTCCCATTGAGCCCTATGGGGGCTCCAATGGGAATGGGGATGTACCGGGTCTGGGTTCCTTGAATGCGGAATTACCGGGCCCTCCAAGGTCGGAATGGCCCGGTAATTCCTCATTCAAGGAACCTGGACCCGGTACCCGGTATGGGGATAGCCATGCCGCAAATAGCGGCATGGCTACCTTCAAGGTCATACTGACCTCCATAGTCTATTATCGGCACAGAAGAATTGCGATATAGGTGGTTCAGTAGTTTTAATATATGAGCACTGCAGGCTGCGTAGGTTTACTGGGCAAATCATCATTGTCATTAACCAAACCTATCCCACAATTCGATTGTTAAGGGATACTAGCTGCCCACAGTGCTTTTTTTTTCCTTCTTATTTGTTATCGTGGCATTGCCATTATGGGCAATGTTGCCTCTAATTTATTGTCCTGCATTATACTTAATATTTGTGCCCTCCATATAAGTCCAGTGTTCAAGATGTTAGGTGAGTTGCATGAACTCATTTGTTTTCTCCATTGAACTCATGCCCTGAAATGGCCTCATAGTGTTCAATCGACTTATAAAAGTGAAGATGTATTGCCCTATTGGAGGCCTGCAAGGAATAAGTTGCTGCATATCTTGTACAGAGCATGGTTCAGTAATAAAAGTTGCTGGATTTACAGTTTTACAATGCACCACATGGATATTTGGCTGGATATGATTATTTCATAAACTGATGCTCTTTGGGTGGTTAGTGTGGATTTTCATCTCTTGAGAATGGAAAACAGGGAGTGCTCAATTTATAAGGTGACAGATGAACCCATGACAATTGTGGAGCTCTTTTCAATAGCAAAGGCAGCAGCAGCAAGAGCTTGTTCGCACGCAAAGTTGCCTTGCATCACTGAATCGAGGCTGTAAGTGGCAAGTGTTTGTGACCCAGGGATGTCTTTTGTGTTAGCACTGCTGTCATTAGGGTTCCATTGTTGTGTGAGAACAAGTAGAACTCCCGATCATAGTCAGGTGTGGCTAAAACTGGTGTGGTGGTGATCAATTCTTTGAGATTTCCAAAAGCTGTTTGCTTTTCTATTGTCCATTCTATGTGCGTTTTCTCCTTTTGCACTACTTTGAGCCCTTCTAAGAGCGGCTTTGTATATGCCACATAATCAAGTATCCAGGCTCTAAAGTATTTGCAGATTCCGAGGAATATCTGCATGTCCTTCACAGTATGGGATCTGGCTGAGGCATGCAAGGTGGCTGCCCTGTCTGGTATTATTCTCTTACTATCTTTGGAAATCAATTGGACCAAGTACAGGACCTCAGTAAGACAATGCTTTTGCTTTTTCTTGTCTAACTTGCACACCTTGTGGGCGAGTAGCTGTAGCAAAGCTATTGAGTCCCTTCAACAGCTCTCTTCACTGTCACTGTCACTGAAAACCAGTAGGTCATCTATGTATTGAATGATGGTACTCAGGACTTGAATATTGCCAAGGTCTTCATCTAAATTCCTGTTAAATATGCTCTTACTCTCGCAGGGCCAATCTGCAGTGTTCATATCTACTCCCCCCTAGTGTGAAGGCGGTGAGGTATTGTGAATCTGGTGAAATGGGTGGCCTGTTTTGAGATGCTACACAAAATTGACACAGGATTGGGGACAGGTGGGAACTCTTTTTGTGCTATGTCATTAAGTGGGTCGAGGTCCTGGAACATACACCATGACTCCCTTGTTGCTTTCTTAATCAGGTACACTGCCGTATTGCATGGAGAGTTTGAGGGGACAATGATGACTTGTTGTAAGAAGGCCTGTATTGTTTCCTGAATCCCTTCCTCTGCTTCTCGGGACAATGGGTATTGCTTCATTCTGGGGAGTATTGCCCCCGCTTTCAGGGTGATTTTAACAGGGATCATTTCTCTCAAGATCCCTACATCATGTGGGTTAGTGGTCCATAAGTGGGGGGGGCACTTGTTGCATATCTGTGTCGAAGTAGGAACGTGGTACATTGACAACCACCATGAGGGGGCTTGGAACTTTTCTGTATTGTACCATTACTTCACATGGTATGCTTGGTTCCAGAATTATTTCCCATCTTGGTTGTCATCAGTGAATAGTTCCTCATCATTTAATTCCCTTAATGGTATATTGGGATCAATGCATAACACTGTACACCATTCACATCCTTGCATGTCTGTTCCTATTGCCACTATTCTTCTCACAGATACATGTACTCCCTCTAAGTCTAGTATCAGTATGGTGCCGGCTACTATTTCAGACTCCGCTACAGGACGGAACACAAAATCTGATGGTATTCTCCATTCCTTTCTGGTAAATTCAGGTACTGCCCTCGATAACACTCTTATCCCATAGATAAACATATCAGGATCCACAGGCACTCCCCTTACCTTAATTTCATTCACAATTGCATTAGTCAGAAGAACTGCTCTAATAGGACCCATGCCTGGGGTAGAACAGAGAATCTCTTGGTCAGTAAATGATATGGTCATGTTCAGCTTGCTGAGCAAATCTCTTCCTAACAGACAAACAGGTGAGCTTTCATAAGTAAGGGCGTCCAAATCGTTCTCCCACCTATCTTGACATCCAGGTCTTCTGTAAAAGGAACCGCCGTTACTACAGCCCCAGAGAATCCTTGAGCCTCGAGATTTTTATTTGACAATGAAAAATCACCTTCACAAATACATGATTTTTCTTCCCCGAGCGCACCATAAAGATGAACTGTTTGTTTCCTATCTCTGCCCCCACCAGTGGTTCCTATTCTGGACTTAAGGTAGTGGATAGGACTGGACACGCAAGTGCTCTCTGTGGGATGTCCTAGTTGGGGTGAGTGTCTGTTCCTGGGCAGGAAAAAATATTGTCATTGAGTACACAGTCCCCTTGGTAGGGGGCCGGTGCTGCATTGTGGGCGGGGTCAAAAGGGTTGTTATGCCGATGGGCCATGTGGTTAGGGCAAGTTGGCTGTGATTGCATGGCATGTGGGAGGGTGTCAGAGGGTGTTATATCGTGGTATTGGTCTACTATTTGGCTGTTTATCTTGTTCATAACTACTTTGGGGAAGACCATATGGGCTACGCAGGTGTGGGTGCCCGCAAGGTGAATGATTGTTGTATCCATGGTTATATTGATAACTGCCCCCTTGCCTACTGCAGCATTCCTTCGGGAAATGGCCCCAGCATCTGCATGACCAACACTGTCCGGGCCCTTCCCCCTTGGTCCTTGCCCTCCATACCCCCCTCCTCTCTGCCCCTGAAACCCACCTTGTCCTCTTGCCGGTCTTCCTTGCCATTGGGGTACCACGTATTGTTGTTCTCCTCTCCACTGCTCCTGCCTGTTGTCTTTCCACATAGTGGACATTCTAGCTTGTGTAGCCACAAAGACACCTCCCACCTCCCCTGTTGGCTCTGAGGGCAGGGCTGCGGTTACTGCAGCGACCTTCACCAGTTTACTCTGTACTAGTTTTGCTTCTTCAGCTAATCTTCTCTGTACATTCTCCCTTTCTTTGATCCTCCTACAATGATGTATTATAATGCTCTGTATTTCAGGCCAGCCCTTGGCTTGTATCCCAGCTATTTTATCAAGGGCTTTCTGTACCTCCTTTAGGAAGCCTTGTTTAATTATGGAGTAGAATATGGAGGTGTTTTGATCCCATGACGTGCCCGTTTACGCTCTCCACATCTCCTGCACCTAAAGATTGTACTGTGCAGCCTCTTCCTTGTCCCCCATAGTGCACTGCATTATGGAATATAAATCAGGGGTGGTGGGGGAAGGCCTCCACAGGGATCCCATACTCGTGTCCTGACATTGTTAAACGATGCTCCATCATGTGTGTCATTTCCAATTGTTACCCCGGGGAAACCCGCTTTCGCCCAGACAGTGTCTGCTTGATCTCCTACAGCGCATAGTAGAGGTTCTTGATATCTCCTATAGCCAAGGACACACCAGCATTGTTCTTTTTGAAGGCATAAATCCACTTCCCCGCACCCGCTGTGAGTAGGAGGAGGAATTTGAGAAGGTCATTTTGTCCATATGCGCCCAGAGCACATAATGCGGTCTTCCTGCTCTTTTGTGTATCAAAGGCATTTGTAATTTTGATGTTGCCTCCCTTTCACTGCTTTCTTCTTCACCAAGGCAATCCTCCCCATTCTATTTCTGAGTCTCCCTTCCATGTCTCGCTCCTTCTAGTGCATGTCCATTGCATCTGCTGTATCTCTCCCATTAGTCCATCCTTGACCTTGTCAAAGTCACTCCAATATTCCTCGTCCCTTACTGAAGATACTGCGTCGTACCCCACATTGTCAGTCTCCCCCTCCTTTTCTACTTGCACTGCCTGTATGGGTGTATTAGCAATTCAAAATAAGAAATCACCTGCCTTCCATTCAACTTTGGGGATGGGTGACGTTCCTCCCATAAACTGGGACCCTCCCTCTACCCCTTGTGTTCCTTCACATACTGATCGCAATCGGGCCAATAATGTTCGGGTGACATTCATTTCCACTTCTAGATCCTGGGCGCCCACTCCTTCGTTAGCTGGGGTGGCTGTAGTGGACGGGTCATAGGGAGGGGTTGGGGTTGTGTCTGGAGCACTTGCGGTGGTGTTTTCTGATAGATATATTGGGTCTACATACTCTTCTGCAGCCCTTGTGAGCAGTGGGTAGAACTTTTTTGGTTCTTCTCCTTTCTCCTGTTCTTCAGCCCATTGTGTTTCCTCCCCCGGTCCTGTCTCTGATACTCCTTTACCTTCCTTTTTACTTGTTATGGGCATTTCCTCAAACATCTTCCATAAGTCTATATCTCCCTTCTATTTTGGAGTTGTTTTTCCTTGTATTTTGCAGTCCAGTAAGTGGACAGGTGCTCTAGAGCCCCCTTATCAAAAGATCCTTCTTCTGGGTAAGTGTGAGATAGTCCCTCCCCCTTGGTTTCATTCACCCATTGTTCATTATACTTTTTAATTTGCTCACTATATAAGGGGAGCTGCTTACAAATGTCGGACAAGGGAGTGTCCGTCCCCATCTTTCTGGATGTCTCTCCCTGCTTATAACTATTTCTTTTCACCACTAATGATCAATCTGGCTACCCCTCACCCTCCTTGCTGTATTTGGACCTTTCTTCTAAAGATAGTCAATAAAACCTCAGATTCTTCCTCTTAAACGTTGCAACACAAATGCATTGTACGATAGCAACCATATAACACAATATACATTGACATATCTACGACAACCATACTATGAATAGAAAAACATGAAACACATATTCCCTCCTTCTTCTGTCAGTGCCTAGTCACATTCACACTCTCCCAACACTCACATCACCTTGCCCCTCCTGGGCCTACCTACACAATTATAAGAAAAGATGCTAAGATAATTAACTAAAATAATAATCACTATTGGTTCCCGAGCTATCTACTTATATGGGCTCCTACTTTTTTATTTCTTCACCTCTTTAGCCAGACTGGTCGGGACAGTGCATTTTAAGGCGTCGTCTTCCACCCCCTTTCGGAGCTAGGTTCCCATATCTCCTCTACATCACTTTTTTTCTCCTTTAACCTCAAAACCTAATGGCCATAAAAAATAAGAAGAAGCACTTTATTCAAAGACAAATAGTCACTCATTCATAATCAGTCATTGCATGTTCCTCTCAGTCACACTGCTCTATATTCCCCTCAGTTTGTTCTAAATTGCAATTTATACTCACATGCCTGTGTTCTTCCAAGAGCCTCCATTCATGGTCTATCCACAACTTCTGGACCTCCCGCTTCTTGCCGCTCCCGGTTCAGGTGAACAGTGGGGTATTCCCAAAGCCGGAACCCACTAAAAACCTTCTCTATTTAGCATACACATTTTTGGGGGACTGGTTAGCCGTAGGTGGGGGCGGCCTTGCAGGAGAAGCGCTGGATCTCGGCGTAGGTACGGGGACTTAAGGACTATCACGTTGGGGTCACCAAATGAAGGCACGCTCTCATTGCAGCACATAATATCCAATAGACCAAATGATGAGGACTCTGCCCCTCTGGGGCATGAAGCTCTTAGATAAATTGCAAGTGTAACAAACTTCATACGATTGCAAGTCAAGCAAAGAACTCTGCTGCCCAAGAGCGGTCTGCCAAACAATACACGGGCAGCACATTTTAAGGAGAAAATACGTCATTTGTGACGAGGGACTATAGGTACATAAATCTGGTTAATAAGGAGTTGAGGGGTCAGAGCTAGTGGGCTGTGGGGGTCAAGGGGGAACAGGCAGTTCAGTTGAGATGAGTGGGCTCGGGCACAGGGGCCTGCTCTGATCTCACCCTCTGCAGAATGGACACTGCGTGGATGTGATGCTAGACTGTTTGCAACAAATGAATCACCAGACGTCTGTGGGAACAAGGCTTGTGCAGAGGTAGGCAGGGTAGGAGGGGGTGGCGGTGCTTGGGGCTGTCTGCTGGCGCTGGGGATGGGAGAGTTGCTTTCCGTAGGGGGATGATTTCTGGGCCTAGTAAAAGGTGACATCTACCTCGGTACAAAAGTCTTAAAACGGGTCTACAAGTTGTGTTATATGCGCACATGTCTATGTTATATCGCATTGTAGTGCGCCCCTACAAGGTATATTCATTTGGGAATGATGAGGGTGGTGGGATCGGACCACCTCCTCCCCAACAGTACCTAAGATGAAGTACAATTGAGAAAATAGCAGCATCGGGGTCAACATATAAAAGGCACAAGAGGCATGCTATAAATACGAGCACATTTTGTGTTATTGGAGGGCACGCAGTTAATTTCCATTTCCATGGCAATAGGTGAACATGTTCCATTCAGTTCCTCTGTTAATGTTGGACTATAGAGCAGAAGCCTCACTCTGCAACTTGGCTGCACTGGAATTAGCACCATAATAGCCGAGATCCCGCTGCCTTCTCCCTGAAGGTTCTGTAATACACTTAGACCCGAGATGTCTGAATCATGGGAGCTGGCGGCAGCAGAGGATAGTGGCACATCTCATACAGCCCAAAGACTTCATACTTAGAGCAAGCCAAGTACTGACAGAAGAGAGAGCCTTCTGGCCATTACGATACTGTTATCCGCCTCATAGACAAGCTCAAAGAAACTGTGTTTCAATTGAAGGGACAACATAGGAGGCGAAACCCTGCACTGCCTGCAGAGGAAATGCAGCAGAGGCTCTCTGTGATAGAAAAGACAAAACTGCTGTCCCGGCTGCCCAAATAAAAGCTACATCTGTCAAACTGTCTAATCGGGAGAATGTTTCCATTCTCAAAAACAACCACATTATCGAGAGTTCGGAGGGGTTGAGAAAGGCAAACTAGTCACATTTCGATAAAAGATCCCCCTCCATATTTAGACCAGGAAAGATATTATTTAAGAACCTGAACCATGTAGAGGTGGAGCAGCGAAGACCTTACCTTGTTGCAAAAAAGATGGGTAGAAACAGGGGTTGGATAATTACTATACAGCAGGGGTTTTTGACTCGCCATATGTTTTGCACTCCAAGTCCAATCAGACCTAGACAACATACTCAGTGATGAAGGATCATGGGAGGCACTGTCCAAGACATCTGGAGAGCCGCACGCTGCAAACCCCTGATATAGGGTGTACCCCAATGCCCTTTAATTGGTGATGAAAGGTGCAACCCATACATTTAACTGTCACAGCAAGGCAGAGACTTCTATTAGGGACTGAACCATGAGCGCATTAACTAAACTACTCACACTACTGTTATTGACACTTTCATGTCTTGCTTTGTTATTTGTATTAAGTTGCCTTACACCTTAAGACTTCAGGGTTGCATGTGTGTATACTTGTTATGAAGGTTGTTTGTGTGAGGTGAGTTGTGCTGCGGTGAAGAGTTTGTTTGGTGGTTTGGTGGTTTTGGTTATGTATCAAGCCACAGTCTGTGTGGTATTCTGGTATTCAACTGGTGGTATAAGGTCTCACACTATGGCCTTTCTGGGAATAGAGCATCTAGCTTGTATAAGTTCTGGCAAGGAAAAACCCTTTGGGTATATCATTGGTATATTAGAAGGCAATAGTGATAAAACAATTTTGTAATTAAGTAGTGTACTGCATAAATAAAGATATGATTAAACAGATAGCAAGAATAATGTATTTGTTAGCAAAACCGCCTGTTAGCCACCCACACCGGTACCCAGGACCTCACAGTGTATAATGTGAGAAACCTGAGGGTGTCTTACCCACTGGTCCCTGTAGATCTGTCATCCAAGTGGGCATGACACAGCCATAGCTATTGGATCCAGTTCCGAGGGTTGGCCCAGTGGGGGAGGATCACCTGGATGAGGGGTCTTTGGTGAGTGGAAGTGCTGCACTGAAGTTTGAGACATGGTACCCCCTTTCCTTGAAACACCTTTTCCCCATCCTAACCTGTAGGTTATTTAAAATCTCTACCCCCACCCTTTTCCAACACAAACACTTTCTTACACCATAACAGACAATGGACTAAGACCAGAGCCGTTTACCTGACATGTCCCAACACACATGTCAGGCAGAGTCAGGCAATTGACAATAACCATGCACACCTGACAGCCTTTTATCTTCCCCACGGGGATAAAAGGCAGAGCAGGAGAGCACACTATGAGCTAGGCCGAATGCACGAGGAAACAGCTACACCAAACTGGCAGTTCAAACGGAGGATAAAGGCGGCGAGACCTGGAGGGACGACAAAGGGGGAACTGCCCTTGCCCTTTTCAACTCAGACCTGAAAAGCCTCCGGAAAAAAATTACAAGACCGGGAAATACAGCTGATGTGTGGAATAACAGATGTCATTGGTGCATGGGGGCCTTCCACATTAATAACACAGGAGGGGAGGTATGTTGGCTACTGTAGTACCGTCCCTGACTCCAGAAGGAAGACAAGCCAACAGACTGTGCAAAGTCAGTGAGTCAGAGGAAGCTGATAGAAAACCGAACTGTGCTGAGCCCAAGGTTGCAAGTGGCAACATTAGATGAACGCAAGATCTTGGGAGCGAAAAACCTGTCTGTGTTTGAACTTTTGGGAAACCCCAGAGAAGGGCCAGCTGTAGAGTGGTCAGGTGCCACAGGAGTACTCATTTGAAGCACTCTCGATGGCCCCCTTTTGTGTTGAAACTACAAGTACCATAAGCCCTTAGGAAGGGGCGGCGTGAGGTGTCAGAGTGGTCCTACAAGGGTCACGCCAAATCACTTGTACACTCGAAGGTCTTTGACCCATTGCCAAGAGAAAAGCAAGGAGAAGGGAAACCACGTTTTCTGATGAGATGAAGCAAATCATGAACTGTGTTAGAAATTCATGAACTGCGTGTTTGGCAAATGTGAACCCTGATGAAGGATGCCTGCGAGTTGGGGTGAAGAGTAATCCACCCATGAGCATTGTGTCGATAAGAGTTGTTGACGGGGAGAGGAAATTACGGATGGGCCCATTGGTCAGTACTCACCCTCGAAAACTAGTAATACAAGATAGCTGCACCATGCGAGGACAGAGTGCAGGATTCACATACTCCAGCAAGGTTCAATAATCAGGACTCAGTAAATTGGCAAAGGGAAGTCCATTTAATGATACATACATCAGTTTATGGAAATCAGCCGCATCGCGAACACCTATCTTACCCCGACTTCCCCGAACCTTAGTCAAACAGCTTCTTTTATGGGCAAAATCCGTCATCATTGACGTCTAATTCTACAAAAAATCATCATGCAGTACAATTGGTTGGGAAAGGTAACTTAAGTATAGGTGCTATATATGTATATGGAAATAGCGCAAGTGGATTGGATAACTCTTATCGGGTGGGCGTCTACGCCCTTCCCTCTACAACACACGTAATTGACGTCACTACAAGTACGACGTCTCATTGGTTACAGTGTCTATAGGACCCTAGATTACATGGTCCCTTGTGATTGGGCAAGTTACACCCCTAAACATAAATCTCCATTTTAATTAGCAGCATGCAGAGTAGACACCCAGGTGCCTAGTGTCCCAAGATTCACCCTTCCTCCCTTCCATCAATCAGTGTTTTAGGGCTATGTGTCAATTAGTTGGCTGTGTATGGCCTCCGATCTGTAGTGTCTTATCAGGAAAGGTTATGGCATCCTCTGGTTCTGGATGACATCAGGCGGTGGTACGTCTTCGCGCCTGTCTGATCATGTGCTGGTCCACTGTGAATCTGCTTCAGTTTCCAACCTTTTGTGCATTTAATTCTGTGTGCGCTTGGCCACCTGCATGGGCCTCTCTTATCTTGACCTTCACGGGCGGGCTGGTATTCTCTGTAGTTGGAGTCTCGTGAGCTCATGCTCACCTCCCCTTCTCTGGTTGACCTCGATCTCCCTGGCATAAGACTCTCTTTGTTGAATTTTGATTCCGCGCCTTCTCTGGTCTTTGCTGGGTTTCTAAACTCGGCCTGTCAGGCCTTTGGCCGCCTGGGCACATTTCTGCTTTCACAAAATGGAGTCGCACGTGTTTTGAGGTATATATATGGTTGGCGCTTGCCGCTCTACTCTTCTACTAGGCATTGCAAGCAGAATCGATTTCCTAGCCTCTTGCATTTCAAGCTTATTTACACACATTCAACAGGGCGGTTGCTTCCATCTTGTCTTATGGCACCATTCTCTTACGTTTTTACAGTGTCTCTCCCCTGCATCCATTATCATTATCCTTGCAGATACTAGTACTGGCATTCGTGCTTTCAGTAGCCAATTCTGTTTGTTCTCGGGGCTGCTCGGGTCCTTGGTTTATTTTCATTGGCCTTCCATTAAGGCTTTAGGGGTCTCCTCGTGGACCGTGTGCAGGTATTCCTCATTTCGTATCAGTGGCTGGTATGGCTGTCTGATAGGGTATCGTGCTGCCCAGGGTTTCCCGTTATGGCTGCTTCAACCGGTATTGATCTCTTTACGTACAAGGGGCAGAGTCCCAGTGCGGCTCTCTGTTGGTTCATTTGCTCCTCATACGTCACGTACCACGGCGAGTACCTTACTGGCAACTCGCAATGGGGGGCAGGGGTGCAGGTCATATCTGGGACCTCCCCCTACAGAGTGAAGCTGGATGAGGGTTGTCCACAGTGAGAAATTGTTTAATAAGACATTAAGGCTCTTGTATATTGCAAGCTACATTTGAAAGGCAGTAGGGAACCCGATGGAGGGAGGCCCAAGTTGAAAGAATGATCTGAGCCCGGCAGAGGGAGATCCAAGGGGCGAAGAAGGAATCACCAAAGGTGCAAGATTACAGAGGGAACTTTGTTTGTTCGTTGTTTTGATCCATCAGGCCTTCTAAGGCAATAGACTTTGTAGAGAAGAGACTTAGCCCCTGAAGGTTCTGATATTGTTGAACTGGAATTGTGATCCTCGTGCTCGAGAGGCCCAAGAGTGTGCTGTGCTGAGAAGTCTTGCCTTGTCTCATGCTAAAAACGTGGGCAAGGGAGACCCAGCCATACCATCCTGATTTATCATTTTGTGAACACTTCTTTCTTTTCTGGGGATCATTATCTCACACTCTTTTTGTAACTTAGTGGTAAGGATTGGAAATAGTTTAATTTAGTACATACCATTTATTATTGAACAAGACACCACTAGGGCTGCCTTATTAATATTTGATGGCTGTAGCTTGCCCCGGTTTTAGATTTAGGTTTAGATTAGGTGTTTATGTCACCCATTATAAAGTTCAATACACACCTTGAATTGTGATCACTTGTGTCTGTCTTTACAGTTGCCACCATGAGTTCCTATTACGACCCAGGCGCTAATGGTTTAACAGCGCCGTAAAAGGCGGTGGCACCGTTAAACCATTAGCGCCTGATTACAAGGTCCCTTTGCGGGACCCGTACTTAACGGCTGGTGTAGACCAGCCGTTCAAGTGGGTGCCGCAAAGGGACCTTGGCAATAATTACGGCAACCGCTATTAGCGGTGCCGTAATTATGGCCTTCCCCATTCCCATTATGCCCTATGGGGCAAAATGGGGAAGGGCAAATGGTGAATGGGGAATTACCGCCCCGCCAACCTTGTGATGGGGTGGTAATTCCACCATCCACCATGGCGGAGACCGGCATGGACCATGGTGCTAAGAGCACCATGGTCCAACGCCAGGGTCGTAATGAGGGTCAGTGTCTGGAGTGGGATGTGACTCAATTGAAACGAATTGGGGAACCCTACAATTTCAAAAACTTAGCCATAGAGCTTCTAACCCTTCTGTTGCCAGAAAAGAATCGATGGGTTTCGATATTTGTAGCTGTAGGCAAGCTGTCATCCCCCTGGGAAAAGAGGAATGATTCCTATCGATTTAGTTTTGATACCCCCTCTAGGATGTTACATCAGGTTAGCCCCAAAGTATTACCTGACATGGAAGTTCAGTATAGTCATTTTAGCAGGTGTCATTGACCCCGACTTCTGATGAGACATACAGGTTCTCTTACAGAATCATGGCAAAATCCCATTTGAAGTACATCGTGGGGATCAAATTGCTCAAGGAATGTTGGCAAGGGCACGATTCCCTCAGTTTAAAGAAAGCAAAGCAGACAAAACATAAAGAGTTGAATTGGGCTTTGGGGAGGCTTACAAACCTTCTAACAACAAAGAAACGAAGGGAGAGGAGTCCACCAGCTATCCCGGACTAGCCTTCACACAGCAAAACGACCCCACTCTCGCTGAATCCTGCATGGAAGTAGAAGGGATAGGAAAAGGCAGCCTCTGTTTCTCCTTAAAACAGGGATTGTTGTATAGGTGGAAGCCATCAACTGAAGGGTTAGTAAAGACACAGTCGGTGATCCCCAGGACCCAGCGAAAGGTTGTACTGGAGATCACACATTCCCACCTTACCGGAGGCCACTCAGGACAATCGAGAATTCAAGCACAAATCAGAGGGAAGTTTTATTGGCCGGATATTCACGCCAATATAAAGACCTTTATCCAGACGTGTGAAATATGTCAAAAAACTACCTCACACGTCCCATTGCCTGTCCCTTTGAATCCTTTACCAATCATAGAAGTCCACTTTTCAAGAATCAGAATGGACATTATTAGACTTCTCAAAACATCCACATAGGGCAACAAATACATCCTCAAGATTGTTGATTATGCAACTAGATACCCCAAAGAATTACATTGTGAAATAATACAACACAGCAAATCCTTAAACACCTCCTACAATATTTTTCCAGAGTTGGCAGTCCCAAGGAAATATTGACCGATCATGGTTCAAATTTTACGAGCAACCTCATGGCAGACTTCAAAGAGCTACTCCATATTACCATCTTATGAACGTCTGTGTACCATCCCCAAACAAATGGCTTGGTAGAAAGATTCAACTCAACCTTAAAAGTAACCCTGGGAAATATGGTAGACAAGGAGTGGAAACACTGGGACCGAATGATCCCGTGGGTGCTATTTGCAGTGAGGAAAACCCCACAGGCCTCTACAGGATTTTCCCCTTTTGAACTACTTCATGGCAGAGAGCCCAGAGATGTCCTGGACATGCTCTGGGACACCTGGGAAGAACGAGAAGAGGGACCCATTTCCATCTCAAAAACTGCTACCCAAATGCAAGACCATATGAAACTTGTCTGAGATCTAGTCAGCATTCATATGGAAAAGGCCCATAGCCAACAAAAATCTAACTACGATAAGAAAGTAAGCTTGAGATCTTTCTATATAGAACAAAGTGTATTGGTCCTATTACCCATCTCAGAAAAAAATACTTGTTTCTAAGTGGCATGAACCCTATGGAACCTGCACTTATAAAGAAGCCCAACAAGACAGACAACAGAAGGTCTAGTTATATCAGGTAAAAATCTTAATGGAGTGAAAGGAGAACCCGTTAGACACCCATGACAAAGTACTATCATGTTTTCCTCCCGAGTTGTCTACTCAAAAACAAGAAGATATAAAAGATGATATTACATCCTTCGCAGATTTATTTTCAGACAGACTATGATGAATCAAGGCACTTACCACTATATTAGAACACCCAAGGGAAAAGTGGTCCATTTAAAACCGTATAGACTCCCGGAAGTTCGTAACCAGATAGTTTTCGAGGAAGTAAACAAAATGCTGAAAGATAATATTATCGAGCCATGTTTGAGCCCGTGGTCCTCCCCTATCGTGTGGGTCAATAAACCTGACCGTTCCTGGATTTTCTGTATAGACTTCTGTCAAGTCAATGCAATATCCAACTTCGATGCCTATCCCAAGCCACGCATCGATGACCTAATTGATAAACTCAGAGCAGCCACATTTCTATCCACCCTATGCTTATGGCAGGTACTAGTATATGGGCTAGATAAAGGAAGACAGCGTTTTCAACACCCTTTGGACTGTTTGAAATGAAATTCCTCCCTTTTGGCTTACACGGCACACCAGCCACTTTTCAACACCTAATGGATAAAATCGTACGTCCCTATTCAGATTTCTGTGGAGCTTATATTGACAATATCGTCATTTATAGGAAATCCTGGGAAGAACACCTTTTCCACCTTAATACTGTTATGAGAGTCCTCAGACAGGCCGGCCTAATAGCTAATCCATTTAAATGCAGATTGGCACAGTCAGCCGTAAACATATTTTGGGTTTTTTGCAGGTAACGTGAACGTACAGCCCCAACATGAGAAAGTGAGAGCCCTTCTATATACACCTACACCCAAGACTAAAAGGGATCGTAGAGCCTTTCCAGGGTTAATAGGATAACACTGCAGGTTTATCCCTAATTATTCAGATAAAACAGCTATGCTGACAGATAAAATCAAGAACGCCGAACCCCAGTAACTTCATTGGTCTGAAGAGGATGGTGTATGTTATAACACCTTAAAGCAAACTCTGTGCCACAACCCAATCCTGAAGGTAGGAGACTTCTCAGAAGACTTTACATTGCAGACGGACACCTCCCTTACCGGGTAAGAAGCAGTCCTATCTCAAGTTTACGACGGATTGACACATCTCATCTTCTTTACAAGTTGCAAGCTCTTCCCACGTGAACAAAAATTACTCTGTGCTGGAATTAGAGGCCCTGGCCATCAAGTAAGCTATTCTACACCTTAGATACTAGCTCTTAGGCAGAACGTTTACATTAGTCACCAACCATTCTCCCCTTGTTTGGATTAGCCAATGCAAAGACTCAAACTCACGTGTCATGCAATGGTTTCTACACCTGCTGCCCTATTGCTTCACAGTGAAACACTGGAAAGGCAAAGCCCAGGGGAATGTAGATTTCCCATCCCAGTGCCCCTGTGAAGCAGATGTGGCTACATTGCATGGAGTAAGGGTATGTGAGAAGCCTGAGGGTGTCTCACCTGCTGGTCCCTGGAGATCTTTCGTCCAGGTGACCAGGACTCGGCCATCACTATTAGATCCAGTTCCTGGGGGTGGACCAGTGGGGGAGGATCACCTGGACAAGGGTTTGTCAGGGAGTGTAAGTGGGACACTGAAGGTTGAGACATGGTACCCCTTCCTTGTAACACCTTTTCCCCATCCTACCCTGTAGGATATTTAGAAGCTTTACCCACCACCCCCTTTCCGACATGAACACTTTCTTACACCGTAACAGACAATGGATTAACACCAGAGCCGTTTAGCTGACATGTCCGAACACACGGGACAGGCAGATTCAGGCAATTGACAATAGGCATGCACACCTGACAGCCCTTTACCTTCCTCACAGGGATAAAAGGTGGAGCAGGAGAGCACACTACAAGCCAGGCCAAACACACAAGGAAACAGCTACACCGAACTGGCAGTTCAAACAGAGGAGAAAGGCGGCGAGACATGGAGGGACGACAAAGGGTGAACTGCCCGTGCCCTTTTCAACTCAGATCTGCAATGCCTCCGAAAAGGAAGACCGGGAAAACAACACCAGGAAGTACAGCTGGCGTGTGGAGTAACAGATGTCAACAGTGCACTGGCACCTCCCGCATCGATAACACAGGCAGTGAGGCATGCTGGCTACTGTGGTACCGTCCTTGACTCAAGAAGGAAGACAGGCCAATGGACTCAGCACAATAGGTGAGTCAGAGAAGCTGATAGCAAACCAAACTGTGTTGAGCCCACGGTTGCAAGTGGCAACATTAGATGAATGAAAGAACTTGGTAACAACAAACTTGTGTGTTTTTGAACTTTTGGGAAAGCCCAGAGAAGGGCCAGCTGTAGAGTGGTGAGGCTCTGCAGGAGTGCTCATTCAAAGGACTCTCTCTGGCCCCATTTTGTGTTGAAACTAAAAGTACCTGAAAGCCCTAAGAAGGAGCAGCATGTGGTGTCAGAGTGGTCCTACAAGGTTCACACCAAATCACTTGTACACTCGATAGTCTCTGACCCATTGTCAAGAGAAAATCTAGGGGAAAGGAAACCATGCTTTCTGAAGCAAATCATGAACTTTGTTAGAAATGTGTGAACTGTGTGTTTGACAAATGTGAACCCGGCTGAGGGATGCCTGCAAGTTGGGGTGAATAGTAATACACCTGTGAGCATTGTTTCGACAAGAGTGAAGCTGGATGAGTGTTATCCACAGTGAGAAGTTGTTTTATAAGACATTAAGGCTCTTGCATAGCAAGCTGCATTTGAAAGTACATACTAAACCCGATGGAGGGAGGCCCAAGTTGCAAGAAGTATCCAAGCCCGGCAGAGGGTGATCTTAGGGGTGAAGAAGGAATCGCCAAAGGTGCAAGATAACCGAAGGAACTTTTGTTAATTTGCTGTTTTGATCCACCAGGCCTTCTAAGATAAGAGACATTGTAGAGAAGAGACTTAGCCCCTGAAGGTTCTGACATAATTGAAATGGAATTTTGAGCGTCGTGATGGAGAGGCCCAGAAGTGTGCTGTGCTCAGAAGTTTCGCCTTGTCCCGTGCTAAAAACGTAGGGAAGGGAGAACCAGCCATACCGTCCTGACTTTGTAACTTAGTGGTAAGGATTGTCAATAGTTATTTTTAGTATTGATGCTTTTTTATTTGACAAGATGCCACTAGGACTACCTTATTATTATTTGGTGGTCATAGCTCTCTCCCATCTTAGATTTAGGTTTAGATTAGGTGGTTATCTCACCCATTATGAAGTTCAATAAACACCCTTGACCTGTGATCACTTGTGTCTGTCTTTACTGTTGCCACCATGAGTTCCTTACAGTAAGGACCCCGGCAGTTGTGCACCAGCATCCTCTGTGTTTGGCAGCATGAGAAAAGGACTCATATTGTCCCTGAGCACCTGGACTGGAACTCAAAGCACCCTGAGAGCCAAGATAGTTGGGATCCTAATCTTTTCGCAGTTTATCTGCTTCGAACATATTTTAAGATCTGTTCAACACATTTGAACCAGAAGCACCATCTGTTGCTACCCTTTTGCTCTCTCGCGAACATCACAGAACACCAAGAAGTCTGGGTTAGCGCTGCTGAACTACCAAGAACTGCAACAAAGTTACGTTTGACTGCTAACCGACCCCTTGGTCCATTTCTGGGCCCTATAGACTGGTTAGGCCACTTTGAACCCTTTTTGCTCTCAACTTCTTATTCTTTTTCAAGAACATTATTGTTTTTGCTTGCTGTTCACCACTGATTCATAAACCAAGAGTGCTGCATCTACTATCTTTGCTTATTCTGTGTTCTTTCCACATGGGTGGATTTTGAGTGGTGTTTTTCTAGTTAGTTATTTTTGTGCATGTGTTACTCACCACTGAGCAGACTGGGGCGTTGTTAGCGGACCTCGTTTCGACCAGGCAGCAATTCCACAGGACTTGATTTGTAAGCCAGGGTTCGCCCAGAACTGAGGCCTCCTCAAAACGAGGGAACTCTTCTTTATGATATAATCTTCTGTTGTTTGTGTAATACAGACAGAAGGATTGATCACACAAAAGAGTGGGGAAAACATGCACTGTTGAACGACAGCTGTAAGAAAAAACATGACAATGGTTAACACGCCTGGGGACAGAACAAAAATGGAATTTGTCCCAGGTAGCTCCCTATAGTACCTTGTTTCGTGATTATTTAGGCCTTATGGTGTATGACCTAAGAAAAATCAAAGTTAAGGATTAAACCCCGGTAACCCTAGGATAAGATAATGATAGGGCAGGATAATGATAGAAACCGTATAGACTCCCAGAGGCCCGTAAACAGATAGTTTTCGAGGAAGTAAACAAAATACTGAAAGATAATATTATCGAGCAATCTTCGAGCCCATGGTCCTCCCCTATCGTGTGGGTCAATAAACCTGACCGTTCCTGGATTTTCTGTATAGACTTCTGTCAAGTCAATGCGATATCCAACTTCGATGCCTATCCCAAGCCACACATCGATAACCTAATTGATAAACTCAGAGCAGCCACATTTCTATCCACCCTATGCTTATGGCAGGTACTAGTATATGGGACAGATAAAGGAAGACAGCGTTTTCAACACCCTTCGGACTGTTTGAAATAAACGTCCTCCCTTTTGGCTTACACGGCACACCAGCCACTTTTCAACACCTAATGGATAAAATCTTACGTCCCTATTCCAATTTCTGTGGAGCTTATATTGACAATATCGTCATTTATAGGAAATCCTGGGAAGACCACCTTTTCCACATTAATACTGTTATGAGATTCCTCAGACAGGCCGGCCTAACTGCTTATCCATTTAAATGCAGATTGGCACAGTCAGCAGTAAAAATATTTTGTTTTTTTTGCAGGTAACGTGAACGTACAGCCCCAACATGAGAAAGTGAGAGCCCTTCTAGATACACCTACACCCAAGACTAAAAGAGATGGTAGAGCCTTTTCGGGGTTAATAGGATAATACTGCAAGTTTATACCTAATTATTCGGACAAAACAGCTAGGCTGACAGATAAAATCAAGAACACCGAACCCCAGTACCTTCATTGGTCTGTAGAGGATGGTGTATGTTATAACACCTTAAAGCAAACTCTGTGCCACAACCCAATTCTGAAGGTAGTAGACTTCTCAGAAGACTTTACATTGCAGACGGACACCTCCTTTACCAGGTAAGAAGCAGTCCTATCTCAAGTTTACGACGGATTAACACATCTCATCTTCTTTACAAGTTGCAAGCTCTTCCCACGTGAAAAAAATTCTACACCTTAGATACTAGCTCTTAGGCAGAACGTTTACATTAGTCACCGACCATTCTCCCCTTGTTTGGATTAGCCAATGCAAAGACTCAAACTCACGTGTCATGCAATGGTTTCTAGACCTGCTGTCCTACTGCTTCACAGAGGAACACCGGAAAGGCAAAGCCCAGGGGAATGTAGATTTCCCATACCGGTTCCCCTGTGAAGCAGATGTGGGTACATTGCAAGGAGGAAGGGTATGTGAGAAGCCTGAGGGTGTCTCACCTGCTGGTCCCTGGAGATCTTTCGTCCAGGTGGTCAGGACTCGGCCATCGCTATTAGATCCAGTTCTTGGGGGTGGACCAGTGGGGGAGGATCACCTGGACAAGGGTTTGTCAGGGAGTGTAAGTGGGACACTGAAGGTTGAGACATAGTACCCCTTCCTTGTAACACCTTTTCCCCATCCTACCCTGTAGGATATTTAGAAGCTTTACCCACCAACCCCTTACCGACATGAACACTTTCTTACACTGTAACAGACAATGGACTAACACCAGAGCCGTTTAGCTGACATGTCCCAACACACAGAACAGGCAGATTCAGTCAATTGACAATAGGCACGCACACCTGACAGCCCTTTACCTTCCTCACAGGGATAAAAGGTGGAACACGAGAGCACACTACAAGCCAGGGTAAACACACAAGGAAACAGCTAGGCCGAACTGGCAGTTCATACAGAGGAGAAAGGCGGCGAGACCTGCAGGGACGAGAAAGGGTGAACTGCCCTTGCCCTTTTCAACTCAGATTGGCAATGCCTCTGAAAAGGAAGACCGGGGAAACTACACCAGGAAGTACTGCTGACGTGTGGAGTAACAGATATCAACAGTGCACTGGGACCTGCTGCATCGATAACACAGGCAGCGAGGCATGCTAGCAACTGTGGTACCGTCCTTGACTCAAGAAGGAAGACAAGCCAATGGACTCAGCTCAATACGTGAGTCAGAGGAAGCTGATAGCAAACCGAACAGTGTTGAGCCCATGGTTGCAAGTGGCAACATTAGATGAATGCAAGAACTTGGTAACAAAAAACTTGTGTGTTTGAACTTTTTGGAAAGCCCAGAGAAGGGCCAGCTTTAGAGTGGTGAGGCGCTGCAGGAGTGCTCATTCAAAGGACTCTCTCTGGCCCCATTCTGTGTTGAAACTAAAATTACCTGAAAGCCCTAGGAAGGAACAGCATGTGGTGTCAGAGTGGTCCTACAAGGGTCACACCAAATCACTTGTACACTCGATAGTCTCTGAGCCATTGCCAAGAGAAAATCTAGGGGAAAGGAAACCATGCTTTCTGATGAGATGAAGCAAATCATGAACTTTGTTAGAAATTTGTGAACTGTGTGTTTGGCAAACGTGAACCCGGGTGAGGGATGCCTGCAAGTTGGGGTGAATAGTAATACACCTGTGAGCATTGTGTCGACAAGAGTGAAGCTAGATGAGTGTTATCCACAGTGAGAAGTTATTTAATAAGACATTAAGGCTCTTGCATATTACAAGCTGCATTCGAAAGTACATACTAAACCCGATGGAGGGAGGCCCAAGTTGCAAGAAGTATCCAATCCCGGCAGAGGGTGATCTAAGGGGTGAAGAAGGAATCGCCAAAGGTGCAAGATAACCGAAGGAACTTTTGTTTGTTTGTTGTTTTGATCCACCAGGCCTTCTAAGGTAAGAGACTTTGTAGAGAAGAGGCTTAGCCCCTGAAGGTTCTGACATAATTGAAATGGAATTTTGAGCGTCGTGCTGGAGAGGCCCAGAAGTGTGCTGTGCTCAGAAGTTTTGCCTTGTCCCGTGCTAAAAACATGGGGAAGGGAGAACCAGCCATACCGTCCTGACTTTGTAACTTAGTGGTAAGGATTGTCAATAGTTATTTTTAGTATTGATGCTTTTTTATTTGACAAGACGCCACTAGGACTACCTTATTATTTGGTGGTCGTAGCTCTCTCCCATCTGAGATTTAGGTTTAGATTAGGTGTTTATCTCACCCATTATGAAGTTCAATAAACACCCTTGACTTGTGATCACTTGTGTCTGTCTTTACTGTTGCCACCATGAGTTCCTTACAGTAAGGACCCCTGCAGTTGTGTACCAGCATCCCCTGTGTTTGGGAGCATGAGAAAAGGACTCATATTGTCCCTGAGCACCTGGACTGGAACTCAAAGCACCCTGAGAGCCAAGATAGTTGGGATCCTAATGTTGTTCGCGGTTTATCTGCTTGGAACATGTTTTAAGATCTGTTCAACACATTTGTACCAGAAGCACCATCTGTTGCTGCCCTGTTGCTCTCTCCCGATCATCACAGAGCACCAGGAAGTCTGGTTTAGCACTGCTGCACCAACAAGAACTGCAACAAAGGTATGTTTGACTGCTAACCGACCCCTTGGTCCATTTCTGGGCCCTATAGACTGGTTAGGCCACGTTGAACCTTTTTTGCTCTCAACTTCATATTCTTTTTCAAGAACATTATTGTTTTTGCTTGCTGTTCACCACTGATTCATTACCTAGAGTGCTGCATCTACTATCTTTGCTTATTCTGTGTTCTTTCCACATGGGTGGGTTTTGAGTGGTGTTTTTCTAGTTAGTTATTTTTGTGCATGTGTTACTCACCACCGAGCAGACTGGGACATTGTTAGCGGACCTCGTTTCGACCAGGCAGCAATTCCACAGGACTTGATTCGTAAGCCACGGTTCGCCCAGAACTGAGGCCTCCTCAAATCGAGGGAACTCTTCTTTATGATATAATCTTCTGTTGTTTGTGTAATACAGACAGAAGGATTGATCACACAAAAGAGCGGGGAAGACATGCACTGTTGAACCACAGCTGTAAGAAAAAAACAAGACAATGGTTAACACGCTTGGGGACAGAACAAAAATGGAATTTGTCTGAGGTAGCTCCCTATAGTACCTTGTTTCGTGATTATTTAGGCCTTATTGTGTATGACCTAAGAAAAATCAAAGTTAAGGGTTAAACCTCTGTAACCCTGGGATAGGATAATGATAGGGCAGGATTCTACAGAAAAGAATTGGCTTACCACACAAGGGGAATGGAGTTCAATATGTGAAATTGCAGTAGTCCAGAAGACAACAGCGGGAGAAAACAACAAGCATGAAGATTAGTATGGCTAAGTCTCCCGGGCGGCACGAGGGTCGCACTAGATACAAGCTGGTGTACAATTACTGCAAAGCGTTGGAGCACACGAGTTAAGATCCGGAAATGTTTGTTGTTGAATAAGTCCCTTTTATGATCGTAACAGGAAAGTAGACAATGAGACACTGGAAGTGTGTAAAATGGCTGATTAACGGACACAGAGGTTTGTACCCATGAGTGCGTGAACCCCTGAAATGGTAAGGACAATCCTGCGGAGTTGTCAGGCTGAGCTTTGGCAATCTGAGTGTAGCCCCGTACAGAATTCAGGAATGATTGCCCCACAGAGACAAAGGAACCCAAGGAGTTTTACCGGGTGCTCTGCAGTTGATTATGCAGAGATATGGAACTTAACCATGAGGCAGAAGGGATCCAGGACACAGACTTGGGTCAGCAACTGCAGGACGGAAAGGTGCAACACGCGAGGAGGAGGCAGTCCGTGAAAGTGTTCTGAGTTGGCAGCAGCGGGTGGATTTGAAGCAAAGGATTAGGCTGGAGAAAGTCTGTGAAGCGTAGCTGAGGTTGTAGGTCAGAGATCCAAGTAGAAGAGTATGGATTCGAATAATGCTACAAAAAGAAGCAGCGTCCTTCACCGGAAAGTGGCTTTTACACAGTGTGCGGGGGGCGGAGCCTATGAGGCTGCGTAACGGGCGATTGTAGCTGATGTATCATGTGACACTGCCTGAGCTGCGCTGTGGGCGTATACCGCTGGTGTGACCTGTGAGACTGCCTAGGCAGAGCTACTGCTTGACACCATGGCAACCTCCAACGCTGCCACACAGCAGCGGCTCAATGAGGAGCTGCAAATAACATATGCTTACTGACAGGAAGGTACTGTCGTCTCCGTAGTGTGACAGCACGGTGTGTTCAATTAAAGTGTATATATTTTTATAGAACCCTGAAATTCCTTTATTTTGGACTGTAATACTTAGCTGTTTTTAGTTGCAACTAAAATACATTTACACCCAACCTGAGGGTATAGCCTTGCCTCGGCCCACGTTACCACAAAAGGTGAAGGAGGTATATACCTTAACTGTGCCTGTTTTACCTTTATGATTTCCTTGGCTCTTGGTTGGTAGAAGTGTGAGGACTGAGTGGGCATTTTAGCTTCTACTTGCCCGTGTACTCCCGAAGGGCATACGTCAATTCTTCCTCCACCTTCAAGTGTGCGGCAGGCACACCTCCCCATGTGTGTGCGGCCTACCAAGGCAGGAGGCCAAAGGCTGGTGCTGTCTGTAGGATCACTCTGTCCTTGGCTGCCGTTCCACACTGCTATTGTGTAGAAAATGGGATTTGGCAAAGTAGCAAACATGGATGGTGGCAATGGTGAATCCAAGGACAAGCTATGGCTCTCCCCCACAGAGGCTGCAACCTCGATGAACTGTAACAGCTCCAATTCATCTTCACTGCTGAGCACAGGGCCCTCCAACATGTCCTGAGCAATCCCTCGACATCAGACAAATAACCCTCACCAGACGATGAGTCGTCGGGCCTGCTTATGACGGTCTGCAACGTGTGCAGATTCTCACCAACCACGGTCGACCTCTGCTGGTGGATGTCCAAGCCTCCTCCTCCTCATCTGCTGCTTCTTCACCTGCAAGATGACAGACAACACAAATCAGGCGCCGATACAGTCTTGCATGTATGTAACAATGTAAATGCATACAACCACAATGGGCATACAACCACACATGCATCCGCACATCCTACAGGCCATTCATTACTGTGCCATATGACCATCACCCAGAGCACATGCATAATTCACGATCAAACATGCAACATGTAATGTATTCTGAATGTCAACATCATGCATACCATGACATTACTTTGTGTTTAAAGAATATGAGTATCAAGAACTCACACACGCTTTAAAAAAACAACGTCAGCACTCTGGTGCTTTCAACATGACAATCCCTGATTGTACCTTTTGAACATCAGACTAGTGGTGTTGCAGTGGAATCATTGCCCAGCCAGGCACACCCCTCCAGGATGTATACTAACATGACACTCCACATGTGCCACACGTGCCCATCATGTCTTTGAACGAGCAACTCTATTGCCATTTGGGAGTGCTCATACCCTGCACCCTTTGAAAGGCGTGTGCTAACTGAAGGAACAACTAATCACAGACTGGTTGTTTAACAGCCGTGACTAACCTACATCAACTTCATGACACTGTTTCCAATGTACAGTGTATGATAGGTTTTCAGGTATTCAAAATCACATATTTTGCTGCATGTATCCTGCTGACCCTCTCCCGTGGCTTGTGAAGCTGAGGCGTGAAGTGTGTTGTCCTTTGTCGCCGAAGTGAGGATGGAGAAGGTCAAAGTGTGTATTCCTATACAGAGGTGTCATGTGGCAGCTCTTTGTCATTTTGTGCCAACTGAGTTGATAGCAGTACTGTGAGTCCTCTATTATTGATGAAACGTTTGGGTATTTGATTAGGGGCCACCTTGCTTTGGGGGAACCATGGAGCACTTTACAATCATCGGGGGAAGAAAGACACGTTGAGCGCAGCAGAGACATATTTAAAGAACAACGTGACAGGGGTGGGTGACGGCTGTCTATACCCATCAAGGGATGTACTAACAATCAGGGGAGGAAACATGTGGGCACTGGACACACTGTTTCGAGTAGGGTTGTTAGTGGAGGGTGTGTTGAAGTAGTTGTTAGGGAGGAGCCTCATATTGAGGAAGAGTGTCACAAGCTACTTTACGAACTGTAACAGTGAGGGGTTGAGTCTAATGTTGACAGCAAGGATGTTCCAGAGTCTCTGGCCATGGGCAAAGAAAGCCTGTCTTCTGAATATTTCATTCCTGCACCGTCAGAGAATATGTCAGATAATGTCCGCATTTTTGCCATGTTATAGTCTTCCAGAAGTGAAGAGTTTGTCAATGAGATAGCTTGCTGACCTCGTGGTGACAGTCTTGTAGGAGATGCAGAAAGATGGCAAGATGGTACAGGCTTGCAGAGCATGCCACTGCAGTTCAGTGAGGGCCAGGGTGATGTGCTGAAAATGTAGAGTGATTTGATGAGTTGTACAGCTGCATACAGGACAAATCTCAGGGGCAGCAGGGTAGTCAACATAAGGGATTACACAGGAGTGTTGACACCACCCAGGTGGGAGAGGACCACGGCTTGGACATCGGTAATTATATCAATTTGTGATCTGAAGGGCTTCATTGTCCATGTTAACTACAGTTGCTATCAAGCAATGTGTGTCTTCCTTGTTATGTGCTGTTTGAAGGAGAGGTGTGTGTCTATATCGAAGCCAGGTGATTTACCACAGGTGGAAAGCTGGATTATGATGTACTCAATGTTCATAGCAGAGAGTCTGGAGTGAATGTCAAGATGTTTGCTGATTTTGGGCAGCAGTGTAAATTGTATCCTGGAGCGGTTCAGCTCCAGGTAAGCATTGGATATGCAAAATCAGATGTATGTGAGCCAAACTTTGGCCGTTTGGAAGTCTTGAATGGAGTTTGTCTGGAGATATAGCTATGTTTCATCTGCGTATTGTTGGATATAGATGTTGAGTGGAATAAGAAGAGTTCCAAGCCATTCCCTGTGAACATTGCAGGCCACAGCAGAGAGGATGTCTCCTTGTGGGACTACCCAGGTGATGGCTGCAATTGGTTATCTGGAGTAATCCCTTTTGTAACAACAACTGGAGATTGGGAATGTTAGATTAGAGCCAGCCAAGGGCAATCCTGCAGATGCCATGTGGCAATGTGAATTATGAGTGAATCTCTTGTGGTGTACCGTGTGGAATATATGCACAATTTGCCCACATAATGTGTCATGTGTCACATGTTGTGGGGTTTGATCTGTTCTCTTTCCTTGACTAAGCAGTGCTTTAGGTGGACTCCGATATTGAGTGGACTTTGCACTGTCCATACAGCATGGCACATGGGCCTCTATTGAGAGTATTGTCAGTGTTCTTTTTATGGCCCCCTTCTGGCACTATTTGCAGCCTTCCAAGGCTTTACTCTTTGAGATAAAGAAATGAGTAGATGATACTTCAAAAGTGTCAGAGACTCTAGCTATATCTTTGTTTTTGATGCTTGCATGTCGGGAGTACATGGTTAATGTGGGCACATGTGCTCTAATGATTTAATTTTCATTGCTTCTTGTATGTTTTTCCTTATGCAGGTGTGTAAATCTGAGATTCCTCTGGTGTGTGCTTTTCTTGCTGTGGGCCCCAATTTCAGGCAGTTTACTTTTGCCTTTTTACCCCAGACATGTTTTCACCCCCCTTCAACCTTGGATGACAGAAGAAAATGGCTGACTTTTAATTGATTGCATCTTTAAAGATGGCCACCGAGTTTTCTTCGTGACGCTATTTCCACCTGGCACTAATTGGACAGAATTTTGGTGGAATTGCCATTACTGTCGGAATTGCTTCAATTACTGTTTGCAATATTGGTAATTCTGCCAAATATTTGTGGTGGTAATTCCTCCAGTCCAAATTACCAAATTGATTGGTACCGGCACATAGGCTCATAATTTGGCAGTAATTTCACCAAACACAGTGGTAGTAACAGTCATTCTGTATGGGGGAACTACTGCCATATGTACTGCCTAACTCATAATGATCCCCAATGATTGTACATTACACATGCTAGGAAACTTTGGGCAATATGAAATGTTACTAATTCCATTTTCAGAGAATTTTTTGTGAAATGCTGACATGGCGGTGGCAGATCTTTTGTAATTAGACACATTTAACCGAAAATCTATTGGTGGGTACATGCCTTCCTCTGCAAATGCATGCTGCACGAGTAACATATTTGGTGTTAAACACTTACTGCCAAGGGTTTGCATAATAGCCTGGCACTTAAGGGGTTAAGAGGATTATTGAGTGTGTTTTGGTTTCACTAAGATGTGGAAAGTGATGTGGTAAAGCACCAATGCAGCGTCAATCACTAAATCAATGAGATAGACACATTGATATGTTTGGCAGGCAAACGCGGCTTTCGCATTTCCATTGCAACTCGTGGGTCCAGATTACATTCTGCATTTGTGGCCACAAGTTTTGTTCATGTGATCAGAGCATTGAAAGGTAACACCCCCACATCTGATCATATGTTACCACATGTTGGATGTGGTAAACAAGGGCGGGCCACTGTGATATGTACATCGAAATGTAAGTGAGGCTGCATAGAAAACGCCCTTCCTATACCTTGCTCTGAGCTGTTGAGTGGGTGACTGATGATTCATGGTGTCCGATAGATGTACTCTGAGATTTACACAGAATTCAATGAAAATGGAAGGAGCAACAATAGAGTATTGCATTTGAGTTAAAGAGCAAGAGTCAACTTTGACAAGTCTCAATATAATGTAATCTGAATATTTAACGTATTGAGTATACCATTATTTTATCCATTGTGGAGGGAATAGCTGCACAGTTTGAATGTAAAACACTTCGGGGTGATTTTTGCAATATCAGCACTTGATGATATTGTCATATAGTTACAATATAGAACTTATGGCAACAACTGTACAAATAACAACTTCAAAGGTATCCTACCAATTCATGTATACATAAACTACGACTTAAAATTGAATTTTGAAACATGTAATTTGAAATGTGTGCTTGAATGGATAAACTAATGGATGTTTCACTCCCACTTTTCCTCTTCTCCAAACCTACTTAAGTGCCACCTGTAAGCCTAAACTATTGCATTGGACTACAGGTAGGGAGAAGGCATGTGAGGTGGGACACACAGCCTGTGGGTGTTGTTTGACTGTTTACCCACCCATTAACAACACATGGCCATGCTAATCCCTGTCGCCATTCCCACCCATTGCCTGCCCCAAACCACCCTAAACACATAATCATGATGTCTCTTTGAGCTCGCTATCGAACTCTAGCCTGCCAGTGTTTTTATAGGCAACCTTCTGAGAGATAATGGGCCTCATTACAAGTTTGGCGGTAGCCTTGCCTGTTGCCTGTAAAACCGGCAGGCTCCGGCCAAACTTGCGATTTTTTCCTGCACCCGTGAATGGGCAATTACCAGGTCATTACAGCCCCGCCGGACCCGGTAATTGCCCATTCGTGGGCGCTGGAAAAAATTCATTAGGTGCCGGTGCATCCGCCATGCTCTGCTTGCAGGTGTTGGTACGCCCGCCAGGTCAGACCTGGCGGGCGGGAAGGCACCCACGAGCAGAACTTACTGGTACATTGTTACAGGACCGGCAAACTTATAATGAGGCCCAATGGGCCTCATTACAAGTTGAGCGGCCTGGAAATAACAGTGGCGGTAAACCTGCCACCACTGTTAATTCCGGACCGCCCGATCCCGACTCCTGCAGGCGGGAGGCGATGTTCCCGCCAGGTCTGACCTGGCGGGTTTAACACCGCCCGCCTACAGGCAGACGTGGAAACACCAGCACCATCAGGAGATGGTGCCAGTGTTTCCACTTCCCCATTGCCATTGAGTCCTATGGGACTCAATGGGAATGGGGATTTACCGAATTCCGCCTCCGCAATTCCCAGGACACCAGGGTCGTAATGGCCTGGTATTTCAGGGAGTCACGGAGGTGGAATGGTAATACGAGTCCGGCGGTAACCAGGCAGTTTTACCGCCTCAGTTACGGCCGGACTCATAATTAGGCCCAATGTCTTAATTGTAGCATATCTACTTGTTTAATAACAATGTCTTAATCAAGTGCGCCTTCATCGACTTGATTTATATCTCTTGCATGCACTGAAATCCTTGTGAAAAAGAAGCAATGACATAGCTAACATTTTTGGCTTAAGGTATTGGATGAGCAGTTGCCAAGTACTGACATCATGTGCCCAAGAATTGCTCCATTTTCCAGCTTTTGCAATCTTATGGCCTGGTAGTTCCATTATATCAGTGCCTAGCAAATGCCTATCCTCTGGCGACCCAAAAGTCCAAACTGTGGCTTGCTTGTTATCTTATGCTCCTGCACATATGTTGTGAACTTTAGCCCAATTTACTTTGATTTTGTTCTTCTATTTGAAATCTTACAGACTTTCACTTTGTTGAATCTAGGCTCTCATAATGACGCTAAAGACCCACTTATACAAGACTTACAAGATTTGCTTAGCTATTTCTAAAGTATACAAAACACATGTTGGTCAGACAGTACCAAATGTACATAGACTTGTGTACTATTGTTGGGAAGCAGTGGTGAAAGTCTCAGGCCCCTCGACGATTTAGGATTAGGCAATTGCAGAAAGAGATGCTGTAGAGGAGCTAGAAGAATGAAGGGGGGCCAACTCATAGAAGCTGAATTGTAGAGGAAATGTAGGGAATTCTAGCATTAGTATCATATGTGCATTGAAACTACATTTTAGATGATAGGTGCCATCTTGAAATTGAGAGCTATTGCCACACCTATGGCAAGTATGCTTACATCCCGTCTGGAGGGTTATAAGGGTTTGCATGCGTTCTTTGCTCAAAGCCCGGGCAGTCCTGCAGAAGGTTAAGAATGGGCTGGAGTGGATCTTTGAAGAATTATCCCACTCTAAGGGGGTAAGGGCTTCAGGCCTTTACCAGTCCAGATCTCTGAGTTATAGTAGTTCGAGATCCCCAAGCCCAAGATATAAATATTTGAGTACACTGACCAGCCCAATGGCCCTGGCCATAAAGCTGTAACATTCCCAGTCGATCAGGAAGATCAGAGAGCAGGGAAAGGCTTCCCCCATTTTTTTTTTCTGTGATTTGTGCTGCGAGGTGTCAGGGGAGAAGGTAACAAATTTAGACTGTGGGTGGGAAGCTGTGGAGGCACCAGTGTGTCTGGGAAAGGAGCAGGCATTCGCGTAGTTCTGAGAAGTTATCACGACCTCCAAAATAGCCACCTCGCTCGTGTCCTTGGTACCAGGTGTGCTCTAGAGCTATGAATTATGAATTGTGTAACCAAATTGCCGATTAGCGTCTTCGTACTGGATGGTGGAAGAAGAAGATCCCCACTTGGAAGAAGATGGACAGAAGATGCTGGGACCAATAGCCTGGCATCCCGTATGGAGCAGGCTATATGTGTACAGGGTCACTCCAACCAGCTGCCTGGATTTGTAACCTATGTGATGTACATCCCTTGTGACGCTGTGTACCTTTAAAACCCATTACTTATGCTGTTTTTGTCAGAGCGCTTCTGTTTGAATCATCACTACAAACATTTTGTGTAGTGTAAATGTTTGAGAACAGGACTACCCCCCTGTACAAAGTATCAGCCAAGCCTTTCCGTCCTGCCCGACTATAGGCTATCCCTTTTGTTACAAAGGTTGTAGATATAGCGCAGCTATAATAGGGACTCCAACTTGGATTCACCCATTGACTAATGTGATTTTTTCCTTTTTAACCCGTGAGACACCCATTTTTGTTACTTTTTCAGCTGTTGCTTTGGGGATTCCCCTCTTTTCCTCGGGACCCCACTTTGCACCACTTCCCATCAATATGGAACACACACTCAGCTTTTCTGAGGAGCAAATTAGTGACATGATCCAGGGTCCTACACTTTTCAATATGCAAGGGGCACAAGCCCATTTAGACTCAACCACCACAGGTGAAGACCTTCTCAACTTCAAAAAAGATGCTTCAGGACAGAGGTCCATGGACACTTTTTGCGGGAGTACCTAAGAGCGAATATGGTACCCCTTGGATTACTAATACGTAATGAACCAGCACTCTTCATAGATGACAGGGCATACATGGAAAATTTCAGCAAAATTGCCACTAAATGCAGTAGAGACTTAATGGCACTTACTATAACCACAGCCAAAAGAATACATACCAAAATGATGGTGGACTTGAAAAATGAGGTAACTGAGTTTTTAAATGATGACACCATTACCAATGCAAGGGAACAACTCAAAGAAATCGATGCAACCCTTGAAACCTTCTCAGCTTTGACACTGGAGAGAAAACATAAGAAACTTGCAAAGGATATCAAAAACTTCAAATTGGAAAATGTCTATCCTTAACTCGCAATTGATTATAAAGACAACAAGGAAAATGAAAGAATGGCCAGACAGGGAGGAATGAATAGAAACAGATGGAAGGGTGTCTCATTCTCCGGCTCGGACAACTCCAGCACAGGTTCATCATCAGAAGATCAAAGCAATCCTAGAGGCAACAATTCGAACTTCGGCCAATTATAACCACCACCCATGATGCCTTTTTTAGGCCAAGGGGGTCCCAGAGGCGGATTCTGCCCCCCCCCCGCAATTTCAAATGCCCTTTTATAACTTCCCCCAATGGGGCCAATCCGGCAGGAGACGCAGGGGCAACAGAAGACGCCAGATCTAATTCTGATCTTCAACCTCTCAGGTACACCACTCTCCTTGGAAGAAACCTCTCTCCTTGCTAAAGGTCTATCCTTTGTACCCACTAACACCACAGACTGGTTCAAACTGGATGGAGAACTTTCTACCTTTCTTCGCACAATCAGAAGAAACATTTTCTTCAAGGACAAAGACTGTCCTCCGGAAACAGAAGATACAGGTCTTAGACCCAGAAGTGATTTAAATCCTAGAGACAGTGACATCCCTTCTTCTTTCCTCACTTGTGAGAAATTCCTTAGACAAGAAATTAAAAAACTTAAATCAACCAAAAATCATCAGAGAAAAAACCTGACTGCCAGCGAACACAAAGCCCTCAAAGCCTTGTCCAACAATTCGGACATCATTATCAAAATGGCAGACAAAGGAGGAGGAATTGTCATACAAAGTAAAGAACAATACACGCTCATGGTTATGACTCTACTCAATGAAGACAACAACTACAAAAAACTCAAAAAAGATCCCACCAACGTGTTGAAATCCAGGATACAAGAAATGACTAAATTTGCAGCAGAAAGAAATTGGATGATGGATAAAGAAGAGGCATTCCTCAACAGAACCGAGGGTAGGATCCCAGCGTTTTACGCGCTGCCGAAAATACACAAGAACAGTATCTCACCACCAGGGAGACCGATTGTTTCAGGATGTGGTTCCATACTAGAACCCCTATGTAAATTTATCGACTTCTTTCAGAAACCACTGTGTCAGAATACACCAACGTATCTAAAGGTCACCATGGCAACCATCACCATCTTTGAAAATCAGCCTTTTGACCCCACCAATGAAGAAATAGTCACTATGGACATTAAGAGCCTGTACACCAGCATTCCCCATGATCAAGCTGTGGAATGTATCAGACAACACCTGACCTCACACATGACCCAGAGAAGAGTACTGGCCAACTTCATATTAGAACTGCTGGAGTTTGCCCTTACCAATAACTATTTCTCATTCAACAACATCTTTTACCTACAGACATGCGGCACCGCAATGGGTGCGGATTTTGCACCCAGTCTAGCCATAACCTATATGACGGAATATGAAAAGACCTTCTTACTCAATAATGCCAATCCATTTCATAATAACATCCGCCTCTGGTATCGATACATCAATGATATCATTTTCATTTGGCATGGCAATAAAGAAGAACTGGATAACTTCTTAACCTGGACTAACAATCAAACCCAAGAAATTCAGTTCACGATGAGCAATAACAATAAGAAGATCAATTTTCTGGATCTCAATATTTTGGCCTCCGATGGCAAATTGACATGTTCTATCCACAAAAAAGAGACAGACCGCAATACAACGCTGCACTACAGGAGCTACCACCCTAAAAGCCTCCGGGACAATTTGCCCTATGGGCAATTCTTAAGGATCAGGCGCAACTGCACAGACACCAGGGATTTCAAAATCCATGCTACAGAATTACAGCAAAAACTTGAAGACAGAGGATATCCCAAAAAACTACTCAGGGACACTAAGAAGAGAGCCCTCTATACCCCGAGAGAAGCATTACTTGTCCCTAAATCTCGCAACCAAAACACTGAAGACTCTGTGTCATGCGTCTCAACTTTCAACGCCAATACATCTCAACTCAGAGGGATCATCAAAAAATTCTGGTCCTATCGTCCAGTTGAGTTTGCCTGAAGAACCACTACCTGGGATGGCCCTCAAGAGATCTAAAAATCTAAAAGATCTCCTTACCCATGCTAGAACGAAACGCAAGGACTCCAGATCCACTCTGTGGAACATGCAGGAAATACGTGGCCACCATCCCTGCGGCAGCTGCACAGCCTGCAATCAGAGCAGAAAATTGAGATCCTTCCCTATAGATGACAAAGAATGGGAAATTCGCCATTTTTCAAACTGCAAAACACTGAATGTCATATATCTCATCGAATGCCCCTGTCAGTTTAGATACATAGGGCAAACTTCAAGAACAGTAAAAAAAAGGATAGGTGAACACAAGTCAAGGATTAGATGCAAAACACACAATGCACCCCTTTCTCACATTTCCTTGAATTCCAACACAACTGTGACTCCTTCAAGTGGTGGGTAGTCGACAAGGTGACAGACTGTTCAAACATCACCAATGCCCTGAGCTTTAAAGCAGCGTGGTGGATATTCAAACTACAGACCACCACCAAGGGTCTGAATGAGCTCACACCCTCTGAATATCTGTAAATTAAATTCATTCCTACCCCTCTGTCCAGTGACAACCAGGACTCCCTCCTGCACTCTCTGTTCACCTCGGTCACCCGCCTCTCTGGGCAGTTAATTGCCCATTTTTTGCCTGGTTCCGCACTCCTTTGGCACTCTGTGCCTTCCAACTTGCCTGTTGGATCATTCCCAACACCCTGTACAGCAATACACCACTGTACGGCGTTTGCTAACATCAGACACCATGTTTGCGGCTTCCTTCCTTCTTTTTTCCATGCCTCACTGGCCTCCATGCACTAATATGGGCCAGCATACTTACTCAGCAACAGAGCCTGTCTGCTGTACACATGCAGCAGCCCATTCCCGCTCGTATTTCCAGCCCGAGACATCCCAGTAGCTGACCCAGCCATGCCCATCCCAGTCACACACCTACACGCATCCCTGGCGCTATGGCAACCTTGCCAACACACCCGTAAGCATGCCCGATCCTCAGACACTATTTGTTCGTGCACACGTACTAGTATTTCCTCACACAGCTCGCTTTCAGATGAATGCGCATTTCCTAACAACACGGATCCAGCGCGCAAGACTCGCACGGAGTAAAAGGTTAGTTCCACAGCACAGCAAGGCCTCCCTTGCACCGCGCTCACTATCCCTTACACAGCCATGATTTTTTACTGAAGAATGTCTATGTCATTTTGTCTCCCTCCAATCGTCCGACATAGACTCCCAGTTTCCAGACCTTCAGGCTGGCACTGGCTGTTTGCCCCCTTGCAAGAACTCTCACAACAGAGGCACCGCAGAACCACGCACTGCTTCTCCTCAGTCTAAAGGTACCCTTCGTGCTCTCTCTGCACTACAGAGCCACGGTTATTTATTGATGCCATAGCTGACCCACACCCCTGTTTGTCTCCTGTACTCACAGATCACCCTACAGTGACCAACCCACACCTTTCAGAAACCAGGACACTGACCACCGGCATTTTGGTTTAATACTAACCAGTTTTTGAATCACCTCACCTATGTGCAAGGTCAGTGCTCGGGACCGAAGGGGCACCCCTTAGTACAGCCTCTCACAAGCTTTTATTCTTTACATTCTCAGGAATGATCCACCTCCTGGACCATGCAACATTATGTATTCATATTGTTTTTTATCCATAGGAAGACCTGCTTTACCTGGCCCCAGAAGAAGGCTGCTACCCCTTTACAGCCGAAACGTCCAATGTCATCGTGTTCTTATTGAAACCTTTAGAACAATGACCTGAATCTTCACCACCACCTTTATGTTGACGTCGCCTATAGCAGACCCTATTTTTAGGTTTCTTGATCATGAAGCGATTAGCTTTGTTTTGTGCAGTCGATTATTTAAACTGTTGTAATACATTGTTTGTTTGGCAAATATGATGTAATATTGTGCAAAACTGTACACAGGCAATACAACTCTGCACCATTATACAGGTGTGTTGACAACACAATGCACACATTTTGTAAATGTACCTTTTCTTTGAACGTCCAGTGCATTTCAAAATGTCACTTTAGAATTCTGGCTTGTATGGACTTAAAAAGACCAGATTCAGTGCCCATCTGTCGGCAATGAACATGTTACTTTATTAAATGTGCACTGAACATTAGAAATACATGTTACCTCTCTAACACTACTTGCCTAGTTGGTGACAAGGTTTATTTTCTATTTTCTATTTTCGATTTTCAATGTCTACATATGTGGCCCAATTACTAAAGGACACTGTAGTTGTTTTCCAGTATCTGGATCAGAACCTTCTTCCAATAATGCATACTTGTTTTCGATGTATTAGCACTAATATGGAGGTCTGTTTGAATCATCACTACAAACATTTTGTGTAGTATAAATGTTTGAGGACAAGACTACCCCACTGTACAAAGAAAGAGCACTTCATGGCAGCAGAGTCCTTTGCTCACACACACTTATATTTTTGTGAGAATAAACCTTGTTCTCCTTGCCAGAGGTGTGCTGTACCTTTTTCCCTAGTGGGTTGTACTTTTTCTGGTGTGAGCATTGAGGGTCTTCTCTACAAATTTGGTGACCCTGATGTAATCCCAGATTTTCCGCCAAGACAGAGGATTCCAGGCTGCACGTCTGGAGGGGCCGTGGCCACCTGCAGCAACCAGTCCCAAACAGTGGGGAAGGTCGCTGACAGGAAACTTGGAGGAATTGAGAAAAAGATGTGTGGGTTTGTGTTCATTCAATATGTAGGGGTGAGAGTGTGTGGTGAAATAGTGTGTGACTGAGTTCAGTAGTGTGCAAAGACCACGTGGGGACATATATTTTTTAAATTATTAGAATTATATGAGAAGAGAAATGGAGAAGTGGGATCCTTTCCAAGGCAGGGAAGAAGATGGCGCCCTATTTTGAAATAAGATAAGGGAATACAGAAGTAGAGGCTCTTTATAATTTGAGGGCTCGAAATCCAGTGCCCAATATATTCTGCGTGGAGGAATAAGGTGAAGTGGTGGTTGTTATTTTGGTTGGTTGTTTTAGCTTCTTGTTTTAGTGTTTTTACTCATATCTTGTAGTGAGAGGGGGACAAGGAAGGGCATGCATAAGAAGTGGTGTGGGTGTTGGGTGTGAGGAGAGTGTGTGTGTGCGTGGAGTGATTGAGAGAGAGGGGAGTGTGGATAGGGGGCAGCAGGGGAACAGGGGCAAAGGACTGGTAGGAACACTCAACACAAACTACATCTTGTATATGGTGTGACACTTTTGTATGTAACATGGACTAGAAACTCTGTTAGAGTACATGTGTAGTGCATTGTCGTTTTATAAGGATAGAATTGACAAATACCATAAGCAGTGGGTGGCTGAGAATCAAGGGGGAACATTACGCCCATATCATTAGCAGGGTACGAACAATAGAGGGATACTGGAAAACATGTACACATGTTTGGCTGCCAAATATAAAAGTAAAAAGCTTCAAAGGAGGAAAGAGATTTTAGAATTATGGAAAATGGTGGAGGACATGAGGACAATGATGAATGTAAATCCCTGTGCAACATCGGCCAAACCCAGAGTGTAGGTAACACAGCAGTATCGGAGTAAAAACAGTTACTTCCGCCCCCAGTAGGATGTTACCCAACCCTTGCTGTCACAGGATACACCAATCCAACATATGTGCCCCCGTCCAGCACAGCACCACCCCATCTGTGTTATCACCCCCATACCAAAGGAATACTAACACTGTCGTACCACTGAATAGCAAACCACAGAAGGAGTTAGAAGAGGCTTTTTGAAGGCAGCACAAATGGAATTGGTGCAGTGGAGGAGGGAGAAAATTGGGGTGTGGACTGTATGAATAGAGGGCCAGTTTAGAATAGATAATACCACAATCACTGATGTTCATATTGAGAAAGTGAAGGGGAAGAGTGATGAACGAGGGATGGGGAGTGTAGATTATGGGACAGTGAGATCAGAGGTTGACACAAATAGGGAGTTGCATGAGGACGATTGGGACACAATGGACGAGTTAGAGGATGAAGTGGAGATGCTGCTAATGACTCCATGGGTAGAGAGCTCAAGGGGCCTGCAGTTGAGGAACAGATTTGGGTAGGCAGCAGTGGCAAGGAAAAAGGGGAATGCTGGCAAGAAGGGGAGAAGAGGAGTGGGCACACAGCTGCCATTATTGCGCAAAAGCCCTTCAATGGTGCAGTATGTGCCTTGGGCTCAGATGGACAAAAACAACCTGATTAAAGCACTCCCACCCCTTACTGTAGGGGCTGAGAAATTGATATATACAAACAAACATCTGGTATTCCTTTAGCAGTGGGAGATATAAAAAGCTTGCTTGCAGCAATTGTGGGGGATCAGGCAGGTGATGTTTTGGTTAAAGCTTGATACCAGGAGTTAAAATAGATGATGATATGCATGATATGGCATACTTTAATGACATCAGAGCACCAGAGTGGGATGGACTGCGGCAGACTTACCCTGATACACCGAATTTGCAGTATATAATTCAGTATAGAATGGGGGATGATGAAGACCCTGCCCAATACATTTTGAAAATACAGGAGATGTGGAGGGCAGAGACAGGGGAACAATTGGACATATCAGTTCTGCTTTTCTATTTTGTGATCAAAAGGGGATTGCTCAAGGAAGTACAGAAAGCTCTCAAGAATATTGTGCGGATAGAGGTGAAACACATACTATAATTATAAATCACTGTAAGAGGATCAAAGAAAGAGAGAAGGAAACAGTACAAAGTTTGCAGTCTGAAGAAGCAAAACCAGTACAGAAAGAAATGGCAAAAATAGCAGTTGAAGGGGCAGTTGTGGCAGTTACTCAAATGGATTCTAACAGAGCAGAAAGCAGTAGGGAACAGATGTGAAAATAGTAGCGTTCTGGCCAGGCAGAGGGGAAGGAATGGTGGGTCTCAGTCAAAGTACCCTGAGTGGTACCAAGAAGGTCAGCCAAGTGGAAGAGGGGGTTTTCAAGGAGGAAGGGGGGCAGAGGTAGATTTGGCAGAATGGGGCCCAGAGGGGGAGTGGGCTGAGTTCAGTTTTGGGGATCAGGAAAAATGGTCCATTTTGCTCGGGAGTGTAGAAGCGAGATGGGAGCGGGATACAATCCGTATGCTACTGCAGTCCCAGTGCTACAACAGCAACACTTTCCGGGATTCTCGATGCCCACACCAATACCATATGAGATACACCAAGAGTACACACAGTTGCCACCACTCCCCACCAGACCCAGTTACCTGCCCCACCCACCATCCCAACACAAGCTGCACCGCCAAGCCAATCATACAGCTCCCAAATGCCCAGAAGCAATGCCATTTCTAATGAGACAGTGCATCCCTATTGAGGAGTAAATGTCATGGGGGGTAACTCTTTTGCATTTCCAGTTAGAAATACATATCCTGACAAGGACAGCCCTTAGAAAACTGTTGCATGCCCAGTCCTGTCCATGACTACTCACCCAGACGAGGAATCCTTGTTGAACTCTGAGATAGGAAACAAACAATTCATCTTCATGGTTGACATGGGTGCTACTAAATCATACATTAGTGAAGGAAACTTCCCGCTATCAGGTGAAACTCTCGACACGCAATCCTTCTCTGGGGCTGTGGCAATGGTTCCTTTTACATAAGTCATACATAAGACGTATCCATCAAAATAGGGGGCAAACTGGTGTGTGCATCATTGTTATATTCGGAAACCTCACCAGTAAATTTGTTAGAGCACGGCCTCCTAAGCAAACTTAATACAGATCGAGGGATAATATGTGAAACCCCAGGAATGTGTGTCTTGAGAGCAATGATGATAATACATGCCAGACGAAGGCAGGTGGTGGTTCACAGTAGTCCTGTTCACCCCAATAGGTTTGTGGACAGGATTACAGATTTGCTTAATTCAGTGCCCCGGATTGGAAAAGTGTGTTGGAGAGTACCATCGGGTTTTATCTTTAGACCCATTGTGTCCCTTGTGGCAGGTCGAATCATTTCACTGGACTTTCAGGGGTTGGTGGTGTTGTAAAAGAGGATTGTAGTAGTGGAGACAGATTCAGATGGATGTGAGTGGTGAACCCTATTGTGTATTGAGCCAATAGTACCCTTGAAAGAAGTAAAAGACGCGGAATTGTTTGGAGATCGGGTTGATGACGGAGGGATAGTGATGGCTATTTGCATACCCTGTGAGATAATGATGCAATACCGTAAAGTGTAGTGTTCCATGATGGCCCTTGTAGCAGTGCCCCCTTTCAATGAAAATTACCTAGCACAGGTCCTTGAGAGTTTATGACAGTGCACACTGTATAGCAAAAATGCTAAAACCATTCAAATGCAATTCATAATACAGTGTTTAATAATGCTGATAAAGAATCAAAATAATAATAATAATAATAATAATAATAATAATAATAATAATAATAATAATAAATCTGGTAACTTCACAGGCTGTATAGTTAACAGTGTTAAGGCAATCAATGTACACTTCTTAGTGAAATATCCTGTTTCAATAATACAGTGTTTTTAACTTCACAAAAATTGACATGTGTTTTCAAATGAGTCAAATAAATTAGTTCACAGTTCATAAAGGTAAGTTGTTTTGAATAAGAACAAAGTACTTCAAAGTCCATTAATGAGATGCTTCCAGATATACATGTGGTTGACTTCATCTGTATAGCTTATCTCTCTATAACGCGTTTCGGGCATGTATGCCCTTCATCAGGTATGGACAATTCAAGAATTCAGAAAGTTCCTAAAAGTAAAATATTAAATTTATGTTGTAAGTCTATTACAAACTAATTTGTCATTTTAGCTACTTTTTTTTACTCTAATTGTATATCAAAACCTACTGACCTTAGCATGCTGGCCATGTGGCCGGACTAGAGATAGCAAGAATTCATGTTGGCTTAGGTTTCAGTCTCCTCTCGCTCTGAGAGATAGATCTGTAAGTAAATACAAATATCCCTTGTGATTATGATCATGAAGCTAATGGGACCAGTCGCTACATCATAGCGCTGGGTCCCAGTTACATGCCCTGCTTTTTTGAATTGCACAACCGTTTTAGTTCTTCAACAGAAGAAAAGTTAAATAAAGCTCCCCTCTTTGTGTATGCATTGGGTTTGTCAAATTAGTAACTGGAGTCAAGCTCCTTTGTCGACTGCTGTCTTGTAAGTTGATCATATTCTACTTTCTCGTGTTTACAAAGAGACTCAGCTGTTTTAATCTACCTTGAGAGAGAACGCTCTTTTTAGTTTCGAATATAACTTAACTGGGGCGTTAACATCAGTCTGGATTTTAAAATACATGTAAGAGTGTACCTTCTCCTTTATGGTAGGTACGCCTCTACGCTCCACGTAAGAACTAGTGCACTTTCTTTTTTATCGATGCCGATACATATTCATTAGTTTCGGTTACCTTCTGCGATCGCTAAATAGCCTTGTATGGTGTCTATTACAAAAGATATATTACTGTATCTATTTGTCTGCCATAAACCTTTTAGCTGATGTGAGGATTGTCAGGGATCCTGAACTTACCTATTACGGAGTTCACCGCACTCTCGTGCTGTTTAGCATGCCACGTATTCTCTGTGCTTTCTGTTGTGGCTGGTTACCGTGGTGCCAAAAAAGCTTGCGCTTCGGTTTCGTGGCCAAAAAATAGATTAGAGAGAGGACTTGATCGTAAACGCAAAGTGAGTGCCATGTTTAAATGGTATTGTCTTAGCTGATAACAGCTTCTGAGGCTTAAAACCATATATTGAGTTGTATACTTAGATGTACGATGTTGTAAATCTCTTTTTTTCTTTCCAAACTCAGTAACATATCTCTTGTCTCTTCTAATAATTGGATTGCGGTTTAATTCATTTTTCTCAATGTTAGAGTCACATGAAGTTTTTGGTAAACTCAGTCCATAGTCTGGATGGTTTAGGATTCAAATCAATTGGTCAGGTTGAGGTAAATGTTCATGTTCCATAGTACTACGTGTCAGTGTGGAGCTGTCACGTGGGATCAGATTGAGGTGGAGATGTATTTCACCGCTGTGTAGGGGTGTGTCCCAAATAAGTGTCTTGCATTCTTTATAGGAAACAACTTAGATCCCACTCCATGTTCATCCCCTTGGGAGACATCGAGTTGAGCTGATCGATCAAATAGCTTTCACATTGGAGTAGTAATCTGTTGAGATTGCCTCCTCTCCTAGGTAAACTCACTTGTTCTAGAATGATGAATTTAATTTGGGCATTGGTGTGTCCCTGTTTCAAAAAATATTGGGCTACAGGTGATTTATCCGATGACATTCATATGTTTGACTTGTGTTCTGACCACCTGGTTTTGGCTTTCTTTGTGGTCAGACCTAAATAATACAAACCACAAGGACATCTTATTCCATAGATCACTTTCTTGGAGTCACATGTTGAGGAATGATACAGGTTAATCTTATATTCCTTGTGTGGGTGGTTGATGTAGTTTCCTTTAATCAAGTTATTGCAGTTGTTGCATTTGTGACATGGAGCACTGCCATTGTACTTCTGAGTCAAGTCTCTTTTGTGTGCAAAGTCAGCTTTGATTAAATGGTCTCTTACCAATTTGATCTTGTTGCATGCAAATAGCGGTGGTTCCGGAAACAATCTCCCCATCATGGGATCTAATGTTAATGTTTCCCAATTGTTCTTGATTATTTTCTTAATTTGCCTACTTTGCTGTATGTTGTCACATATACTAGCTTTTCTTCACTTTCATATACTTTATATTCCATCACTTTTAGCCTGCTGATGTTACTTGCTTTTACTGCACTGGTATTAATTACTACATAGTCATATCCTCTATCCTCCCATTTTTTCTTGAGTTCCTCAGTTTTTGTGGTGTATTCATGGTGTTCACAGATAATTTGCCTGTACATTAAGAATTAGCTGAAAGGTACGCTCTCAATTTTCATCCTGGGTGTAAGCTATTCACAGACAATAGGCTGTTTTTGTCAGTAGTTTTAGTAAATACCGTGGTCTCTAGTTTTCCTGCCTTAGTGTAAACTTCAACATCTAAAAATTCGATAGAAGTTTTGCTGGTCTTCGATGTGAATTTTATGCTTGGGGCCGTTGTGTTCATATGATCAAAGAATTCTGATAGGTCCTCCTCGGAATAAGCCTCAGAAGCTGTTATCAGTTAAGTCAATACCATTTAAACATGGTGCTATCTTTGAGTTCACGATCAAGTCCTCTCTCTAATCTATTTTTCGTCCACAAATCCGAAGCGCCAGCTTATTTGTCACCAAGGTAACCAGCCACAACAGAAAGCACATAGAATACTCGGCACGCTTAACAGCACAAGAGTGCAGTGAACTCTGTGATAGGAAAGATCAGGATCACTGAAAATCCTCACATCAGCTAAAAGGTTTATGGGTGACAAAGAGATACAATAATATGTCTCTTGTTACAATAATATGTCTCTTGTTAGAGACACCATAAAAGGCTATTTAGCGATTGCCAAAGGTTTCTGAAAATAATGAATATGCGGCGGCATCGATAGAAAAAGAAAGCGCACAAGTTCTTACGAGGAGCGAAGAGGCGTATCTACCGTGAAGGAGAAGGTACAATCTTACAAGTATTTTGTTACGCTCACCTGGCTCCCACAGATGCATCGATCAGAACTGGACAGCTGCGGTCTCCACCAATGTGACGCGCAGGGCCGAGATGACGGACTGGACTGGCCCACCTGGCTTCGTTTGCTTGGCCAGTAGGAATATTCTTCTGCAAATGGAGAAAGGGAATTAACCACCCGTGGAGTTGAGCGTAAATCCCCCCACCCCCGCTGTTCTCCCCACAGATCACATTTGATGTCCCTTCTTATAGTCTCACCTGATGGTTTGAAAAGATGAGCTCTCCATCCTGCATTGAGCGCAGGGGCACGTTGATAACCAGTTGCTTCACTGGCTCAAAGAAATTGGTGAGTTCCAGAATAATATTGACTCCGAGATTCCCGGCAAGACGTTGTAAGTATTAAGTTCGTTAGAGTTCAAATGCCTGACTTTCACTATTGTCCGATTCCTTGCAGGTTGCAGCTTGACCCTAATGAAGAGTTCCTCGGTGTAACCGGTTGTATTCTGGTAAGGATTTGTATTTTCCAACATAGTTTGATAAAATAATGTCAATATGTAACCTGTTGCTTTCTCCCTTATTCAGGCACTGAGAGAAAGTATGAAGTCTTGGGGAATAATACCTCCGGCGGTAAAATCAGGTAAGTCTATTGTGGTGAGGAGGGTTCCCCTTGTTAGTCCCTTTGTTTCACCTTGCTGTCCTTTTGTTTCCCCTTAGGGGCCGGGGTTCGGCGAAGATGCAGTGGAAGCTGCGCCGACCCGTGAACAGGAATAGTACCCTCTGTGATAAAATCAGGTCAGTCTATGGGGGGGTAACTAATATTCCTCTGTGTATTCCCTTGGCTCACCTTGCTGTTCTTGTCTTCTCCTTAGGTGCCGGAGTGCGGCGGGAACATGCAGGAGGATGCGGTGGAATGTGAAGATGCTGCGAAGGCCGGTGAGTTCAGCGCGGCGCTGCAGCAGGCGAGGCGACGCGCATAAAATAACTTCTTTCTTCCAGCTCGAAGGTGGGATGGATCGGGAATTCAGGTAAGGATTAAAGGTATTGCTCTTGTTCTAACCTTTTCTCCTTCTTTCTCCCTTTTTCTAGGAGCTCCAAACTCGAGGCGGGCGTGGCAGAAGACTGGATTCAGACTTGCAGGCACGGTGAGCGTTACGCTGCTGGAAGCATGTGCTTCTCTTCGGGCGTGGTTTAAATAGCCTCCAAAGTAGTCCCAGGTAAGTATTCCTCCCCAGCCCCGCCCGAGTAAAAAATAGTCCCTAAGTAAAGTAGTCCCTTCCAAGCCTCTTTTGGCTTGGAGCTCTTGCAGCATGGTCTGCATCAGGTAAGTTTGCAGCATGGTCTGCATCAGGTAAGTTTTAATCTATGAGCCTGGTGCCATAGGCGCCAGGACTGACTCTCCATATGAGCCTGGCGCCATAGGCGCCAGGACTGGACCCAAATAGCCCCTAGCAGGGGTTGTTGGGCTTTCTTAGGATAACTTGATGCCTGCTTCCAGGGTTGCTGGACGTGGTCTGGCTCCCCGGGGGTAGGCATCATGACAGCACTCCCTCCAAGGCCACTCCTAAAGTCGTTCTTCCTTGTGGTTTCGGTTTGTCTGGGAAATTTCGGTGGAATTTTTTCACCAATCGCGGTGCATGAACATGGTCACTAGGTTCCCATGACCTTTCCTGTGGTCCGTAACCTTTCCAGTCGATTAAATAAAATAGTTTTGACTTTATCAGCTTGGAGTCCAGGATGTTCTTAACTTCAAATTCGGGTTCTCTGTCTACAAGGATAGGGTCTGGTGGCTTGGTTAGTCTTGTCCCTGGTTGCACTGGCTTCAAAAGTGACACATGAAAGACAGGGTGAATTCGCATATTAGCAGGTAAGTCCAACTTGACAGCCACCGGGTTGATAATGGCCTTAATAGAGTAAGGTCCCAAATATCTGGGGTTAAAGGTCAGTGTTCCCTTTAGAGGTATATGTTTTGTGGCTAACCTTACTTGGTCCCCTATCTGGTATTGTGGAGTATCACTTCTATGCCGATCAGCATCTTTCTTGTATTTTTCTTTCGCCTATTTTAAATGTGTAGTTGCTTCCTTAAAGGCTTGAGTAATCGCAGCGTGCAGATGGTCCACTGCGGGCATTTCTAAGTGTTGGGGTGAGTCAAAGTCTGAGGTTCGAGGATGGTGCCCATATAAGGTATAAAAGGGGCTTTGTCCAGTTCCAGAGTGTACTGAATTATTGTATGCATATTCGGCATAGAATGCCTTTCCAATTACTCTCAGTCTGATGTAACATACAACGCAGGTATTGTTCGAGAGTCTGGTTGGTCCTCTCCGTTTGACCATCGGTCTGGGGGTGGTGACTGGTCGATAACCTCACATCGATTTGCGCCAATTGACAGCATTTTTTCCAAAAATGTGAAATGAATTGACTGCCCCGGTCAGAGACCAATATGGACGGAAATCCGTGTATGCGAACAATGTTTTCGAGGAACTCCTTGGTCAGGATTGAAGCTGAAGGTAATCCCTTTAAAGGAACAAAGTGGGCCATCTTGGAAAAAAGATCCACAATAACTAGAATGGTGTTAAATCCATTGCATGGGGGTAGATCAGTAATAAAGTGTAACGATAAGGTGTTCCATGGTGTAGGCGGAATGTCTAAGGGTTGTAAGAGTCCAGATAGTTTTTTCTTTTGACTTTTGTTTTGGGTGCAAATGCCACAAGACATCACAAATGATTTAATATCCTTTCGCCAGGTGGGCCACCATAATTGTCTTTTAATTTTAGCTTCAGTTTTTGCAATACCTGGGTGCCCCTCCATTAGGGTATCATGATAACGGGAAATGACTAGCTCTTGTAGTTCCTTGTGTGGCAGAAATAGCCACCCTTGTTAATAAGGCAGATCATTGGTGACAGAGTAGTTCGGGCCTCTTTTTACCCAGTCCTGCAGGGCTGTAGGATCAAAGAGTTGCTGGATATTTACCTGAATGTCCTCTAGTGTCAGTAGAGTAGTCATGCCAAGAATTCTTTGTTCTGAAATGATAGGTACTGGTTCTGGGTTCACTTCTGCCTCTCCCATCCTTATTCGGGATAAGGCGTCTGCTTTACCATTCTTACAACCTGGTCGATAGGTTATTACAAAATCGAACTCGGCAAAGAATCGGAGTTGACGTGACGATTGGGCCTTGGCTGTCTTTAAATACTGTAAGTTCCGGTGATCGGTGATCACAGTAATGGTATGCCTGGCACCGAGAAGATAGTGCCGCCAAACCTTGAAGGCGGATTTAATGGCTAATAACTCCTTGTCGGTAACCGCATAGTTTAACTCGGGTGCCGAGAACTTTCTGGACCAAAATGCTACTGGATGAAGCTGGCCAGTTTCAGGGTCCTTTTGAGACAGGACAGCTCCCATGGCTAGACTGGATGCATCAGTTTCCACTATGTATGGAAGTTCAGGGCGCGGGTGCTTTAACACAGGTGCAGACGTGAATTTTGCTTTCAGCACTTGGAAGGCATTTTCAGCTTCTTCAGTCCACAAAAAGCGTTTATTTTTTCGCAAGAGTGCTGTGATGGGATGTACAACATGTGAAAAATCCGGTATGAATCTGCGGTAGAAATTGGCAAAGCCGAGCATGCTTTGTACTCCTTTAACTGAACTTGGTGATGACCATTTAAGGATTGCGTCCACCTTTCGTGAGTCCATTCGGACTCCCTTTGGGGTCAGGATAAACCCAAGGAATTTAACTTCTGTGGCATGAAAAACGCATTTTTCCAGTTTTGCATATAGTTTGTGCTGGCGCAATTTTTCAAGGACTGCTCGGACGTGCTTCACATGGTCAGTTTCCGAAGAGGACTATCGATATATACAACAACACAAACGTCAATGAGTTCACGAAAGACATCGTTCATGAAGTATTGGAAGGCTGCTGGTGCATTGTACAACCCGAAAGGCATCATCTGGTATTCGAATAACCCATACTTAGTGCGGAAAGCAGTCTTCTATTCATCGCCTTCTTTTACACGTACAAGATGGTCTGCCCCCCGGAGATCTAATTTAGTGTATATACAAGCGTCCTTCACTTGGTATAGTAGTTCAGGGATCAGAGGCAATCGGTATCGGTTCTTAACAGTTATCTGGTTCAATGCGCGGTAGTCTGTGCACGTTCTGAGGTCACCTTCCTTTTTGGGGACGAAGAACAAAGCTGAAGATGCAAGGGACCTGGATGGGCGAATAAAGCCATTGGCAAGGTACTAGTCTAAGTATTGCCGTAGGTGAAGGTTCTCAGGTTCTGTAAGGACATAGATCCTGCTACAAGGGGGTTGTGCACCAGGTATGAGATTGATTTGACAATTGTACGATCTGTGAGGAGGTAATGTGTTTGCCTGTTCTTTTTGGAAGACATCCTGGAATTCTTGGTAATCTGGAGGTAGTTGCATGACTGCTGTGGTTACTGTGGCCAGGCCTGTGTCCTGACTTTTCTTTGGGTAACAGGTTTGTGCACAATCCGGGAAGGTTATTCTCTTCACTCGCCAATCAATACAAGGATTATGTGTTTCCAACCAAGGTATCCCCAGTATTAATTGGAACTGTGGGGCTTTGATTAGATCAAACACAATAGTCTCTCGATGCTCATCCTGACCCAATAGTGTCATCTCTGCGGTGGAATGAGTTACAGGCCCAGAGGCAATTTCAGTTCCATCGACTGTGGTGATGACATCTGAGGTGGTTTTTCGGCAGAGAGGTAGATTCATCCTGGAAGCCAATTCATAGTCCACATAGTTTCCTATGGCCCAGCTATCAATGTATGCCCTTACTGCGTGCATACGCAATGGCTGCCCTGGATCTACGAGGACCATTGGTATGATGAAATGCGAGGTCTGAATAACCTTCTTCAAGCTCGGCAAGCGGACCTCTTCGCTTGTCGGGCGTGGTCGTTTCCCGAGTCTGACTCCATATGGCTTTTATCAGCAGCTCCTACCACCTTCTTGGGTGGTTTTACAGGGCAATCCCATAGAAAATGCCCAGAAGTTCCACAATATAGACACAATTGCATTTGCCGTCTCCTTTCTCTTTCCTTCTGGGTTAAATTTCCTTTAACCCCTCCGATTTGCATGGGTTCTGAAGCATCTGCTCCTTTGGGGTTAGCGCGGGTTTTGACCAACACCCGATTCTCAAACTTGGCTCGATCAGCCTTTCTGTTCTGAATTCTGTGATCTAACTGGACCATTAAGTCTATATATTCAGTGGAGTCTTGAGGTGGGTTCATGACTTAAGCCAAAACATCCTTGAGTTCTCCTCGAAGCCCTCGATGAAATAACGTGATTTGTTTTACCTCAGGCCATCCAGTTTCCACCATCAACCTATTAAAGGTTGCGATGTAGGATAGAAGGTCCTGGTTACCCTGTCGTAGGGACAAAAGTTCCTTATCCAGGGCCTGTCCTTGGGAGTGGCGGGTAAATAGTCTTTCCATGCTCGTTTGAAAGCCCTGAAAATCCCGAAGAATTGGGTCATCCTGAGTAACTAGTGGAATTGACCAATCAGCTGCACTGCTGCTGAGATATGACAATACAAAGGCTACCTTGGCTTGATCATTTGGGAAGGCTATAGGTCTGCATAAAAAGTGCAAGCAGCATTGGTTCATAAACACGGCGAACCTTTTGGGATCTCCTGCAAAGCGTTTTGGGTGGAACTAATGGATAATTTCCTGGTAGGTTTATTTGCACAGGGTTACTCGGTAACACAGGAGCTGGATTTCCCCCGGAACCAGGTAGGGGTGCTTTTCCAGCCTGGCTTTGCAATAGTTGCCTAGCAAGGTCATCAGTTCACTCCTTTGACAAAATCAGTTCTCTCCTAAGAGCATTGGTTTCTTGACGGGCGGAATGCACTTCACCCCTCAGTTCCCCTAGTAATTGGGCCAATTAGTCAGTCTCTGAGGTATCCATAACGCCTGGGTGGGAGTTTGTGGGTAGGCTTCACGTTCTGTTATGCTTACCTGGCTCCCACAGAGGCGTCGATCGGAACTGGACAGCTGCGGTCTCCACCAATGTGACGCGCAGGGCCGAGATGACGGACTGGACTGGCCCACCTAGCTTTGTTTGCTTGGCCCGTAGGAATATTCTTCTGCAAATGGAGAAAGGGAATTAACCACCCGTGGAGTTGAGCGTAAATCCCCCCACCACTGCTGTTCTCCCCACAGATCACCTTTGATGTCCCCTCTTATAGTCTCACCTGATGGTTTGAAAAGATGAGCTTGCATCCTGCATTGAGCGCAGGGGCGCGTTGTTAACCAGTTGCTTCACTGGCTCGAAGGAATTGGTGAGTTCTAGAACAATATTGACTCTGAGATTCCTGGCAAGACGCTGTAAGTATAAAGTTCGTAAGAGTTCAAATGCCTGACTTTCACTCTTGTCCGATTCCTTGCAGGTTGCAGCTTGACCCTAATGAAGAGTTCCTCGTGGTAACCGGTAGTATTCTGGTAAGGATTTGTATTTTCCAACACAGTTCGATAAAATAATGTCAATATGTAACCTGTTGCTTTCTCCCTTATTCAGGCGCTGAGAGAAAGTATGAAGTCTTGGGGAATAATACCTCCGGCGGAAAAATCAGGTAAGTCTATTGTGGTGAGGAGGGTTCCCCTTGATAGTCCCTTTGTTTCACCTTGCTGTCCTTTTGTTTCCCCTTAGGGGCCGGGGTTCGGCGAAGATGCAGTGGAAGCTGCGCCGACCCGTGAAGAGGAATAGTACCCTCTGTGATAAAATCAGGTAAGTCTATGGGGGGTTAACTAATATTCCTCTGTGTATTCCCTTGGCTCACCTTGCTGTTCTTGTCTTCTCCTTAGGTGCCGGAGTGCGGCGGGAACATGCAGGAGGATGCGGTGGAATGTGAAGATGCTGCGAAGGCCGGTGAGTTCAGCGCAGCGCTGCAGCAGGCGAGGCGACGCGCTTAAAATAACTTCTTTCTTCCAGCTCGAAGGCGGGATGGATCGGGAATTGAGGTAAGGATTAAAGGTATCGCTCTTGTTCTAACCTTTTCACCTTCTTTCTCCCTTTTTCTAGGAGCTCCAAACTCGAGGCGGGCGTGGCAGAAGGCTGGATGCAGACTTGCAGGCAAGGTGAGCGTTACGCTGCTGGATGCAGAATAACACGAAGCGTGTGCTGCTCTTCGGGCGTGGTTTAAATAGCCTCCAAAGTAGTCCCAGGTAAGTATTCCTCCCCAGCCCCGCCCGAGTAAAAAATAGTCCCTAAGTAAAGTAGTCCCTTCCAAGCCTCTTTTGGCTTGGAGCTCTTGCAGCATAGTCTGCATCAGGTAAGTTTGCAGCATGGTCTGCATCAGGTATGTTTTAATCTATGAGCCTGGCAACTATGGCACCAGGACTGACTCTCAATATGAGCCTGGCGCCATAGGCGCCAGGACTGGACCCAAATAGCCCCTAGCAGGGGTTGTTGGGCTTGCTTAGGATAACTTGATGCCTGCTTCCGGGGTTGCTGGACGTGGTCTGGGTCCCCGGGGGTAGGCATCATGACATATTTTCAAAACCAGACTGATGTTAACACCCGAGTCAAGTTATAATCTAAACTAAAAAGAATGTTCTCTCTAGGTAGATAGAAACAGCTGAGTCTCTTTGATGTAAACTCGAGAAAGTAGAATATTATCAACTTATAAGACAGCAGCCGACATCGGAGCTTGACTCCAGTTACTAACCTGATAACCCCAATGCATAGACAACGAGGTGAGCTTTTTTAACGTTTCTTCTGTTAAAGAAATAAAACGTTTGTGCAAAAAAAAAAGCAAGGCTTAGAACTGGGACCCAGCACTATGAGGTAGCGAATGGTCCCATTCCTAGCCCATCCTTTATGATCATACTCACGAAGGATATTTGTATTTACTTACAGATCTATCTCTCAGATCGAGAGGAGACTGAAACATAAACCGACATGAATTCTTGCCATCCCTAGTCATTCCACACCGCCAGCACGCTAAGATCAGTAGGTTTTGATATACAATTAGAGTATAAAAACGTAGCTAAAATGGCAAATGAGTTTGTAATAGACTTACAACATATATTTTATATTTTTCTTTTAGGACCTTTCTGAATTCTTGAATTGTCCATACCTGATGAAGGGCATACAAGTCCGAAATGCGTTGTAGCGAGATAAGATATACAGTTGAGGTTAACCACATGTTTGTCTGGAAGCATCTCATTAATGGACTTTGAACTACTTTGTTCTTATTCAAAACAACTTACCTTTATGAACTATGAACTAATTTATTTGACTCATTTGAAAACACATGTCAATTTTTGTGAAGTTGCAAACACTGCATTATTGAAAGAGGATGTTTCACTAAGAAGTGTGAATTGATTGGCTTAAAACTGTTAACTATACAACCTGTGAAGGTACCAGATTTATTATTATTATTATTGTTTATTCTTTATCAACATTATTAAACACTGTATTATGAATTGCATTTGAATGGTATTCGCATGTTTGCTATAAAGTGTGCACAGAGCTCTAGTTCCACTGATCTGGTGGCCCTCACCTCTTTTCTACTGTCTAAACAAATCTTGTAGCCCAAGATCTGCATCTGCGGCACCTAAACAATATTGAAAAACATTGAAAATATTCACTCAAGAGAATATGAAAACCATTTAAATCTAGAGTGCCCCTCTAAACTGTTAATTCTTCCAGAGAGGTTATGGACAGCCAGTGCCCATGATGTAGGCCTCATACAGAGAATGGCACATGTTTGAATCACACTTAAACCAGATGCAGTGTTACCCCAGGTGAGACAATACCCACTGTCCAACGAAGCAGAGGAGGGGATAAAAGATGCCGTTTCAACACTCCTAGATCAATGGATTAGTGTGCCCTCCAGCTCCCCATGCAACACACCTATATACCTGATAAAGAAGGTGAAGGGGTATAGTTGGAGAATGATCAAGATCTCTGCCCCTTGAATGGCATTGTACAAGCAGAATTTCCATTCTTTCCTAACCCTGTGGCCATTCTGTGCAGCATGCTAAAGCAAGTCACACATTTTACTGTTGTAGATCTGAAAAATGCCTTCTTTTCCATGCCCCTACTCCCAGACACTCAGTACCTCACTGTCTTTACGCATGGTGGAAAGTGGTACAAACATACAAGACTGCCACAGGAAGTATTGTAAATCCCCCAGCATCTTCAACAGAATATTGCACATAGATTTGGGAAATATACAGGTACCCAGCACAATCATTCAACATGTGGATGACCCATTAGTGTGCAGTGACAATGAAAAACAATGCTGAAGGGACTCTGTTACGCTCTTGCAGCTGTTAGCACCCAAAGGTTACAAGGTAGATAAGGCCAAGTTGCAATATTGCCTCCGAGAAGTTCTTTACTTGGGACAATTAATATCCATCCATGAAAAGAATATAATAGCAGAATGCACAACATCAGTGTGCTGGGCTCCCAGGCCAAAAACTGTCAAAGAAATGCAGAAGTCGTTGGGTTGTGCAATAGCTACAGGGCGTGAATCCGGGATTACACTACGTACACTAGGAGCTTGTTGCAAGGCCTTAAAGAAACCCAAAAGACAGACAAGATAACATGGACAGAGGACATGCTCATGAGCTTTGATGAACTGAAAGAGGTCATTTCCACAGCCCCGGTGTAAGCAATCTCTGACTACACATAAAAGTATTACTTGTTCTCCCGTTTTAATGGTCAAATGATGGCTGCAGTACTTACTCAGAAAAGCGCTATGGGCCATAAGATATTGGCCTATTACAGTGGAGTGCTAGACTATGTGATGCAGGGGCAGTTCCCTTGTGAGCAAGCACTTGCCGCTGCTACATTTGCAATTGAAAAAAGCTTGACAATCACCATGGGGTGTTCCCTAACAATGTACCTGGAGAATGCAGTATTTGCCATTCTGGAATGTTCTAAATCAACGTTAACCACACAGCGGGAATCCGCATATGAGTTTATTTTATCCATCCCAAACATCCGGTGCAAGACAGTAAACCCTGCTACTTTCCTGACAGAACTGTATTCTGAGGAAGACATTGCTAGGCATGACTGTGTGGCATTTGAAGGGGAGGAGGAGGACATACTGAAGGCAAAAATAGGCCATTTGAGGGGGGTCTTTTCATTGATGGTTCAGCAACTATTGAGCAGGGGACAGGCCTGAGACAAACGGGTGTGACAATTGTCCACCTAGTGTATGGTGGGTATGAGGTGGTGGTACAAAAAAGACTGCCCATGCACTATTCAGCGCAGGCAGCTGAGCTCATAGCACTTATCAAAGCACTCCTAGCCTCCCAGGGTGTCGTGTGACCATCTATTCATATTCAGCCTATGTAACAATAACAGTGCATTCGAGGCTTGTGAGGTGGAAAAGGAGGAGGTTTAGGAGGTCTGATGGGTCCCCAGTCCAATATGCAGCATTATTGGATAAATAGATTAATGCCATTTCCAAGCCCTCCATGATGGCAGTGGTTAAATGCACCACCCATATCAATGACAAAGACAAAGTTTCACTCAGCAATGCCCCCGAGGACGCGGCAGCCAAACAAGCTGCTTATCTCCCAATGCCTAAAATCGCTGAGTATCCAATAATAGCACTGGGGCGAGAGCAGTTGCCAGCACCATACACTTCACCTCCAATAGCACAAATGATTGAATTACAAGGCAGGGCCCCACAAGAGGAGAAGGAGTTATGGCAGAAAAGAGGCTCTACACAATCCCCCACAGATTTGTTGTGGCGACAAAAAAGTATGGGCAAAGTTGTCATGACACATAAACTGCTGCTTGTCACCTTTGACCATTTGCATCATCCATCTCGTGTCAGAGCAACATATAGCTGCAGATATACAGGAGGCCTTGTTTGTACCCAATCTACAGGATGTGCTTACTAAAACGATGATGAATTTCATCACATGCCAAACCTACAGTACTGGCCACACTTTGAGAATGATATGAGGTGCACTTCCTCACCCCACTGGGCCATTTAGGGAGCTCCATATAGACTATGCTGATGTGGGAAAGCGGTGCAATGGCTGTAGGTATATGATTGTCGTGGTGTGTCCCTTCTCCTGGTGGGTTGAGGCAGGTCCTTGTGCACATCCAGATGCTAAATGTGCTGACAAACATTTAGTAAGATAAGTGTTTTCTCGCTGGGGTGTTTGTGATGTGCTGTGCTCAGACATTGGCACCCATTTTATTAACAAATCTTTTAAAGAAATTACCACCTTACTGGGAATCAGGCATCGGATATGCACAATTTGCCACCCCAGGCCAATATAGGGAGGATCAACGGATTGCTGAAAGCCAAATAATCAAAGTTGTGTACCACCCTGCAGAGAAACTGGGTGCATTGTCTCCCCCTTGCTTTATTCAGTTTGTGCACGCAGTCCTGTAAGGATCATCACTTATTGCCACATGAGGCGGTAACGGGCCAGCAAATGCATGCGCCACTATCACCTGCAAGGAAGGCCTCTGATGCTCACAGGACAGCGTCCATTCTGGGTGAGGAATTTAAAGATTATCTGATGGTATTTACTAGATCAATAAAATGTATTTCTCAACAGATAGCTCCACGGAGGTCTGAAGAAACAACCAGTGCTGCATCTGCTTCAACAACATCACAGCCTCTTCAATTGTTCCCGGGTGATCACATATCAATTAGGAACTTTGTGCGCAGGTGGAGTGAACGAAGATACAACAGGCCTTTTACCATTGTGTACAGCACTCCATTTGCAGTGAAGGTCTGGGAGCTGCGTTATTGGGTGCACCTTTCTGATATCTGAAAAGGCTCTGAATGCCGCACCCCCCACTGACGAGCCTGACAGTAATACATAAATAGTGTCTACTAAGAGTGAGCATAAACTTGCAAAGCAATTCACTGGATGTTTTACACATGTATATAAAGGATATGTGCAATTTTCCAAATTGCCTATTTTAACTAAATGATGTTTTGATTTATATTCTATTTTTATGCAATGTGATATTTTCACTGTTTTCGACCTCATATCTTTTTCCTTCTGCTTTTTTTTGACAATGGAAGTACAGGTACTTAGCAATGTGCCTATTCCTAATGTACGATATGAAGATAAGAGGAGATGTGCTAATGCTGCATTTTTCCAAATGTATATGTACGTGATGCAGTTGACTGTAAAATTATTTTGCATTTTTATGTTTGGTTTAGGACTATATTTGGTATGTGATTTTATATGGTTGGAACATAGAAAAGGGAGGATATCCGAGAGAGGTGTACCAGGGGCAGATGTGCATATCAGAATGGGGATAATAACACAATACTGGGAACTGACATTAATACACCAATAAATGGGAATGTGATGACACAAAAGGTGAATATGGATATACTATCTGATGTACAGTTATCTGGGTCACATGCAAGCATATTACAATGCTTTAGAAGACAAATTAAGCAGAATTATGATGAACACAGAGGATTAGGCTTTGACATGATTGAGGATGTGTACCACCCACAGATGAGTAACAGTTGGTATGCAGACATGAGCTTGGTGGGGAAATAGAGGGTAAATGGGAGTTGTTATATTTGCTCGCGTCGGGAGCCCCCAAACTACTAATAATGCAAGAGGACGTCTTGTCCATCTAGCACTATGTAGGTTGCGAAGCACATTCCAAGCACACAGCATACACCTTGGCATGATGGATCCAGATGAACAACAGTGTGCTCATAATGCCAGAAGGCCACAGTGCTTACAAAGACCATACATGCAGCTATATGAGGTGAGGTTTGTGGACAATCGATGGGAAGAGACTGTGATATGCTGGATGGCTGGAAGACTTATAGGACACCGAAAAGAAGTGATCCAGAGAGTAAGCGAAGCATGTCAAGAGTGATGGGGGAAGCCCGTGGCAAAGCTAACATGGATTGAAGCAAAGGAGGACCCAAACAAGAAGAATACCAACTGTGCTTCTATAATGCAGCAGATGTCTCTGTGAGTACCAATGACAAATGCAATGTGACGATAAACATTCCAGACCTCAAGAAATGAACCGCAGCAATGGTGGATATGTACTGGGTCTGGGGCCAGAAGAGGTTTCTGCACCTCCCTCCATGGAGGGGCGTATGCTCACTGACCACACTGACCTCAGCTCCCCTCCTGGTTCCTGAAGCACACCTAACATTAGACCAGGGAGCTTGGTCACCCCCACACCATCACCAGAGCCACTGTAGCCCCCTGTCTTCTGAATATGACCAGAGAAGAAAGAAAACATACTTCTAAAAAAGAAAAGGATGTCTAACTATCTATTAAAGAACTCAGCTCAATTGCTTCAATAAATACCTGATCAATTTAGACTGAACAATAAAGAAGTGACATGTTTTTGCTTCTCTGTTAGTGCCAGGGATACAAGCAGTGGCCAATGCCAAACGGATGCAAATAGTTAGATGGCAACTGATGCAGCTGGCAAAAGACACTGAACAAAAATTTAACACGGTCAACGTTGAACTGAGAGCCATCCGGTTAATGACGTTGCAGAACTCGTATGTGCTCTATCTGGTCACAGTCCTGGAAGGAGGCGTTTGCAAAATAAATAGAAGAATCCTGCTGTATGTACGTGCCCCCAAACAATGCAGTGAACAGTTCTCTCATGCAAATAATAGATGCTGTACATACCCTCCGAGAACATATGCCGACAGAAGCAGAGATTCATAAAAGTGACTAGTTCGTCTAACTCTTCTCTTGGGCACTGTTGTGGATGGGAGCAGTTGTAAAGATACTAGTGCCAGTGGTGGTGTTTGTGCTGGTGATCTTCTGAACTTTGCCAGTTGGAACTTCGATGCTGTGCTAAAGCGATCCTTGATAGTACAATGATGATGATTTAAATTGCGGTGAGCAGTTCACGTTGCAGTACAAAAGAAGGGCAGGTACAAGCAGATGAGCCAAATATGCCCAGCATGGTGTGAGTAGAGCAAAGGATTGATCCCTCTGGAACAGTCACTAAGGCCCATCATTTCCTGAAAACTATGAGGAACACTGGGTTGACTCAGAAGGAGATGGTGGCTGTATACATCTTTCTTGCAGCCCGGAGCACTATGCTCAAGCAGGAGAATGTTTGTGCTCAGTATGGGAATGATGGGAAGCAGGGGAGAAAGTCGCAGGCCATGCGACGATTTAGGATGGCGCGATTGTAGAAAGAGATGTTGTACGGGAGCTAGGAGTAGGAGGTGGGCCCACTCATAGAAGCTGAATTTAAGTGGAAATGTAGGGAATTCTAGCATTAGTATCACGTGTGTATTGAAACTCAATTTTAGACCCTAGATGCAGTCTTGAATTTGAGACCCTATGCAAAGTATGCTTAAATTCCGTCCCGAGGGTTAGAAGGGTGTGCATATTTTCTTTGCTCACAGCCTCGACAGCCCTGCTGAAGGTTAATTTCTTGAACACACAAACAGTTCTTCATTGCATCTTATTGTCAGTGCATGTAACCCATAAGGAATGTGACTTGCAATGCCAAGAAAGGGGCGTGGTGGATCTTTGAAGTGCTAACCAACGAGAAGGGGTGAGGGCTTTAGGCCTTTACCAGTCGAGATCTATAAGTTATAGGGCCCAAGATATAAACATTTGAGGAGACTGGACAGCCCAAGGCCCCTGGGTATAAAGCTGTACCATGACCAATATATCAGGAAGATCAGAGAGCAGGGACAGGCTGCACTCACCATTGGTTTCCGTGATTTGTGCTGTGAGGTGTCAGAGGAGAAGGTAACAAATTTAGATTGTAGGTGGGGAAGTCATGGAGGCTCCGGCCTGCCTGGGAAAGCAGCAGGGGTTCACGTATTTTTGAGAAGTTATCATGACCTCAAAAGTAGCTTCCTCGCTCATGTCCTTGATACCAGGTGCACTGTAGAGCTATGTAATAATGAATTGTGTAACCAAATTGCCAATTAACGTCTTCGCACTGGATGCCAGAAAAAGAAGATCCCCACATGGACGAAGATGGACAGAAGATGCTTGGTCCAATCTCCTGGCATCCCGTATGGAGCAGGCTATTCGTATAAAGGGTCACACCAACCAGTTACCTGGATTTGTAGCCTTTATGATGTACGTCACTTGTGACGCTGTGTACCTTTATACCCATTGCTTAAGCTGTTTATCAGAGCGCCTTGTGGCAGCAGAGTCCTTTGCTGGCACGTACTTGTAATTATATGAGAATAAACCTTGTTCTCCTTGAAAGAGGTGTGCTGGGCCTTTTTCCCTAGAGGGTTGTACTTTTTATGCTTTGAGCGTTGATGGGCTTCTCTACACTATACTCACATGTAGCAAATGAAAGTATTGCTTTAGTTCTTTCACGGTAAACCATTTTTAACATTCTTTCAAAACCTATAAACTTACTTCTGGGTGTCCTTAGTTTGTCAATCTTTTTTCTAATTAAGGTGGCAACAACTGTATACATAACAACTTCAAATGTATCCTTCCAATTCATGTATACATAAACTATGCCTTTAAATTGAATTTGTAAACATGAAATTTGCAATAGGTGCTTGAGTGGATAATCTAATGGATGTTTCACTTCCACGTTTGCTCTTCTCCAACTCCCCCTTTTTTTTAGTTTGGGTGATTGGGTGGTGCTAAGTGTCACCTGTAAGCCTAAACTATTGCATTGGAGTACAGGTAGGGGGGAGAAGACATGTGAGGTGAGACACACAGCCTGTGTGTGTTGTTTGACTATTTACTCAGCTATTAACAGCACATGGCAATGTTAATCCCTGTCGCCATTCCTCCCCATTACCTGCCCCAACCCACCCTAAATACATCATCATGGGATTTCTTTGATCTCGCTATTGAACTTTATCCACCAGTATTTTTATAAGCAGTCTGCTGAGAGATTATTGGCCTCATTATGACTCTGGCGGTAGCCGTGCCGGTAAATACTGGCAAGGCTGCCGTCAGATTCATTTATTTTACGGCACCTGGGAATGGGGAACTACCGGGGCATTAGAGTCCGGGCGGGCCCTCCGGCCAGGTGCCGGAAAATAGAATATCCCCATTCCCATCAAGTCCCATTGGACTCAATGGGAATGGGGAGGACGGATGCACCGGCACTGTGTGCAACAGTGCCGGTGCATCCGTCAAGGTCTGCGAACAGGTGCCGTTCTGCCCGCCAGGTACTACCTGGTACTACCTGGCGGGCTGAACGGCATCCGCTCACAGAACTTGTAGTATGCCGGTCCAGAAACAACGGTACCAGCAAGCTTACTGGTACTGTTGTTTTCGGACCGGCAAACTCGTAATGAGGCCCAATGTCTTAAATGTAGCTTTACATTTCTACTTGTGTAATCACAATGTCTTGATCAAGTGCACCTTCATCCACCTGATTTATATCTCTTGCATGCGCTGAAATCCTGTTAAAAAGAAGCAATGACATAGCCAACAGTTTTGGCTTGAGGTATTAGATGAGCAGTTGCCAAGTCCTGACATCGTATGTTATGTTATGTTATTTTGCATTTATATAGCGCCATATGTACCATTGGTATGGTCTCAATGCCCAAGAATTGTTCCATTTTCAAGCTTTTGCAATCTTATGGCCTGGTAGTACCATTATATCAGTGCCTAGCAAATGCATATCCCATGCCCACTCCGGACCCCAAACGGTTGGCTTGCTTGTTAGCGGTATGCTCCTGAACATATGCTGTGAACTTATGTCCAATTTACTTTGGTTTTGTTCTTCCATTTGAAATCTTACTGACTTTCACTTTGTTGAATCTAGACTTTCATAGTGATGCTAAAAACACACTTACACAAGACTTTCACAACTTGATTAGCTCTTTCTAAGGTGCACAAAACACATGTTGGTCAGAGAGTACCACATGTACTACACTCACATGGAACGATGTAATGCTTTAGTTCTTTCACTGTAACACATTTTTTACATTCTTTCAAAACCTATAAACGTACTTCTGAGTGCCCTTAGTTTGTCAATATTTTTTCTTTATACATTTAAATTCAATTCATTTAGGTGTTTGTTTGCTTCGAGCAGCCGCTTCTGATATATTAAGTAATAATTATTAGATATATGTTGTTTCCCGACTCAATACAGCACACAGGGGGTCATTACGACCCAGGCGCTAATTGCGCCAACTTTACCACCATGGTGTAAACTACGTTTACACCATGGTGGATGGCGGATTTACCGCCCCATTCCAAGGTGAGTGGGGCGGTAAATCCCCATTTCCCATTTTCTCTTCCCCATTCCCATTTTTGCCCCATAGGGCATAATGGGAGTGGGGAAGGCGCTAATTAAGCCACCGTAAATTACGGTGGCGTAATTAGCATCATGGCAGGTTAGCGCCATGGATTTTAATGGCTGCTAACAGCAGCCGTTAAAATCAGAATAGGCGTTAAGGGTTAACGACGGCGTTAACCCTTAACGCCTGGGTCGTAATGAGGCCCACAGACACTAACCTTTTTCCCGCGCCTGGCAGTAGTGACCGCTGTGGCTGTAATGGCAGAAAAAAACATGACTCCGGCGGCAGCCTGCCGTTTTTAATGAGGCCCATTTTCTAGTGAAATTGCTGCAACTTAGTTACTGTGTTGCATTTCCACCTCTGCAACATACCATTACACATTTTGAATCAATCACTTAGCATACAAGTCGCACAATGATTAACAGTGTTCACGTTTTATGCAGATACTAAACGAAAAATGAACATCCTCCTGTATGTCTTCTCTGTTGTCAGATATTCCCAAGTAAGCTATTTTGGAATAGTCTTCAGGGAGTATATCCTGGAAACAGTAGTCTGTGTCCCCAAAGGGGGGTCTGTCCCCATGAGGTCCTGCTTACCTCTCCCCCTAGCGAGGGTGTTGCAGAGCAGTCTCCCCTCTCTAGCCTCACAGGGGGATGTTCCTCCTTGTGGAGAAGGGATACATTCTTCACATAGCCTTTCCCTCATTTTGCTGGCCCCGCTTTTTTTATGTTTGAACTGGTATTATTACCGTCCCTTGGTTTGGAGATTGTGTATTTCCCCAGTTCCATATGATTGTGGGTAAAACTTTGACGGAAGGTACCCCAGATTGTAAGAGAGAGTAGGGAGCATTCAGAGGTGAGTTCCGGTAGATGTTAATAATTCAGTAAATGTTGGGAAGTCTGTTCTTATTTTTATTTCCTCAGGTAGGCCTGGTAACATGGCTGTTCTCATCGTCATTTTTTGGTTTCTGACCTGCACGACTAGGGGTACTTTTGGATAGGTCTCTACGACCCCATGGGTACAAGTTATTATTATGGGTTGACTGTCCTTCAGGTACTCGGGACATGGGAGGTTGGCTCTAATTGCTGTTTGTCTGCTCGCGGAGTCTATGAGAGCATTAGCCAAAATTCCATTTACCAGCAACTTTTCATGGGTTTTTATAGGTTGGGGCCCAGCATAATATATTTCAGAATTATCCATCTCTAGTCTGGTTTGTTCTTGTTCGTTTTCCCCTGGTTCTACTGAGAGCCATCCTACTTCCATGGGTTCCTCTGGGTGATTTGTGGGACAAAACCTAGCTTGATGTCCTTTTTCTCCACATGTGAAACATAATGGAATCATAGCGAACATGGTTTTTTGATTTTCCCTATGTCTTCTCTAGTTGATAATTGAGATTTCCTCATAGGTGTATATACAGTCCTCTTCTGGGCCTCTTCCTTCTTTATGGGTTCTCAAGGAATATTATATTCAAATCTTGCCCATTTTTCAGGGCTTATGAACTTGGAGTGGGATCCTATCTCTTTCTTAGTCTCTAAAGTATTTCCCATGGTTTTTATTTACCTAGCTGCTTCAGAATGGGTTTAGGCACCTTTAATTGGGCATCTTGAATATCTGCATCCCACAAAGGTTTAGGCTGTTGCAAAATACCTTGTTGTAAGGTAGGAGGGAGGGCATTAATAAATTGTTCTAATGCTATGGCCTCCAGCACTTGTGATCATTTTTTCTTCCCCAAAAATTGCTTAAGCATATTTTGGACACGACCCTCTAGTACTAAGGGTCTTTCATTAAGCATCAGATGGAGAACTTTAAAAGCTTTTGGTTTGTTCTACCCGTTCCAATAGGGTCTTTTTATAACAAGGAAGGGAGTAGTCCCTAGCAGGTTTAAATTTCCATAAGATGCTTGTGAATCCCCTTTAAAGAGCAGCGTCAGAAAACACATCTTCAAAGCATTGTCCCAGTTGAATTGGGTGGCTAGTCTCAAAGTTTACAAAGAAAGCATTCACATCTTCCCCCTCCTGATGGGGTTGTAATATCCCATGGGGATCTATACAGGATTGGGGACCTGTCCTTATTTGTACTAATCCCTTCTGTAGTTGTTTGTTTACCTAGATCTGGTGGGCTACTAGGGGTTCCAGGAGGGTTTGTAGGTTAATCATGGTGAAGACTTAGCTACTCTCGAATTCTGGGGTTTCAACATTTTCGGTCCCGGTTTCTTCCCAATTACCAGTATTTTCAATATCCCCAAAGTTATTTTCTCCCCCTTCTTCCATTTTGGAATCACTCTGCAATGTTGTTATTAGTGGAGAAGGTATTACTTTTTCGGTGGAAGAAAGGGATTTCTTTTTCAGTAAAGTAGGCTTTATACCTACAAATCATATTGGTCTAAGTTGTTGGGAAGCAGCTAGTGCCTTCCTTCATTCCCAAATTTGGAATTAGACAAGACTTGTTTTAACTGTTGTTTCTAGGCACTACAAGATGCCAGTGGGGAGGAGGGGCACTAAAAAGAAGGCAGTTATTATTTACATATAAGGTGTAAATAACTATTAGATTAATACATTTGCACATGTTAAATTCTATTTAGTTTTTCTCAATGCACAGCAGGCTCTCTGCCAAAAGGAATGTGGCCTACACTAAAAATAGACTACAGGCATTGACGTGGTGTTCGCTAGCTCTGGCAGGCCAGCACGTAACTCAGGAGCTGTTTGCTATCTGTCAAAAACCCATGTATGCTAAAATGGGATTGTATATGTTCAATACACGACATGCAGAACTATGGAAAATGAGTCTTAAAAAAAAAATACAGGACCACATAAAAATATGAGTAAGATGAGTGGAGTATGAATGAAAATTACTTATAGGAATGTTTTGTTTTTCCTGGGGCGGGACCTCAAGGTTTGTAAAAGTCTGCAGGTCTGCAGGTTGTGTCTTTGTAAGGTATTAATATGTTAAGTAGCATGGCTGCCAGAAATTGCTGATGATGAAGACAGGGAGACTTTGTAGCACCGATTTTAGGGAAGAAGGACAGTTTTTGATGAAGCAATGCCATTATCCAGTGAGCAAGTCAATAAGTATATAAGCTCCTGTCTGGCTCCAGTCTGCAGGAGCTTAGAATGGAATAAGGGACAGAAAATGCTGTTAAGGGAGCAGTATTCTTTGCCCCCATGCCCAGTTCTGTAAAGAATAAACTTGTTATCCTTGCAAGATAAGACTCTTGGCCTTGCTTCCCTAGAGGGATGCATTTAATCTGCTGTGAGCGTGATAAGGTGTACCAGTATAATTAAGGAGTACCCCTGTAAGCTGCACTACCCTTACAAGTGGTGACGTTCCCGACATGAACTTAATTGTTTCCCCTGTACTTTGCAAAGCCCTTGGCCAGTCACCAGGAAAAGAGCCACACCCATCTATAGTGATCGGTCCCCTAAATCAAAAAATGCATTTATCGTGAGCTCAAAAGGTTGTGAGATTTCAAGGGTGTGAACAGTGTGAAACAGAGTTTCGAGAGATCAATCTGGCCTTGACCAAAGCTCCCACATTGAGCAATTTTGATCCTAGAAGGAAAAGTGTAGTAACAACAGATGCAAGTAACCATGGTCTATGTGCAGTACTCTCCCAGAAGAGTGAAGGAGGGTAGTGCATGGTTGATTTTGCATCAAGGGTATTGAAGGATTCAGAAAAAAATACTCTATAATTGAAAAGGAATTGTTAGCAATTGAAAGTGTTTTCCTTTTCTGTGTGTGTAAAATTTACTGTACAGTCAGACCACAAACAATTTAAAGTGATTCTTACCACAAAGGGGTTAGATAAATGCACCGTCTAGGATTCAGAAATGGGTTGCAAGTTTGCAGGATTACAATTGGGAGATAGAGTATCTGCCGGGTGTAATACAGGCCGAAAATGTGATTGAAGATGAAGAGGATGAGTGGCATGAGGAAGCTCAAGTTATGAATGTCAGCCAAGAAGTGGAGATGGAGAGTGAATGACGTGAAGCTATGCCAGCGGATGCAGTGTTGGTTGATGTTAAGGAAAGGCTTGAATGTGAATTAAAGAGTATGAGGTTAGAAGAAGGGTAATTCCTGATGCTGTAAAACATATCTTTGATGAACTTATCATTAAAGATGGGATGGTGTTGAGAGGAGACAAATTGTTCCCTCCCTTTGAAGTACAAAAACATTTTTAGAGATGGCACATGAGGGTCATCAGGGAATGACCAAATCTAAGCAATTAGTAAGGCAGAACTATTGGTGGCCAGGTATGGATTTGCAAGCCGAGAGGGTCATCAGATATCATATAGTGTATGAGGACACTGCCAAGGGTTGTGTTACAAGGGTGGGACCGATGACCTTGATGTCCGTCTGTGCTTGGGAACGAGTAGGTCTAGATATTGTCATACTGTAAGGACTCAAGGAGTGCTTAAGTATTATATTGTGTTGGTGGATATGCTTTCACATTAGGTAGAAATCTCTTGGGTGCAGAATGTGTATACCAGCGATATCATTACATTTCTAGACAACATTTTTAGGAAGGAAGGCTATCCTTCTATAACAGACAATGGTGTTCAACTTGTTTCCGAAGAACTGGAGGCATTTTTGAAAAGGAAAGGCATAGAATAAAAAACCAGCTCGATATATCACCCAAAGGCCAATGGTGTGGTTGAAAGATTTAATAGGGTCATTAAGGACAGCATCAGGTCTGCCATTTCAGAAGGGGTGATTGGAGAAAGCCGCTGAGGACACAGTGGTGGCTTATGGGTTTACCCCTCATGCTGCCACTGGAGTGTCCCCTTTTGACTTTTTTAAAAAGAAAAACTTTATTTATTGATGGTCATGTCATCTACATACAGCACATTCAAATAAAATACAGTTGCGTAGGGTATTTTCAGAGATACAGTATAATCAGGTTGTACAAGATCAAGGTGATGTCACGGGGGATGATTCCTCCTCAAATAGCATGTCACATAGGTACATCCTGAATGGGGCCCAGATGTCCTTAGGGTGACTTGTCCTGGGCAACATCATCACATATTGTTCCTCACATTCATTTACGTGCGTTAGTTCCCTGAGGAACTGCTCAACACGTAGTGCATGAGGACTTTTCCAGCTAAGCAGTATACATTTCTTGGCTATCCCGCATGACACATTAAACAATCTTTTTGTGTTTTCTGCAATTTTCCCAATGTCCCCAAAGAGATATTTCTGTGGGGTGAGTGAGGCCAGAATCTGCATTATAACCTCGAGTATTTCAGCCAACTCACTCCAGAACCCATTAACCATTGGGCAGGCCTAGTACATATGAAACGAGTCTGCTCGTGAGGCCCTGTATTTCTGACATCCGCCAGTACAATTTAAGTGAACTTGGCCATCTTGGTCAGCGTATAATTCAATTTATTCAGGATCTTGAATTGGATCAAGCAGAGGCCGGTGTTTAGTGGTACAGCTTTGGAAAGTTGCCACTTCTCCACTGTAATCACAATTCCCATGTCAGCTTCACAAGTTGCTTTAACCAAGTTTAGGGATGGGGAGTGCGTTTGTATCATGGCATATAATCTGGATATACCGGGCCGAGTCCCAGAGGTCATGGTCTGCAAACATTTGTGGGAGGGCGGTTTGTCTGGGAATAACGGCCATCTAGAGCTAAATGCTGCTTTCATACAATGGTATTGGAGTGTTCTGAGCTGGTCCCCACCGACTGTGTTTCCAAAGTCAACCAGGGACAAATATTTCCCATTCGGAAACATGTCCCTCATTTTTATTTCTTCATTGAGGTCCCATATTCTCTGTCTATCTCCATCGAATGAGGGTGAAATACTGGGGAAATTCCATAGTGGGGCCTCCGGGTCATAGGTTACCTCTATCTGTAGTCTTTTATAGATCACGGACAGGCGTAGACAGTGGTGCTGACCGGTTCAAATGTGCATGGGTCCCTATGGCATGTGCTGAATAGGATGGAGCGGAGGTCGGTCGAGGACGCAGCATATCGCTCTATCTGGATATTTGGCGCAGTATCTAGTGCATCGTACCAGTGTTTGGGAATTGGGCATGTGCCACCAAGTAATACAGCTCAAAGTCTGGTGCTGCGATACCACCCGTGTTGTTCGGTTCCACCAGTTTTTACCACTGCATCCTGGCTGCACCTTCGTTCCATATGAACGATGTGGCCAAAGACTGGAGCCTAGTAAAGAACACTCTGCCAGGCCAGATCGGGATGTTCCCGAAGAGTTAAAGGAGTTTGGGGAGGACCACGTCTTCAGAATGGCAATTCGACCAAGTAAGGAGATGGGTATCTTCGGCCATAACTGTAGCTTTATAGCAATGAATGCAGGAGTTGGTCATGGTTGTCATTGTATAGTGTCAGTCTCTCCATAGAGACAAGTATGCCTAAGTACCGGATTTGTGTGGGTGACCAATTAAGTCCATAGGTGTTTGTTGGACACGTGGTAGCAGTTGTAAGTGGAAATATTTCGGACTTGGAATTGTTGATTTTATAGCCCGAGTATTCAGTAAACATGTCGGTCATGATAGGGCCCAGGTTTTCTTCAGGGTCTCGTATATAAAGGAGTGTATCATCTGCATATAATGATATAGACAGGGTTGGGCCTGTCATCCTGATGCCCCTGTGTCCCTGGTTCTGCTGCATGAATGCCACTATTGGTTCGATCGTTAGGGTGAACAGTATGGGGGAGAACGGCAGCCCTGTCTGATGCCCCTGCTTACTAAGAAGGTTTTGGAGAGAGTGTGTTAGTTAGGACCTTAGCTTCTGGTTTGGTATATAGCAGTTGAACACTTTTGAGAAAATAGGGACCCATCCCAAAGTTTTGTAGCACAGAGAACACATATTCTCAGGATACGGAATCAAAAGCCTTTTCGGCATCTAGGGAGACCACCGCAGCTCGCGTCTTGGGATTGACCTGTGCCATAACCCCAAATAATCTGCAGAGATTTAAAGCAGTGGACCGAGTCGGGATAAAGCCGCATTGGTCTGGATGGACAATTCTGGGCGTGCTGGAGAGTAGTCTAGTGACCAGAACCTTTGCAAAAATGTTGGCATCAAAATTGATTAATTAGAGGGGTCTATATGAAGTATGAAGACATGTCATGGGCGGACGTCTAGATTTCAATAACACCGTTATTATGGCTTCCCTCATAGATTCAGGCAGGATGCCCCAGTCCATCGCTTTCTCCCACACCCTTAACAGGACAGGGGCAAATTTGGTATGTTATTCCTTGTACAGTTCTATGCTTAGACCGTTTAATCCCGGGCTTTCCCCTATGTCAGGGATTTAATTGCCTCTATTATTTCATCACAGGTGATTGGTTGTTCTAGGGCCAGTTTGTCTTCAGACGGGAGTTTAGGGAATTCTAATGTATTCAGATATTCATCTGTTTCTATTGTGGATTTGCCATCTAGGTTTCTATAGAGCTCATTGTAGAAACGTGTGAATTCTTGATTAATGCCGTCCTCTTCGGTGATTACCCTGCCATTTGGTGTGTGTATACTAGCAATGGGAGTGTGATGTCTGTCAGCCTTCAATAGATTGGCTAAAGAGTGCCCTGCTTTGTTGCCTTCCTCGTACCTGTGTGCTCTTATCAGGGATATCATGTATTGTATTTCTCTGGCTGCCAGCTTGTTAAAATCTTCTAATGAACTATTGATATCCACTAATGTTTTTTATCATGGGTACCACTGTATTCAAGTTCCAGTCGCGGTAAATGAGCCTCCATGTTCGCCAGTTCTAATCTGATGGAATTCAGTAGCCCGGTTGTTTTAAACATAAGGACTCCCCTCACCCAGACCTTGAAAGTCTCCCAAAGTGTTGCATGTTTGTCAACGGATCCCTCATTAACAGCGAAAAATTCACCAATTTCGACGTGAAGAGATTCAACAATGTTGGGTTCTTTCAGGATATCGGACGGCATTCTCCAACGCCTAACAGGCGGCCGAACCTCATATAACACTAATTCCATATAATTCCAACACTGATTCCAGGGATATCAGAGAGTGGTCCGATAATGTGCAGGGGTGTATGTCACAATTTATCAACGTGTTTGGAAGAAATGAGGAGAGGAGCCAGTAATCGATAAGGGATTCAGAATCATGTACTGAGGAATAATATGAGTACTGCCTATCGATCGGGTGAAGTGTTCTCCATGCATCAATCAGAGGGATCTGCAGTAATATCTGGTGTAGAGTGGTGGCTGCTCTGGTGGGCACCCAGTGTGGAACGGAAGATCGGTCAAGGGAGATATCTAGGATTGTATTGAAGTTACCCCACCACCCCACCACACTATCCAAGCCTCATCAGATGTGGTGAGCATATCCAGGATATTTATAGAAAAAATAAGAGTCGTCTATGTTTGGCCCGTAAGTATTAACCAACACTACTGACCTTCCAGCTATATCGCCCCAAACCAATACATATAGCCCCTGGGGGTCAATTTCATTGTGTGTGTAGCGGAATCCAAGTGATGGGTGTATCAATGTAAGTACCCCCCTAGCCTGGGTGGCGTATTCTGTGTAATATCTCTGTGGGCCCCAGGGTGTAAGGAGGTTGACGTTTACTTTTTTGTGTCCTTGTGTTTCTTGTAGCATCAATATGTGTGGCTGGTGTCTAGCAATGTACATTCCCACTTTTCTGGATTTTATCGGGTTATTAAGCCCACTAGCATTCCAGGACAGAAATTTTAGTTTAAGCCCTTTGGCCATGGGGTTCTTATGCGCCATATGTTTTTATCACTATTGTCCTTAACTGCATATGCCATTTCTAGGAGTGTGTCTGTAGTAGCGGCATGTCCATACGTTTTTAAACATTTAACTACCACAACTGGTTTTAGACTCCACACCTTTGTCTGCCCCCTCATCGGTGTTTTGGAGACTGACCAATACTCTTCACCCCCAAAAACCCTCCCACATCATCACCCCCAACTCGATGATGTGATCCTTCAAACTTGTGGAACTTTCCTGAGGCTCGCATGTTGCAACTACTTGGCTGCCTTCACCGAGTGCCCCAGGTCCGGGCATAACAATAGTGATCAGAACCACCCATTTTCATAACTATTAAACCAATGCAATGGATATCAACATTGTATCTGTCAATCTGCGGGGTCCCGCCTCTCCTCGTCTGGCCTGGGTCTCATGTTGTGGTTGGCCGCATGTTCTCTGGGGGTAGCAGGATAGAGCCCTCTACGTACGCCATAGCTTCCAATGGGGTTTCAAAAAAATGCGCTCTTGCCCCATGCTGGATCCTCATTTTGGCATGGAAGATCAGGGCGTAAGGGACTCGGCGCAAGAGAAGTTGTCGCTTTAGCGGTTTGTATGATCTCCTTTGTGCTTGAACGCCTGCTGCAAAGTCCGGATAAATGTGTATGTTGTTTCGTCGTGTCGTAGCATACCCTTTTCTCTGGCAAGTCTGAGGATCGTGTCTCTGTCCCTATGGTTGAGGAGTCGGGCTATTATCATGCAGGGCGGTGCTCCAGGCTTAGTCACCGGGGTTAGGGTGCGGTGGGCCCTCTCGACCAGAAAATGTTCTGAGAGGGACTGCGCACCAAATAAGGATTTTAGTAGGGTCTCCACATGCCCCTCCATTGGACGTTTCCAGAAGGATTCTGAAACTCTGACGATCCGGTATTGTTTCTTCTGGATCTGGATTCGAGATCCTCGCATTTACCCTGCATTTTGGACAGTTCCCCTTTGAGTTGTGCTATGTCGCAGCCATGATGGGTGATTGTATCTTCATTCGTGCTAATCCTGCCTTCTGCTTTGGTAATGCAAGTGCTTTCCTTGTCAACTCTAGCCTTGAGGGAGCCGATGGTTACCACTATATCATCTAGTTTGATATTTACAGCTAGGAATTCACTCTGCATGGTGGCCACTATAAGGTCCTCTCTTGAGTCGTCAGACAACTCTGGTAGGGTGCCGACAGCAGTTGAGGTCAGGCCGTGGCCCCTGGGGACTGGGAATTTGTGAAGGGGTCCTTTGGACCTGTTTTCTTGGCGCCTTTCTTCTCGTGTCGGGCCATGTAATGTGATCTGTAACAGGGTATGAGCTATGTCTTCCCACTTTGCGCAATACAGAGGCAGGTGTTACCAAATAGTGCCTTGGAGTTCTAGGGCCTTAATATAGCGGTATTTCAGCCACAAGGTATTTCCAGTTATAGGGTGATGTGTCTTCACCCCTGTGCAGTGGAGCTAGTCTTCCACACCAGCCGTGCAAGTTAGGTCGATGAATGATGGTGTTATGTACTGGACGTGGAGCGCCACAGCAGCACCGGCCGCCCCAGATCTCTGCAGCTGATTAAAGGCCCCCCTGGCACCCAGGTCTCTTGGCGTGGGCAGGGTCAATAGGATAAGTTGTGGACTAGGGTGATGACCAGGATTTTGGAGCTAGATGCCACCGTAGTCATTTTCAATGCTCGTAGTGGGTCACCCTCACGTGCCTTTGTGGGGAGGAAGGCTGGCGTTGCAGCAGGACCAATGTAGTCCGTATGGATAGGGCGTAGGATCAAGAATGGACTGTGCTCTCCCATGTCGCTAAGACAGTCTATTGCCCCATCGTGACTGGGGTACAGAGTATTAGGGATACAGAGAGGTCTCTCGGCTGATGTGTATTTCGCCAGATATGGGTCACCCACAAACTAGCACACCCAGGGTACACCATCCACTTTACCTTGTATAGCCAGCTAATATCTGCAGGGGAGGTGTAAACTCAAGACCAGGATTTGGAGGCTAGATGCCACCGCAGTTACTTCCAATGTTTGTAGTGGGTCACCTCCACGGCCTTTGTGAGGGGGAAAGCTAGCATTGCAGTAGGCCCAATAGGATTCAAGTGGATATTATTTAGGATCAAGAATGGACTGTGTTCTCCCACGTTGCTGAGAAAATATATAGACCCACACTGGATAGGGTATAGAGTATTAGCGAGACAGAGAGGCCTCCCAGCCGATGTGTGTTGCGCCGGATATAGGTCACCCACGAACTGGTACTCACAGGGGTACATGATCCACTTTTCCTTGTTTAGTCAGCTATTGTCTGCAGGGGAGGTGTAGGGTCCATTTGTAGCCGTCCACTACATCAGCACTGTCATGGGTATCAGGCAGGTAGTTGGGGCAAGCTGGGTGGAGGCTTGGCAGGCCTGGCATAGGCACACAAAGAACCCATAACATATCCCTCCTTTCATTCCTTCATAGTGTTTGTAGTAACATCCTGGTTACCACTTCCTGTTTGCCAAACAGGAAGTGCATGATAACTCATGAGCTCTCTAGTGTTTGTGTGTGGCTGGCTATATAAGCCACACCCAAGATTCTTCCAGTGCTTCGTGTTGCTTACTGTGAGCTGTATCAGCAACACACTTGCCGTGCTCTGGATCAGCCAACATCTGCTTACCTGCTCCGGATCATCCTTTTTCTGCTTACCTGCTCAGGATCATCCTGCTTCTGCTTACCTGCTCTGGATCATCCTGCTTCTTCTTACCTGCTCCGGATCATCCTACCTCTGCTTACCCGCTCCGTAACATTCAGCTTTAGCTTACCTGGTTCTTACTCCACGCGGCAGCAATGTCCAGTTAAGAGGGGACTTCTACACCGGCACCTGTAAGAAAAAAGAAGAACAGCGTTAACACACACACATCAGTAACGCTGCGCATACTCACTGAATCTTCCTGCGATGCTGGAATCCAGGTTAGTTGCACGAGTGCACAAACCCCTGTAAGAAAGAAAAGACATTATTCATTGCGCTCGCTCCAATAACGCGGACACTTATTTCACTGTGCTCTCTCTCTCTACACGGTCCATACTTACCAAAAGCCTCTGTGCAAACTTACCCAACCACCAAGTCTCCAGTAGCGCTGAACCCGGACTTGAGGCGCTAATACCACATAATTTCTTCTGCAAGGGAAAGGGAAAGACATTACCAGGTGCTGTCAAATTGAAGGCGCTGCGCAAACCTACCAGCAGCTCGCTTCTACACGCAGCGCTACTCACCCACAAAAATACCAGCAAACAAAGACAATACGGACAATTTTGAACACTCAACATTCTCCGCGCAACGTTCACTTGTGGGAAGGACTTTCTAGCCAGTGAAGAAACTGGCGTCTTGAACTCTCAGCCTCGCTGTGAAGGCATAAAACAGCGTTTGGCATCTGAACTCAGCCTACATACATTGTCACCAATCACATGAGTGAATCGCACCCCTGCGAATGCAGGATGGAGTGCACACCCTACTAAAGATCAAGGTAAACCCATAGGGGGACATCACAGCACACAGTAAAGAGAAGGGAAGGGCCCACGGGAATCGGGTGAATTCAGGTCTCAGTGTACACCTTGTATTTGACAGGTATTCCTCCGGGTGAAACAGGGGAAGTGAAGACTCGGGGTCAAAGGAGGCTCAGCCATCGCTCCTGCAGAGACACAGGTGAGTGTGACAGAACACAAAGCCATCCTCAATACCTCTGCCCGAGCGATGGAAACTTCCGAGGTAGACCAGCTTTCCCTATTGTTAGGTGAACTACGGGCCGAAGTGCATGCAGCCAGCTCAGAGACAAAAGCCTTAAGGCGCGAATTGGTAGTCAACAGGGACAAAACAGACGATTTGGCAAGACAGCTCCTACAGACCCAAGCTGGTCTAGCACCCCTACCAGGTGGAGTTCCACAGGGGCAGCCTACCGTGGCACCTGTAGCCACACCCATTTAGGTATTGCTTCCAGGCAGCATCCCTTTAGCACCCCCGGAAGGCTTCTCTGGGGATCCCAAGAAATCAATGCTGGCTACATATCATATGCAAACCAGACACCTTTCTGAACGAGCAAGCTAAAGTAGCTTTTGTCCTCTCCTATTTAGGAGGGCACGCCGTGGACTGGTCTGTCCCGTTAGTGCTTAGTGATGACCCTTTACTGAGAAATTACCCAGGTTTTCAGCATGAACTGGAAAAACTGTTTGCCCATCGGACTCTAGGTCAGGCCTTGGATGATGAGCTACTCTCTCTCCGACAAGTTGGTCAGGATCTTATCTCCTATGTCGCCACATTCAATCGCTTAATAGCCGAATCAGGTTGGCCAGAGGAGAAACAAACAACATTATTTTATCGAGGACTGAGAGGAGAATTAAAAGATGTCTTGGCACAAGTAGTTAATCCTCCCGAAGATTGCAGTGAATACATCGACCTAACTATGCAACTAGACCACCGGTTACAGGATTGCAAGGCCGACCAAATCAAATCAGAGCATAGACCAGTGTATGTCCGACCAAAGGAAGCGTCCTATCGACAGGCCTCAGAAACAAACTCAGATCCCATGCAATTGGGTGTTCTCAGGGGACCACTCACCAAGGCAGAGAGAGAACGAAGGCGTCAGGAAAACCTTTGCTTATATTTCAGCCAATCTGGTCACTTCCTCCGGAACTGCATGATTAAACCCCCACGGAAGACAATGGGGGTACTAGATAACACAGGGGAAGACACAAGTGCAGTAGCGGAAAACTCCAACGCCCGGCCGATGTAGAGGTTGGTCTGTTGAGCCAGGAACGGAGCACTCAGATCTCACATTTCAGTATTCCTGTGGTTTTGATAGACCCTTCACAGCCCACCCGAATGCATGCCCTCAAGGCTTTCATAGACAGTGGGACTATTGGGAACTACCTGGTCATAAACCCTGCAAAGACCTTGGGATTAGCATTCCACCGTAAGGACATTGCAGAAAGCCTGACAGCTGTGGATGGCACACAACTCCTTTCGGGACCAGTAACACAGTGTACTTCCACCATCACCTTAATCTGCCAAGGTGACCTCAGAGAAAGTATTAGACTTAAACTTATCGCTGCACCCCAATTCCAGCTGATTCTTGGGATACCATGGCTAGAGATGCACAACCCAAAGATAGATTGGCGAGCTGAAACCTTATTCTTTTACATGGAATGTGCCTCTTGTTATGAAATCAAAGGGATCAAAGAAAGCCCATTGTTAGCTTCACAGGAAAAGATAGCAGGTTTAGGCTTTGTGGGCACTTTACCAGAGGAATACCAGGAGTTCCAGGATGTGTTCGCGAAGGAGCAAGCTAATACACTACCACCACATCGAGTTTACGACTGCCAGATCGACCTGCAACCAGGGGTATAAGTACCGTGCAGCCGCATTTATGCATTAACCGAGGAAGAAAACACTCATCTACTGACTTACTTGGATCAATACCTGGCCAATGGCTTCATTAGACCATCTAAGTCACCAGCCGCCTCCCCACTCTTCTTCGTACCAAAGAAAGAGGGGTGTTTAAGAAGGGTATTGATTACCGGGCCCTAAATTAAGTCACCATAAAAAATAAGTACCCGTTACCTCTGATACCAGTACTCATAGACCAGGTGAGACAAGCAAAGATTTTTACCAAGCTAGACATACGCGGTGCATATCACCTGGTATGCATGAAGAAAGGGGACGAGTGGAAGACTGCGTTCCATACCCATATTGGCCTGTACGAATACCAGGTCATGCGCTTTGGGCTTTGCAATGCCCCGGCTGCGTTCCAGCATTTTATGAATGATGTGTTACAGGAACTCCTCGATGTCTGCTCAGTCGTCTACATCAATGACATTCTGATCTACTCCACCACCCCCCAAGAGCACGTAACCCATGTGTGAGCTGTACTCCGGAAACTGCGTGAAAACCAACTGTACGCAAAGCTAGAAAAATACTCCTTCCATGGCACCGATGTGGAGTTTCTGGGATATGTACTGACACCGCAGGGGATCAAGATGGACAATAGAAAAGTGGAGGCAATCCTCACTTGGTCCTCACCCACATCTGTAAAGGGAGTACAGAGATTCCTAGGGTTTGCAAACTTTTATTGACGCTTCTGTCATGCTCACCTGGTCTCTACGGGGGCATAGTGTCTGCACTGGCATTGCGCGGTTTAAATGAGGATGCTAACCCGTGTCTTCCCTTCGTTCTCACCTCAGGAGGCGTTTGCCTGCAAAGTCGAAACAAGATATTAGCCAACTGAATGTAGCTGGTTTTGGCTTCATCTCCTTCTGATTTCCCTCTCTTCCTCTGGCTCACCTTGGGTTTCTCAAAAGTGAGCACTCTGTCCTGCACACTCTGGCAGGGCGCGGTTGTACAGTCTTTCCAAAGATCAAGTTACTTCACTGATCCGATGGAGGTTGCTGATTATTCCAAGAAGCTATTGGGATAGAGACCTGCTTACTCCAGTTCTTCCAAATCAGAAACCTCCATCGGATCAGTGAAGTAACTTGATCTTTGGAAAGACTGTACAAACCGTGTCAAAAGTGAGCACTCTGTCCTGCACACTCTGGCAGGGCGCGGTTTGTACAGTCTTTCCAAAGATCAAGTTACTTCACTGATCCGATGGAGGTTGCTGATTTGGAAGAACTGGAGTAAGCAGGTCTCTATCCCAATAGCTTCTTGGAATAGCTGCATAAAGTCTTTCTCGCTCAAGTTTAACTAATGTTCGTTATTTTCTTTCAGGCGCGGTGTTGAGCGGTTTTTGGATAATGGACTGACTCTCCTTACAATGATGAGCAGGATTCCTGCAGGTGAGTATAGCGCTGTGCAGGGTTGCTAAATGTTCTTTTGAATAGCTTTCCTTTGCTGTGCGTGACTAACCTGCTGTGTCTTTTCTGTTCAGCAGGTGCGGTGCAATTCCAGGAAGAAGATGGAAGAACCACTCGATGGAGTTCCTGGATGATGTTGAGGTGCGGCGCAAATCAGGATGATGTAAGAACCGCTCGATGGAGTTCCTGGGTGATGTCGAGGTGCGGCGCAATTCAGGATGATGGAAGAACCGCTCGATGGAGTTCCTGGAGGATGCCGACCCCAGGTGAGTGTAGCTACCCGCGTGGGTACCTTCTTTTCTGCTTCTTCTGTAGATGCTGCGGTACGTGAATAAACGCAAGGCGAGGCTGGGATGTTGGACTGCAGGTAAGGCCTTCGACGCTTTAATAACTCCTTTTCTTCTCTTTTCACAGGTGTCGATGGACGGGAAACTCTGGACGGGTGTGGCAGAAGAGGTGCAAGAGCTGAACAGACACGGTGAGCGTTACGCTGCAGGAGTGCAGAATAACGCAAAGTGTGTTCTGTTTGGGGGCGTGGCTATCTGGCCATAGAATAGGACGTGCTTCGTGATGTGCTCCTGACGATCCGACTTTACTTTTGCTAACGTTACCCACTGAAACTGTTGCGAGCGCCTGGAACTTTGGGGACCAGGCGTTGGAAGCCGAGCGCTGCGTGGGGCTCGAAGGAGAAGCTAATTGTGCTGGTAGATTGCGAGTTAAACGTACTTTCTTGGACGCGGCTGTGTGGACACTTTGTTTCCAAGATGGCGGCGAACAAAAAAGAAGCCGGCAACGAGAAGTGAAACTGACTCCCCTGAAAAACTGTGGGACGCGGCTGCGGACGATTGCCCGAAGAACGAACATTGCATTTCCCGAGAAGATTGGGATTCGTCTACACTCCCGGGCTGGAAGGCGGCGGTGACTGGAAATTGCTACAAGGTTGCTCAAACAGCGCTGCAAACGGCGACAGCCTGCGCTAACAGAGGAGAAAGGCTGGCAGAGCCGCTTACTTGAAGTGGAATACGGGGGGTGATGTAACCCTATGCTCTGTGCGTCGTGAATGGGTCCGCTTGCAATGTAAGTGGAACGATCTGAAGCAGCAAGCGCACGCGGAGCGCAGATGCATGCAGAGTAAGCGGTGCCGGCAAATCTGAGACACGCGGCAAGTGAATGGGAAGCTGCGCGAGGTGCGCCGTGAGCACAAGTCCCCTGACCGTATGGATGGCGAGAATCTTGGTTGATACGGATGTCGGGTGGAGCTGGAGCCTTCAAGACCTGCGGGGATTAGCGGTGCGTGAGCCACTGCAGCTGGACAGAGGTGGTACTTGGGGAGCCGGTCTGGGATGATTGAGGAAGGTGCTGCATACTGTGCTGGCTATGGTGCTGCGGCCGTGTGCTTATACCTGCACCGTGCTCAGAGATGAACGTTAATAGGTGATCCAGCTGTGAAATCTGCACAGTGCGGTGCAACATACCTCACTGTTATCAGATGTGGATGCACTAGATACACTATTAAAAGAGGCAAAGAGGGCCTAGGATGCTAAGGGAGTACAATGTTTATGTACTCCTCTAAGGGGCGCCAGGTGACACTGGAAGTGGATTAAATGGCAGTATAGGAGAGTGCTTGAAATAATCCCGAGGGGACGCCCGGCCCGGCTTGCACTAGAGGTGCCTGCGTGACTCGACTGCAGGAGGAGGCGACATTGGATACTTGAGGATGCTAAGTAATACGTGGGAGGCTACAACCCACCGGAAAGACAATTCTAAGCCCCATATTGGATGTGAGTTGGACAATTGAGATCCAGACGGCCGACGGACCGAAGACATCGCAACAACTGCACTGAACCGGAGCCGCACAAGAGTGAAGGGTAGCACTATGTCGGCGAAAGGACTGAGAGTTAAGACCAAGCAACCCACGATGGAGGTATTTACGAAAACGCAGAGGACCCCCTCAACATCGGCGCAGGGCATGGTCGTGACTCCTGTGGAAGACGCCCCAGAGGGAGATAAGCACCAGATCCTGGAAGCCATAACGGGACTGAGCGCTAAATGGGACTTGGCAATGGCAGACTTACGCACAGCTCTTGAGAACAAGATTGATGCCGTGGGAACAGAACTCACCTTGCTGCGTCAAAATGTTAGGGCACTGGCAGAGAAAATTAGTGGCCTGGAAAGTGAAGTAAAGATCAACACGGATGTTAGCAAGAACAATGCGAAGGAAGTTCATGTCTTAAAGCAACAGGTTGCCAACCTGGAAAATTGCGTGGAAGAGGCGGAAGGAAGGGCCAGGAGGAACAACATATGTGTGGTCGGCCTGCCGGAGGAGGAAGAAGGCCAGGACCCCACAAACTATGTGGAGAACATGATCCTACAAGGGATTGGCGCAGGGAATCTTTCGCAGGGATTCGCGGTGGAACGAGCGCATCAAGCCCTAATGAGGAAACCTCGGCCGGGGGCCCAGCCGAGACCGGATCCTGAACTATAGAGACAGAGAAAAGATCCTGGAATATTTTTGCAAGGGCGGAACGATAGAGAGAGCATCCACCAACATTACAGCATACCCGGATTATACGATGCTGGTGCAGAGGTACAGCTACGTTGCCATCAAAAGAAGGCTGAGAGCAGCAGGAGTCAAATACATGCTGCTGTACCCGGCAAGAATGAAAGTGCTACACAAGATACCCCGGAGGACGTGGTGACATGGCTGGACCTGCAGGGTTGCCCGGAACAAGAAGCGGATCGTGGCCGACAGGAGCAGGACGAATGAAGATCTTGTAACAAAGGCACTATGGGGGTAAGTGGGAGGGGGACCCTGATTATAAAGGGAAACTGAAACCAGCTGAACATTGAGCGACATTTGAGCCCTGTGCTCGACATGGACTGGAATATAGTGGGTAAAAATGCAAATGGTAACTGTATAACATTAATGTAAGTATAATATTTCTGGGAAAGGAGCAACAGAACGTAGACGACCTACCCCGATATAATATTAGTTTAGCGGCCATTAGGGCGGCTTCACCCTACTGAGCCCTGAGTAGAAGTTTGCGCTAGACAGGGCTAGATGTGGGGGTGCCTGAGATCCAGGAATGGAGCTGGGCAACAGTTGGGGAGGGTGTTGTTGGGGAAGGGATGGGTGGGGGGAGGGCGGGGAGGCGGGGAGTTGAGTGTGTATATGGTTTTGGGGAGTTTAAGTTTTCTTATGAGCCTATGTGAAGAAGTCAGAGAGTTGCATTTGCTTACATGAATGGGCGGGATCGGCAGAAGATAAGGGGAGGGAATACCAACGACCGATGGGAGAGCTCAAGTTAATAACATGGAATGTCAGGGGCCTTAACAGTTATTTGAAAAGAAATAAGGTTATGCTGTATCTGAGAAGGCAAAAAGTAGATATTGCATTATTACAGGAGACGCACTTGACGCGGGAGAAGCTGGAACTGGTTGGGAGGAAGTGGAAGGGGACTGTGGTGGGCTTGCCATACTCTGCATACGCTCGAGGGGTGTTAATCTGGGTGGCGCCGCTTGTCCCGTTCCAATCGATACAAGAAGTGGTTGAGACAGATGGGAGGATGGTCATATTGAAAGGGTTAGTGGAAAACAGAGAGGTATGCATTGTAAACACATATGCCCCCAACCAAAATACAGCGACATACTTTAGAGCTCTGTGCACCAACCTTAGTATGTGCGTAGGGAGCGTGGTGATTTGGGGTGGGGACTTTAATTGTCTGTTAAACCCTATGGTGGACAGATCTGATAGCGGGATGAGAAGGCCCAGCCCGGCGGCAAAAGCGTTGCAGACACTACTAGCAGATTTTGGCCTGACTGATGTGTGGAGAATGAGACATCCTTATGAGAAGCAATACTCGCACTACTCGGCCCCGCATCAACTGCATACAAGGCTTGATTATGTCTTTGCTACAGCAGACATAATGTCAGAGATTACTCAAATCGAATATAAGGCAAGGGTCCTCTCGGACCACTCGCCCCTGATCCTCTGATGGCAGTATTGCCCCCCCGAGGGCGAGGATCCGTACGTGGCGCCTCCGAGCGGAGGCGCTTAAGGATCCAGTCTTTAGAGAGGATATAAGGGAAGAGATCACTAACTTCTTTGAGGAGAATACTGGTAGTGTTGATTCTGCGGGTACGTTATGGGAAGCCTTTAAGGTGGTGATGCGAGGGGTGGCCATTGCTAAGTCAAAGGGGTTGCAGGGTGGGGTCTTGGCTGACTTACAGAGGACAGAAGGTGAGCTAGAAACAGCATTAAAGAGTGGTGATGTGGACACGGAGCTGGTACTCAAACTGCAGCAGCAATGTGCAGAGCACTGGGGAAGGCTTTGTAACCTCAACTATAGGAAGTATGTTGAGCGGCAGCATGCGGGTGGGGATAAGACAGGCTGCCTATTGGCTTCACTATATAAAAACGAGACCCCTAGGCCCCCAATCAGGACCATTACTAGAGAGGATGGGGATGTCGTGGCCACACAAGAGGGGGTTAACAAGGAGTTACTACAGAGTGCTGTACGGGGATGAGGGGGGGGGTGACCAACAAAAGATAATTGAAATATTAGAAGACATAGGACTGTCCAAGATCAGTGAAGAGGAGAGGGAAGAGTTGGATGAGCTAATTACCTTAGAAGAGCTAGAGGCGGTTGTGAAGCAGTTGCCCACCAGTAAGACCCTGGGAGCAGATGGGCTCCCTAGCGAATTCTATAAAGTATACACATAGGAAGTTCTCCCCCCAATGCTAGACATGCTTAATGAAGCGTTTGGGATGGGACGGTTGCCGGAGTCACTCAGAGAAGCGATCATAATACCGCTTCCCAAGCCCAACAAACCAGGGTATAGATGTGGCTCCTACAGACCTTTGTCGATGCTGAATCAGGACAGAAAGATTCTGACGGCTGTCCTGGCAAACCGGTTGCGGAAAGTAATCGGTAGATTGATACATCCTGACCAAACGGGTTATATACCGAACAGGAATATAACTCACAACCATAGGCGTCTTCACCGGGTGATCAAAGGGGTGGCAGAAATGAGGGTGAAATGGCGATTGTGTCCTTAGACGCAGTAAAAGCTTTTGATTCGGTCAAATGGTCATGGTTATTGGCAGCCTTGGGAGGGTACGGAGTGGGGCCAGGTTACATCAGGTGGGCGAAGATGCTGTATAGTGAGCCGCTTGCCAGGGTCCGAACAGGATCGGTGATATCCGAGAGATGGCAACTTAGCAGGGGCACCAGACAAGGGTGCCCCTGGTCCCCGATGCTATACATCTTGGCCCCGGAACTCCTAGCAATATATCTCAGGGAACAGTATGACATAATAGGTATCGAGGTAGGCGGGGAACGACACTTGATATCCTTGTATGCTGACAATTTGTTATTGTACTTGCAATACCCAGAAGAAAACCTCCAATACATACTTGAAAGGATGGAGAGGTATGCAGAGCTGTCGGGCATAGCAGTGAACCCCCAAAAGTCTAGCATATTCCCGCAGGGTAGCTATAAGGGAACCCCTGTAGATAGGTTACCGGTACTACAAATACCATGGCCAATTAGTTCCTTTCGTTACCTTTGCATAGACGTGTACCACACGGTAGAAGAAGAACATAGACATAACACAGAAGTAGCCGTTGGGAAAATCAGGAACAGCATGAAGTTTTGGGTAAAGTTGCCCTTGGCAATGATGGGACGAGGGGCTATGCTCAAGATGGTGGTCCTACCTAGGCTCCTGCATTACTTTAGTAATATTCCATATATGATACCCAAGAAGTTTTTTACTAAGTTGAATAGTATGTGTAGGGACTTCCTGTGGCATGGCACCCGAAATAGAGTGGCGTTATGGAAATTGCAGAACTTCTATGAAAACGGAGTTATCAGACTGCCTAATTTTGAGGTTTACTATTTGGCAGGTCAGCTACAGTATGTGGTTAAGTGGCTCTCTGATGAAGTGACCCCTGAGCACAGGTTGTTTGGGCAGGACTGCACTCCATTTTATTTGTGGGAAATGATCTGTTTACCTGAAACCGAAATGAAGGAGCGCCCTGAGCTGATGACGCTTGGGTGGAAAATTTGGCGTCGGGCATGCCAGTTGATGGAGATTCCATGTCCATGCCTCCCACAGATACCGTTGGTTGCTTTGACGGTAGGGGATACACAGTTGAGGGTGATTATCAGGACCTACTGGGAATCAGTGGGGCTGGTAACGCTAGGGGATGTTTGGCAAGAGGGGACCATTAAGGATTTTGAAGAACTTAACGAAGAGGCCGGGCTACACACGGGCCAATATGTCACGTATTGTAGATTGGTGCGGATGATTCGGAAAACCTGGCCAGAAACAGTTTTGGCAGAGGAGCCAGATGCAGTTGTGGGAGTGATATATGACATATCTGAGGGGGGGCATGAGATCTCGAGACTATATGAGATGGTGATGGCTAAGGTGGGGAAGGAATTAATACATCTGAGACTGGACTGGGAGGCTGAAATGGGAGCCCCGATGGAGGATGGGAGCGTGCCCTGGGCTATCACAAAAAGGTGTCGAGAAACGCTAGGTTAAAACAAATACAGCTGTATATAACGCATAGGGCATACATGACCCCCTTGAGGATATCTAAGTTTCGAAATACTGGAAGACAAGTGTGTCCTAAATGTAATCTAGAAAATGCCGACATGGCACGCATGTTTTGGTCATGCCCAATAATTGAGAGTTCTTTGGGGGAAATAGCGCAGAAATTGGCAGATAGAGGGGTTACGCTCGCTATAGACACGGCCTGGGTCTGCTTACTGGGCGGGTTTCCCAAATCACGGAAACTTAAGCATGTTGAGAAACTGAAGGATCTGGCGTATGTGCTCGCAAAACGAAGGATTGCCATGGGACGGAAGAAATGCCATAAGCCGCGGGTAGATGTATGGTGGACGGAATTGCAGAAATGGGCGGAGGCTGAAGCAGTGGTATGGCAAGAAGCGAGCAGTGTGTTTGGTGAAGAGGAGGCGGGCACCTTGTTAGCATGGAAATCACTAATAGCAGAATTGTTTGGAGTAATACCTGACCCAACAGACTCCGAAGAAAATGAGACCCTGCCGCATGTAACCGACATTGAATGAGAATAACAAATAGGCTCATGAGGGGAAGGGGGGATTGAGGGAGCAGTGTTTAGGATAAAATGATGTATGATGGAACTGTTATGATTATACTGCTTGTTTGGTTTGTATAAAATTAATAAAAGTATTTTAAAAAAAAGTGTGTTCTGTTTGCAGGGTGCAGTTTAAATAGCCTTGCAAGTAGTTCCAGGCAAATAGTCCTCTTAACCATATCCTGCCTCTTCAGGTAAAGTAGTCCCAAGCCACACCCTGCACTGAAAGGCTCAGCCTCCCTAAAGTGAGAATATAGTCCCATGAAGTGAACACCTACTATGAGCCTGGCGCCAGCGGTGCCAGGACTGAGTCCAGGAGAGTGTATTTGGGGTTTGATAAGCCCTTAAGGATGCCAGTGTCAGGGATGGGCTCACCAGTTGAGGGGGGTTTGGGAGCATGCACCATGACAGCACTCCCCCCCAAACCCCCCTAATGGCGGGTTCACCCATTGGTCCTGGTTTGTTCGGGTGATTGCGGTGGAACCTTTTTACTAACTGTGGAGCATGCACGTGTTCGCTAGGTTCCCACGATCGTTCATGTGGTTCGTATCCTTTCCAGTCTTTTAAGTAAAATAGTTTTGATTTGGTGATTTTTGAGTCCAGGATTTCTTTTACTTCGAATTCAGGTTCCCCGTTGACTGTGATCGGTTTCAGTGGTTTCACAACTCGTGTTCCAGGTTGCACTGGTTTCAAAAGTGAGACATGAAACACAGGGTGAATCTTCATGTGTGGGGGCAAGTCCAATTTCATAGCTACCGGATTGATACTGACATTAATGGTGTATGAAGCTAAATATCTGGGGTTGAAGGTACGTGTTCCTTTCACTGGTATGTGCTTTGACGCCATCCAGACTTCATCCCCAACCTGGTATCTCAGAGCTTCACTTCTATGCACGTCAGCCGATTTCTTGTATCTTTCTTTAGCTTGTTTTAGATGGTCCGTTGCTTGTTTAGAGGCTTGAGTGATGGTAGAGTGCAAACTTCGCACAGCTGGCATTTCCAGAAGTTGCGGCGGATTGAGATTGGAAGTTTGCGGGTGTAACACGTATATTGTATAGAAAGGACTTTGACCTGTGCTGGAATGTAGGGAGTTGTTATAGGCATACTTGGTGATCCATAAAACATCCTTCTAGCTGCCTTCAGTTTGATGTAGCATACACCTGAGATATTGCTCCAAGGTCTGGTTTGTCCTCTCAGTCTGACCATCAGTATGGGGATGGTGACTGGTGGAAAGTCTTACGTCGATTGAGCTAGCTCGCAACATTTCTTCCAGAAGTGTGAGATGAACTGGCTGCCACAGTCTGAGATCAGGATGGAAGGAAATCTGTGTATTCGGATTATCTGTTCCAGAAATTCTCTAGCTAGGATTGAAGCTGAAGGCAACCCTTTTAGTAGGATGAAATGGGTCATCTTTGAGAACAGATCCACCACCACTAAAATTGTGTTGAATCCATTACAAGGAGGAATGGATGTAACAGGCATGGGGATTTTGTCTTTTGAGCCTTGTTTTGAGCGCAAACTCCACAGGATAATACAAACTGCTTGATGTCTTTACGCCATGTTGGCCACCAAAAAAATCCTGTTTGATCTTGGCCTCAGGCTTAGCGAATCCTTCTACTAACGATTCATGCTAATTTGAGATGACCTTTTCCTGAAGTTCCCTGCTGGGCACGTAGAGACGTCCTTGTAAATATGGTAATTGGTTTGAGACTGAGTGGCGAGCACTTCTGGACGGCCAATTCTTTAGGGTGTTGGAATCCATGAGAAGTGAGATTTCTTCTTGGATGTCATCTAACGTTAGAGGTGTTGTGATTCCAAGAATCTTTTCACCAGGAATGAAAGGCACTGGGTCGGAATTGGTGTATTCCTCGTCTACTCCTATACAGGACAGTGCATCCGCCGTGCCATTTCGACAACCAGGTCGGTAAGTAATTACAAAGTCAAATTCAGCAAAAAATAATGCCCATCGAAGTTGGCGAGATGATTGAGCTTTCGCCACCTTCAGGTATTGTCGATTGCGGTGATCAGTAATTACCAAGATGGTGTGTCTCGCCCCTAAGAGGTAATGCCGCCAAGCTTTGAAGGCCGCCTTGATGGCCAACAGCTCCTTGTCCGTAATAGCATAATTCAACTCGGGAGCCGTAAACTTCCGTGACCAAAAGGCTACTGGGTGAAGTTGACCAGTTTCGGGGTCTCTTTGTGAGAGGACCGCTCCCATTGCCAGACTGGAAGCATCGGTTTCCACCACGTACGGTAGATCTGGACGAGGGTGTTTCAGGATTGGGGCAGATATTAATTTTTGTTTTAACTTCTGGAAGGCTTTCTCAGCCTCTTCAGACCATTGAAAACGTTTGTTTATGCGCAGCAAAGAGGTGATGGGATTCACTAGTTGCGAAAATCCTGGAATGAAACGACGATAGAAGTTTGTAAATCCGAGCCTACTCTGAACTCCTTTAACTGAGGTTGGAGACGGCCAGTTGAGAATGGCTTCAACCTTTCGCAAATCCATGCATACACCATGAGGAGTTAGGACAAATCCAAGGAACTCGACCTCTGAAACATGGAAGAAGCATTTTTCCAGCTTTGCAAATAATCTGTGTTGTCGAAGTTTGTCCAAAACTGCGTGGACATGTTTCACGTGTTCTTGTTCTGAACGGGAATATACCAGAATGTCGTCGATGTATACTACGACGCACACATCAATCAACTCTTGCAAAACATCGTTCATGATATACTGGAACACCGCTGGGGCGTTGCAAAGGCCAAAAGGCATCACCTGGTATTCAAATAGCCCGTATTTGGTGCGGAAAGCGGTCTTCCATTCATCCCCTTTCTTGCCCCGTACCAGGTGGTATGCTCCACGGAGGTCTAACTTGGTGTAAATCCGGGCATCTTTAACTTGGTCCAATAGATCGGGAATCAGAGGCAACGGGTAACGTTTTTTTACAGTGACCTGATTGTCATGATCACAGCAAAGGTTCCTACAATTGCGTCCAAAAAGAATTGGTCTTCAATCTACCATTCGTGGATGTTAAGAAAAAGCAACTCAGGGCAGTGTTAGGCATGGGCAGTACTTCCCAACACTCAACAGGGCTGCCTGGTTTATGCTGGTAGAGTGCGCAGTGTAGGTCTAGTTGTTTTCTCTCTCCTCCTATTTAAGCCCCTCCCCTCGAGCATTCCCTGCTTCGCGTTCGGAAAGAATCCAGTCAACGCTTGCCGCTGTCCAGCTTTAGGTCCCGTCACGTTCCAGCGCCACTAGTTACACTTCCCTTTCTGTCATTTGGTTCCCTTTTCAGCCCGTTATTGTTTCCCTGAGTTCCCTGCAATTCCTACAATTTCCAGTCATAGTATCTTCCACAGTCGGTGTTTGGAACTCTCGTCACAGACTTCATTCCGGTCACTCCTTTAGCCCCGTCATTTTCCAGTCACGGAACGACTTCCATAATTCAAGAGTTTCCTGTCAGAAATGTTTCGCAAGTATCTTTGCTCTAATCCTCTGTAGCAGCATAACTATCCCATGATATTGTGAAGTTCAGTGTTGCGTTGGAATCAGTTACTGAGCATTTGTTGCGCGTATGTATGGAGCCGGGTTTGCGCTTCATTAGCTACTGAGTGTTCCTTAGCTTTGGATCTTAGTTTGGCGTGTGTTCTTTACATATTGTTTGAGTTCGCCACAAGCCTTGTATGGCATGTTTGCCGTATGCTTTTTCACTTATTTTCAAAGGCTTGAACGCTTTGGGGGTTGTGAGTGTGTTTCCTGAGGTAAATTCGTTTTCCTGTTGTGGTGCCCATGAATGTGTGGGTGTAGAAATTCCTCTCACACTTTAGGTGCTCCTAAATTTCCCAGTCCTATTTCCTGTCACTTCAGTCCGGCGCAGTTATCTTGGTTTCACACTCTTATCTGTTGTGTGATTATTTGTGCGCTGTACCTTTCCAGTTTATTGAACATTAGTTAAAATTTCCTTCCTAGCTACATTAGTTAGCACCATCTTCCCTCTTCAGAACTAGCGCCCCTGCACAGATGCAGGATGGAGAGCTAACAACATTAATTCCTAAGGTAATTAGAAAAGCTGAAGTGTTATATAAGAGTGTAGAATTAGTTTAAACTCCATAGAAGTGCTAATCAAAATTCTTAGAAATCTCTTGTGTTTGTCCTAGGAACTCATATTCGTATGGTTGAAGGGAGGATTGGGAGCTACACCAATTGAGAAGAACTGTGTTACGTAGTTCCATCGTGAGTGTCCCCGCAGAGTCCAGGTAAGCGTTACAGAACGCGAAGCCATTTGAAACATACTCTGCCTGGACATCATGGGAACTCCTGAGGTTGATCTGTTGGCCCAATTGTTGGGGGAATTGAGAGCGGAAGTGCATGCAGCACGTTCCGAAACTAATGCTCTGAGGAAGGAGTTAGTGGTAAACAGGGATAGAACTGAGGAGTTGGCCCGCCAATTATTGCAGTCACAAGCTGGTCAGGTTCCGTTGCCTTCTGGTAACCCCCAAGTTTCAGCCCCAATTGCACCATCAGTTCCTGTCCAAGTAATCGTACCAGGAAATATTCCCTTGGCCCCCCAGAACGCTTTTTTGGAGACCCAAAAAGGTTTGCAGTGTTTCTAAATCAATGCAGGCTACATTTCTTATGCAGGCCGGGAACGTTTCCCACAGACCAATCTAAGGTGGCCTTTGTGTTGTCTTACCTGGGTGGGTATGCTGCTGACTGGGCAGTTCCTCTTGTCAATAGAGATGATCCTGTGTTGAGAAACTTTCAAAACTTCCAATGTGAACTAGAAAAACTTTTTGCCCGCCACACCCAAGGACAAGCATTAGATAATGAATTGTTGTCACTTCGACAGGGTAATCAAGATCTGCTAGCATATGTAGCCACTTTCAATAGACTTGTTGCAGAAACCAATTGGCCCTCAGAGAAAAGAACTACCTTGTTTTACCGTGGGTTGCGGGGTGAGCTGAAGGATGTCCTAGCACAAGTGGTGAACCCACCAGAAGGAATTGCCGAATTCATAGACTTAACCATACAGTTGGATCACCGACTTCAAGATCGGAGAATGGATCGAGGTCGCCCAGAGAGTCGGGCATATTTTGTTCGCCCCAAGGAAACTTCTGGAAGGGTGTCATCAGAAAACCATACCGAACCTATGCAACTGGGTGTCATTCGTGGTCCTATCTCCCAAGCTGAGAGAGAAAAAAGGCGGCAGCAACAGCTCTGTTTGTACTGCGGGAAGGCTGGTCATTTCCTGAAGGACTGTCCTGTGAAACCTTCACGAAAACCCCTGGGCGGTGTTAGTCAGGAAAAGAAGGAGCAAACTCCGGAAAACTTAAGTGCCCGACAAGCATAGAGGTCAGCTTGTCGAGCGTGAAGAAGGTTTCGGCGACCTCACACTTTGTGATTCCAGTTATCCTATTCAGTCAGGATTGTCCTACAAAAAAATTCACGCTAAACGCTTACATTGATTGTGGGGCCATCGGCAACTATATGGATTTAAACCTGGCAAGCAGATTGGGCATCCCGTTAACTGATAAGTTGGAAGCAGAAAATGTTTCTGGAGTGGATGGCACTCCCCTTGTGTCAGGTCCAGTTACACAACGCACTAACGATATCATAATGCTCTGCCTGGGGGAACACAAGGAGGAGATTTCCTTTGACCTTATTCAGGCGCCACAATTCCAGATCATCCTAGGAATTCCTTGGCTAGAAAGACATAATCCTGTCATTGATTGGCGTGCAAGAACTGTGGTGTTTGGTTCAGAGTGTGAAGAAACTAATGGGACAGAACATGTTCAGGAAAAGAAACTACCGCCGAACACTCCAGAAGTCACTTTGGGTCTCATCGGGTTGTTGCCCTATGAATATCAACGGTTCCAGGATGTTTTTCAGGAGGAGAAGCAAGCTGAAGTCCTGCCCCCTCATAGACCTTATGATTGCCAAATAGATCTGGTTCCAGGAGCCCAACTTCCGTGCCATCGAATATATGCATTAACTGAAAAGGAAAACCTCCATTTGAAAACGTATCTGGATCAGTATTTAGCCAATGGATTTATTCGACCATCCAAGTCCCCAGCAGCATCGCCTTTGTTCTTCGTGCCCAAAAAGGAAGGAGACCTAAGAACCTGCATCGATTACAGGGCCCTAAATCAAATCACTATAAAGAACCGATACCCCTTGCCTCTGATTTCCACGTTGCTGGACCAGGTGAAAGGGGCCAGGATCTTCACCAAATTAGACCTTCGTGGGGCATACCATCTCATTCGCATTAAACCTGGAGATGAATGGAAGACTGCCTTTCGCACACGTTATGGACTCTTCGAATATCAGGTTATGCCCTTTGGGTTATGTAACGCACCAGCAGCCTTTCAGTCATTCATGAATGACATTTTTCGGGAGCTTCTGGATATCTGTGTTGTGATATATGTGGATGACATCCTGATTTTTTCTGCCGACCCCCGGGAACATGTCAAACATGTAACTTCTGTTCTTCAAATCCTCAAGGAAAACTTCTTGTATGTAAAATTGGAGAAATGTCACTTCCATGTTCCAGAGGTGGAATTTTTGGGATTCATATTGTCTTCGGAAGGAGTGAAAATGGACAACAGAAAGGTTGACGCAATTCTATCCTGGCCAGCTCCAACATCAGTTAAAGGAGTCCAAGGTTTTTTGGGGTTCGCTAACTTTTATCGATGATTTGTGTCTGATTTTTCTCAGCTGGTTCATCCTATCACGTCGTTGCTGCGAAAGAATAAGACCTTTGCTTGGACAAATGAGGCTGGTGAGGCCTTCCAGAAACTGAAAGAGAAATTCACTGCAGCTCCTGTCCTTCAACATCCTAAGTTGGATCTTCCCTTTGTGGTAGAGACCGACGCATCCAACGTCGCCATGGGCGCAGTCTTGTCGCAGCGTGATCCTATCTCGCACGAATTACACCCAGTGGCCTTTTGGTCAAAAAAGTTCTCAGCAGCGGAATTGAATTATACAGTCACCGATAAGGAGTTGTTGGCGATCAAGTGTGCATTGAAGGAATGGAGACATTATCTGCTTGGGGCTAGGCACACGGTTACCATTTTCACAGATCATCGGAATCTGCAGTACTTGCGTTCGGCAAAGGCACAATCTTCGCGTCAGTTGAGATGGGCTCTTTTCTTTGCTGAGTACGACTTTGTTATCACATTTCGGCCTGGTATCCGTAATCGAAAGGCCGACGCTCTGTCCTGAATTGGTAAGGGAGAAGAAGCTTACAGTGCCACAACTCCGGTGGAGATAATTCCAGTTGAAAAGGTGCTTGGAGTCATGGATGTTACAGATTCCTTATTTGAAAAATTGAGAGTTGAAATCAAAGCCAATATCAGTACAGCAGAATTGCAAAAATGGGAATCCGAAAAGGAACATTGTTATGTACAGGACGAATTGCCCTTTTATAAGGGGCGACTATTCTTGCCAACTCAAAAGCTACGAGAGCAAGTGATTACAGACTACCATAGTGCACTAATGGAAGGACATCCGGGAGTCACTAAAACCTTAGAAAGAGTCAAGAGATCGTATTGGTGGCCAACTTGGCGTAAGGATGTAATTCAATTCATCAAGACCTGTGGAGTTTGTGCTCAAAATAAATCGCAGAAAATGAAACCTGCCGGTCTTCTAAAACCATTGGAAGTTCCGCCTCTTCCTTGGCATACACTCTCCCTAGATTTTATTACAGACTTACCCAACTGTGAAGGATTTGACACCATCCTGGTGGTGGTGGATCTATTTTCTAAGATGGCACACTTTGTGGCATTGAAAGGATTGCCTACTGCGTCGGTCCTAGCCAAGGTATTTTTGGAAAACATTGTAAGGCTGCATGGCTTTCCTTCCATTGTGGTGTCTGATCGGGGAAGTCAATTTGTCTCTGAATTCTGGAAAAAATGTTGCAAGATGGCTCAGATGGAGATACGTTTGTCCAATAGTTATCACCCACAAACTGATGGGCAAACAGAACGCACAAATCAAACGTTGGAACAGTACCTCAGGTGCATGCTTCATCAAACTGACGACTCTTGGCAGAAAATATTGTGGATTGCAGAATATGCCTACAATAATTCCGTACACTCCTCGACTCGAATAAGTCCATTCTTCACTGTATATGGTCGGCATCCACCAACCTCGGTTCATGATCCACCTGAATCTCTGGAAATGCCTGCTATAAAGACACTGCATGATAACATTATAACCGCTGTTCACCTAGCCAGAAAACAGTTATACTTGGCGAAGACTGCTCAGAAGAAGTTTGCTGATCAAAAGCGAAGAGACTCCCCGGAATACAAGGTGGGAGACTCAGTGTGGTTGGCTACAAGGAATCTGAGGTTGAGAGGATCCAGGAAATTTCTTCCAAGATTCTTGGGTCCTTTTACCATTGAGAAGATCATCAACCCGGTGGCCATGAAATTAACACTCCCCAAAAACATGAAAATTCATTCAGTGTTCCATGTGTCTTTATTGAAGGCTGTAAGTCCACCGGCTCCTGTAATTGTGGAAGGTGACCAACCAGAGTACGAAGTAAAGGCTATCTTGGACTCTAAGGTTGTTCGCAGAAAATTGCATTACTTGGTGGACTGGAAGGGTTATGGGCCACAGGATAGAACTTGGGAACCCCTCAAAAACATTCACGCTCCCCGATTAATTAAATCCTTTCATCTGAATAATCCTAGCAAGCCAGGGGGAGAAGGTTTCACCGTAGGAGGGGCCTTGGGGGGGAATACTGTCATGATCACAGCAAAGGTTCCTACAATTGCGTCCAAAAAGAATTGGTCTTCAATCTACCATTCGTGGATGTTAAGAAAAAGCAACTCAGGGCAGTGTTAGGCATGGGCAGTACTTCCCAACACTGAACAGGGCTGCCTGGTTTATGCTGGTAGAGTGTGCAGTGTAGGTCTAGTTGTTTTCTCTCTCCTCCTATTTAAGCCCCTCCCCTCGAGCATTCCCTGCTTCGCGTTCGGAAAGAATCCAGTCAACGCTTGCCGCTGTCCAGCTTTAGGTCCCGTCACGTTCCAGCGCCACTAGTTACACTTCCCTATCTGTCATTTGGTTCCCTTTTCAGCCCGTTATTGTTTCCCTGAGTTCCCTGCAATTCCTACAATTTCCAGTCATAGTATCTTCCACAGTCGGTGTTTGGAACTCTCGTCACAGACTTCATTCCGGTCACTCCTTTAGCCCCGTCATTTTCCAGTCACGGAACGACTTCCATAATTCAAGAGTTTCCTGTCAGAAATGTTTCGCAAGTATCTTTGCTCTAATCCTCTGTAGCAGCATAACTATCCCATGATATTGTGAAGTTCAGTGTTGCGTTGGAATCAGTTACTGAGCATTTGTTGCGCGTATGTATGGAGCCGGGTTTGCGCTTCATTAGCTACTGAGTGTTCCTTAGCTTTGGATCTTAGTTTGGCGTGTGTTCTTTACATATTGTTTGAGTTCGCCACAAGCCTTGTATGGCATGTTTGCCGTATGCTTTTTCACTTATTTTCAAAGGCTTGAACGCTTTGGGGGTTGTGAGTGTGTTTCCTGAGGTAAATTCGTTTTCCTGTTGTGGTGCCCATGAATGCGTGGGTGTAGAAATTCCTCTCACACTTTAGGTGCTCCTAAATTTTCCAGTCCTAATTCCTGTCACTTCAGTCCGGCGCAGTTATCTTGGTTTCACACTCTTATCTGTTGTGTGATTATTTGTGCGCTGTACCTTTCCAGTTTATTGAACATTAGTGAAAATTTCCTTCCTAGCTACATTAGTTAGCACCATCTTCCCTCTTCAGAACAAGCGCCCCTGCACAGATGCAGGATGGAGAGCTAACAACATAAATTCCTAAGGTAATTAGAAAAGCTGAAGTGTTATATAAGAGTGTAGAATTAGTTTAAACTCCATAGAAGTGCTAATCAAAATTCTTAGAAATCTCTTGTGTTTGTCCTAGGAACTCATATTCGTATGGTTGAAGGGAGGATTGGGAGCTACACCAATTGAGAAGAACTGTGTTACGTAGTTCCATCGTGAGTGTCCCCGCAGAGTCCAGGTAAGCGTTACACTGATTCAATGCGCGGTAATCGGTGCAAGTCCTAAGGTCACCTTCCTTCTTATGCACAAAGAATAAGGGTGAGGGCACCGGGGACTTGGACGGGCGAATGAAACCGTTAGCCAGGTACTGGTCTAAATATTTTCTCAAATGCAGGCTCTCGGGTTCTGTGAGTGCATAGATTCAACCGCACGGAATCTGTGCGCCTGGTATAAGGTCGATCTGGCAGTCATAAGATCTATGAGGGGGCAGCGTGTTGGCTTGATCCTTCTGGAATACATCCAGATAGTCTTGATATTCCGGAGGTAGAGGGTTGGTTGGGTTCATGATCGTTGTCGCTCCAGTAACCAAAGGTTCTTTTGTTTGATAACAAGTTTGAGCACATTCGACGGAGAAGGTCAGCCTCTTGGCACGCCAGTGGATGCAAGGATTGTGTGATTCTAGCCATGGCATTCCCAGAATTATTTGAAATTGTGGAGCCTTGATTATATCAAACACGATGGCTTCCCGATGTCCGTCTTGGCACAAAAGTGTCAACTCTGTCGTAGAGTGCGTTACCGGATCCGAAGTGATTTCAGTTCCGTCGACTGTGGTGACCAAGTCTGTTGTTGCCTTTTCGCTAAGGGGAAGATTCATCGTTGAAGCCAATTCTTGATCCATATAATTTCCAATGGCTCCGCTATCGATATATGCTCTGATTGCATACATTTGAGATGGCTGTTGGTGATTTATGAGGATCATGGGCAAAACTAGGTGCGAGGTCTGGAAGTCCTTCTTTTCGCTCAACAAGCGGACCTCTACGCTTGTCGGGCAGTGAAGTTTTCCGGCTCAGACTCTGTTTCAACCTTGCCAGCAACCCCTACTGCTTTTTTGGGTGCTTTCACTGGGAACTCTCGGAGGAAATGGCTGGCTGATCCGCAATACAACACAACTGATGTTGTCTTCTCCTATCCCTTTCAGCCTTGGATAACGCCCCTCGCACTCCTCCAATTTGCATGGGTTCTGACACGTCGGTGGTCTTGGAAGCATTTTCCTTGGGGTGTACATATACTCTAGAATTCATTCTAGCGCGATCTGCCTTACGGTTCTGCAGTCTGTGATCTAGCTGGAGCACCAAGTCTATGTATTCAGCACAGTCTCTGGGTGGGTTAACCACTTGAGCTAAAACATCCTTTAACTCCCCTCTCAAACCGCGGTAAAACAGCGTTGTTCTCTTGTCATCCGGCCAATCAGTTTCCACTAACAGTCTGTTAAAGGTCGCAATGTATGTTAGCAGATCCTGGTTACCTTGATGCAAAGACAAAAGCTCATTGTCCAATGCCTGATCTTCGAAACGCCGGGCAAACATCTTCTCCATATCCAGTTGGAATCTTTGGAAGTCTCGCAAGACGGGATCATCCCGATTAACCAGCAGTACCGACCAGTCTGCAGCACTGCCACTGAGGTATGAAAGTACAAAGGACACCTTAGATTGGTCATTTGGAAAGGCTCCTGGCCTGCAGAGGAAATGTAGATGGCACTGATACATAAAAACCACATACCTTTTTGGATCTGCAGCGAAGGGTTCAAGAGGTGCCACCAAAGGTACAGCTCCTGGGAGGACCACCTGAACTGGATTGCTTGATGCAGTGGGTACCGTTGATTCCAGCCCCGGTAGTGGCGTTTGCCCCGCCTGTGACTGGAGCAGCTGTCTGGCGAGATCGTCGGTGCGATCCTTGGCTACAATCAGTTCTCTTCTTAAGGCATTGTTTTCCTGTCTAGCTGAATGTACCTCGGCCCTGAGTTCCCCCAACAGCTGGGCTAGCTGATCGGTTTCCGAGGTTTCCCTAACGGCCATATAGAGAAGTTGTGTATGGCTTCGCGTTCTGTCACGCTTACCTGGTCTCCACGGGGGCTTACTGTCTGCACTGGCATTGCGCGGTTTAAATGAGGATGCTCATTTAACCCGTGTCTTCCCTTCGTTCTCACCTCGGAGGCGTTTGCCTGCAAAGTCGAAACAAGATATTAGCCAACTGAATGGAGCTGGTTTTGGCTTCACCTCCTTCCGATTTCCCTCTCTTCCTCTGGCTCACCTTGGGTTTCTCAAAAGTGAGCACTTCGTCCTGCACACTCTGGCAGGGGCGCGGTTTGTACAGCCTTTCCAAAGATCAAGTTACTTCACTGATCCAATGGAGGTTGCTGATTTGGAAGAACTGGAGTAAGCAGGTAAGTCTCTATCCCAATAGCTTCTTGGAATAGCTGCATAAAGTCTTTCTCGCTCAAGTTTAACTAATGTTCAGTCTTTTCTTTCAGGCGTGGTGTTGAGCGGTTTTTGGATAATGGATTGACTCTCCTTACAATGATGAGCAGGATTCCTGCAGGTGAGTACAGCGCTGTGCGGGTGCGCTAAATGTTCTTTTGAATAGCTTTGCTTTGCTGTGCGTGACTAACCTGCTGTGTCTTTTCTGTTCAGCAGGAGCGGCGCAACTCCAGGAAGAAGATGGAAGAACCGCTCGATGGAGTTCCTGGATGATGTCGAGGAGTGGCGTAAATCAGCATGATGGAAGAACCGCTCGATGGAATTCCTGGGTGATGTCGAGGTGCGGCGCAATTCAGGATGATGGAAGAACCGCTCGATGGAGTTCTTGTAGGATGCCAACCCCAGGTGAGTGTAGCTACCCGCGTGGGAACCTTCTTTTCTGCTTCTTCTGCAGATGCGGCGGTCCGTGAATAAACGGAAGGCGAGGCCGGGATGTTAGACTGCAGGTAAGGCCTTCGTAGCTTTAATAACTCCTGTTCTTCTCTTTTCACAGGTGTCGATGAACGGGAAACTCTGGACGGGTGTGGCAGAAGAGGTGCAAGAGCTGAACAGACACGGTGAGCGTTACGCTGCAGGAGTGCAGAATAACGTGAAGCGTGTTCTGTTTGCAGGGTGCGGTTTAAATAGCCTTGCAAGTAGTTCCAGGCAAATAGTCCTCTTAACCATATCCTGCCTCTTCAGGTGAGTCTATTTGGGGCTTGATAAGCCCTTAAGGATGCCAGTGTCAGGGATGGGCTCACCAGTTTCAGGGGTTTGGGAGCATGCCCCATGACAGCTTCATACCAGGATTCTCACATATTGTACATCCAATAATGTCCTTGCTGCGCAAACACCGAAAGTTCGAATGGACACCAGCGGTGGAAGAAGCTTTCTGAGCTCTCAAGAAAAAATTCACCTCAGCCCCAATTCTGCAATACCCACAGCCTGATTTACAGTAAATCGTGGAAACGGACACTTCAAGCATTGCCATGGGGGCCGTATTGTCTCAATCGCGCCCTTGCGAATGCAGGATGGAGTGAAGACCCTACTAAAGATCAAGGTAAGCCCATAGGGGGACATCACAGCACACAGTAAAGAGAAGGGAAGGGCCCAGGGGAATCGGGTGAATTTAGGTCTGAGTGTACACCTTGTATTTGACGGGTATTCCTCCGGATGAAACAGGGAAAGTAAAGACTCGGGGTCAAGGGAGGCTCATCCATCGCTCCAGCAGAGACACAGGTGAGTGTGACAGAAGACAAAACCATCCTCAATACCTCTGCCCGAGCGATGGAAATCTCAAGGTAGACCAGCTTTCCCTATTGTTAGGTGAACTACGGGCCGAAGTGCATGCAGCCCGCTCAGAGACAAAAGCCTTAAGGCGCGAACTGGTAGTCAACATGGACAAAATAGACGATTTGGCAAGACAGCTCCTACAGACCCAAGCTGGTCTAGAACCCCTACCAGGTGGAGTTCCACAGGGGAAGCCTACCGTGGCACCTGTAGCCACACCCGTTCATGTATTGCTTCCAGGCAACATCCCTTTAGCACCCCCAGAACTCTTCTCTGGGGATCCCAAGAAATTTGGAGCATTCATGAATCAATGCCGGCTACATTTCATATGCAAACCAGACACCTTTCTGAATGACCAAGCTAAAATAGCTTTCGTCCTCTCCTATTTAGGAGGGCACGCGGCGGACTGGTCTGTCCCGTTAGTGCTTAGGGATGACCTTTTACTGAGAAATTACCCAGGTTTTCAGCGTGAACTGGAAAAATATTTGCCCATCGGACTCTAGGTCAGGCCCTGGATGGTGAGCTACTCTCTCTGCGACCGGGTGGTCAGGATCTTATCTCATGTATTGCCACATTCAATCACTTAATAGCCGAATCAGGTTGGCCAGAGGAGAAACGAATAACGTTATTTTATCGAGGACTGAGAGGAGAATTAAAAGATGTCTTGGCGCAAGTAGTTAATACTCACGAAGATTGCAGTGAATACATCGACCTAACTATGCAACTAGACCACCGGTTACAGGATCGCAAGGCCGACCGAATCAGATCAGAGCATAGACCACTGTATGTCTGACCAAAGGTAGCGTCCCATCGGCAGACCTCAGAAACATACTCAGAGCCCATGCAATTGGGTGTTCTCAGGGGACCACTCACCAAGGCGGAGAGAGAACAGAGGTGTCAGGAAAACCTTTGCTTATATTGCAGCCAATTTGGTCACTTCCTCTGGAACTTCAGGATTAAACCCCCACGAAAGACAATGGGGGTACTAGATAACACAGGGGAAGACACAGGTGCGGTAGCAGAAAACTCCAATGCCCGGCAGATGTAGAGGTCAGTCTGTCGAGCCAGGAAAGGAGCACTCAGATCTCACATTTCAGTATTTCTGTGGTTTTGGTAGACCCTTCACAGCCCACCCGAATGCATGCCCTCAAGGCTTTCATAGACAGTGGGGCTATTGGGAACTACCTGGACATAAACACTGCAAAGACCTTGGGATTAGCATTCCACCCTAAGGACACCGCAGAAAGCGTGACAGCTATGGATGGCACACAACTCCTTTCAGGACCAGTACCACAGTGTACTTCCACCATCACCTTAATCTGCCAAGATGGCCACAGAGAAAGTATTAGATTCGACCTTATCGCTGCACCTCAATTCCAGCTGATTCTTGGGATAACATGGCTAGAGACGCACAACCCAAAGATAGATTGGCGAGCTTGAACCTTACTCTTTTCCACAGAATGTGCCTCTTTTTATGACATCAAAGGGATCAAAGGAAGCCCATTGTTAGCTTCACAGGAAAACATAGCAGGTTTAGGCTTGGTGGGCACTTTACCAGAGGAATACCAGGAGTTCCAGGATGTGTTCGCGAAGGAGCAAGCTAATACACTACCACCACATCGAGTTTTACGACTGTCGGATCAACCTGCAGCCAGGGGCACAAGTACCATGCAGCCGCATTTATGCATTAACAGAGGAAGAAAACACTCATCTACTGACCCACTCGGATCAATACCTGGCCAATTTTTTCTTCAGATCATCTAAGTCACCAGCTGCCTCCCCACTCTTCTTCGTACCGAGAAAGGGGGGGGACTTAAGAACGTGTATTGATTACTGGGCCCTAAATAAAGTCACCATAAAAAATAAGTACCTGTTACCTCTGATACCAGTACTCATAGACTAGGTGAGACAAGCAAAGATTTTCACCAAGCTAGACTTACGCGGCACATATCCCCTGTTACGCATGAAGAAAGGGGACGAGTGGAAGACTGCGTTCCGTACCCACTATTGCTTGTACGAATACCAGGTCATGCCCTTTGGGCTTTGCAGTGCCCCGGCTGCGTTCCAGCATTTTATGAATGATGTGTACGGGAACGCCTCGATTTCTGCGCAGTCGTCTACATCGATGACATTCTGCTCTACTCCACCACTCCCCAAGAGCACATAACCCACGTGCAAGCTGTACTCCGCAAACTGCGTGAAAACAAACTGTACGCAAAGCTAGAAAAATGCTCCTTCCACGTCACTGAGGTGGAGTTTCTGGGATATGTACTGACACCGCAGGGGATCAAGATGGACAATGGAAAAGTGGAAGCAATCCTCACTTGGTCCTCACCCACGTCTGTAAAGGGAGTACAGAGTTTCCTAGGGATTGCAAACTTTTATCGACGCTTCATACTAGGATTCTCACATTTTGTACATCCAATAACGTCCGTGCTGCGCAAACACCTAAAGTTTGAGTGGACACCAGCGGCGGAAGAAGCTTTCCGAGCTCTCAAGAAAAAATTCACCTCAGCCCCAATTCTGCAACACCCAGACCCGATTTACCGTAAATCGTGGAAACGGACGCTTCAAGCATTGCCATGGGGGCCGTATTGTCTAAACAAAATCCTGAAACCGGATGTTTCATCCCATTGCCTTTTGGTCAAGGAAATTTTCCCCAGCAGGATTAAACTATGCAATTTCTTAGAAAGAACTCCTAGCAATCAAAAGCGCACTGTGTGAATGGCGACATCACTTACTAGGAGCAAAGCACACCATCACAATAATAACAGATCATCGGAACTTGCAATACTTATGCTCAGCAAAAGCTCAGTCTTCTAGGCAGCTCCGTTGGGCCCTATCCTTAATGGAATACGACTTTGTAATCACCTACCGCCCCGGAGTTAAGAACGGGAAAGCGGTTGTGTTATCCCGCATTGGCACAGGAGTGGAAGTCTACAATGCCCCTAACCCGGTGAAGATCATACCCAGCCATAAAATTCTCGGTCTCTGCATCAGCCCATCTCCATTAAATACTCTGCAGGAAACAATAAAAGAAAATATGTCTGAAGAAGACCTACTGGCTTGTGACATGAAGGGAGATCAGTTCACCATTCAAGACAAACTACCATACTACCAAAAATGCCTCTACGTTCCAACTAAGGATATGCAACAAGCAATCATATCAGACTACCACGACTCGCTGTTAGATGCCCATCCGGGTATAGCCAAAACCATGAAGAAAGTAAGCAAATCTTATTGGTGGCCAACTTGGTGAGAGGATATTGCCACCTACATAGGCCCCTGTGAGGTGTGTGCACAATACAAAACATCAGGTCAAAAACCAGACAGCCTCCTTAAGCCAATTACCATTCTGCCAGCGCCCAGGCACACAGTATCAATGGACTTTGTCACTGATCTACCTCTTAACTCAGGTTATAATACCATCCTCGTAGTAGTGGACCTCTCCTCCAAAATGGCCCATTTCAAAGCTCTAAAAGGTATTCCCTTAGCTCAGACCCTGGCGCAGATTTGTCTCGACCGAATTGTCAAGTTACATGGATTCCCTACCATAATCGTTTCAGACAGAGGCAGCCAATTTGTATCTTGTTTTTGGAGAATAAAATTGGGCCCTGGCAAGAGAAGTCCGTCTGCCTGCTAGTCACCACCCTCAAACGGACAGCCAAACCGAGCGCACAAACCAGACCATAGAACAGTATTTGCGCTGTCTATTACACCAAACAAGCCAAAGCTGGACAGAAATTCTATGGGTGGCAGAGCATGCCTACAACAACTCAACACATTCATCAACCCAAGCAACACCCTTCTTTACTACATATGGTCGAAACCCCAGAACGCCGGTCTACGATCCACCATAAAAGATTGAAATGCCTGCAGTAAAGAATCTACATGCGAGCATCATGAAAGCAGCCAGAGAAGGCAGTAGGAACCTACAGCAAGCCAAAGAAACACAGAAAAGAAACACTGATAGCCATCGATTGAAAAGCCCCAGATTATCAAGTGGGAGACTCGGTCTGATGGGCAACTAGACACATTGCTTTAAAGGGTCCCAAGAAATTTCAGCCTAGATACATCCGCTCGTATACAATAGAAAAAGTAATTAATCCAGCAGCCATGAGACTGGCATTACCTCAACATTTGCGTATACAGCCCGTATTTCACGTGTCACTATTAAAACCAGCACACCCAGGAACCCGAACTTCCACACCTCCTGCACCCATACAAGTGGGTGAAGAAGCACCAGAATATGAAGTAAAGAACATATTAGATTCCAAACAAGTATGAAGGACCCTGTATTATTTGATTGACTGGAAGGGGTACGGACCCCAGGAAAGATCATGGGAACCCAGCACGCATGTGCATGCCCCCCGATTGGTGCGGAAATTCCATCAGGACCATCCTGAGAAACCAAAGCCCTCATACACACCATTGGGAGGAGTCCTGAGGGTTAGGACTGTCATGGGTATCAGGCAGGTAGTTGGGGCAACCTGGGTGGAGGCTTGGCAGGCCTGGCATAAGCAAACAAAGAAACCATAACAAATCCCTCCTTTCATTCCTTCCTAGTGTTTGTAGTAACTTCCTGGTTACCACTTCCTATTGCCAAACAGGAAGTGCATGATAACTCATGAGCTCTCTAGTGTTTGGGTGTGGCTGGCTATATAAGCCACACCCAAGATTCTTCCAGTGCTTCGTGTTGCTTACTGTGAGCTCTATCAGCAACACACTTGCCGTGCTCTGGATCAGCCAGCATCTACTTACCTGCTCCGGATCATCCTTTTTCTGCTTACCTGCTCTGGATCATCCTGCTTCTGCTTACCTGCTCCGGATCATCCTACTTCTGCTTACCCGCTCCGGATCATTCAGCTTCAGCTTACCTGGTTCTTACTCCACGCCGCAGCTATCTCCAGTCAAGAGGGGACTTCTACACCGGCACCTGTACGAACAAAGAAGAACAGCGTTAACACACGCACATCAGTAACGCTGCGCATACTCACCGAATCTTCCCGCTACGCTGGAATCCAGGTTACTTGCACGAGCGCACAAACCCCTGTAAGAAAGAAGACACATTATTCATTGCGCTCGCTCCAATAACACGGACACTTATTTCATTGCGCTCTCTCTCTCTACGTGGTGCATACTTACCAAAAGCTTCCGTGCAAACTTACCTAACCACCAAGTCTCTAGTAGCGCTGAACCCAGACTTGAGGCGCTAATACCACATAATTTCTCCTGCAAGGGAAAGGGAGAGACATTACCAGGCACTCTCGAATTGAAGGCGCTGCGTAAACCTACAGCAGCTCGCTTGTACATGCAGCGCTACTCACCCACAAAAATACCGGCAAACAAAGACAATAGGGAAAATTTTGGACGCTCAGCATTCTGGGCGCAACGTTCACTTGTGGGAAGGACTTTCTAGCCAGTGAAGAAACTGGCGCCTTGAACTCTCGGCCTCGCTGTGAAGGCATAAAACAGCGTTTGGCATCTGAACTCAGCCCACAGACATTGGCACTAATCACATGAGTAAATCGTGCTCCTGTGAGTGCAGGATGGAGTGCACACCCTACTAAAGATCAAGGTAAGCCCATAGGGGGACATCTCAGCACACAGTAAAGAGAAGGGAAGGGCCCTGGGGAATCGGGTGAATTCAGGTCTGAGTGTACACCTTGTATTTGACAGGTATTCCTCCGGGTAAAACATGGGAAGTGAAGACTCTGGTTCAAGGGAGGCTCGTCCATCGCTCCTGCAGATACACAGGTGAGTGTGACAGCACCACCTGGCTGTAGGGTTATGATATTATGCTGCAACCCCTGTGTTAGCCGGTATAGTCTAAAGGCGCCCCGGGCCCGAATAGCAGTTTGCAGTGGTGGGTGGGGAAAACACCTCTGACCATAATTTCCCAGATAGTGTCTCTCTAGTGTGTATCCCAGGAGTCCGCCAGGTCCGCGGCCAGCTGCACAGGGCATGCGAGGTCCAAGTGAGGTGATGCCAGGCACTGCGGGCCGCCTCTGCAGCCTCTTTTGGGGGCGAGGCCACAGCACAGCACACCACAACACTGATTGCAGCCAATTTACAGGAGCACCCCCAGGCTGCCCTGAATATGACGGGATATTTTTCAACTTTTATGTAGTAGTCGCATTGTGCCGATGCGCACCGTGTGCCGTGTTGCAGGACAATTGAAAAAAAGGATTGTGATTTCGTCCAGGTGTTTTCTCTCATTCCGGCGCAGCCACCTCCCCTCATGGTGCCCCACGAGCAGGGCGACTGTAGAGCTATGCGTTCCGCTCTGGGTGCCGGGTGTATGGAGCAGAACAGCCCGGCCTGGCGGCCGATGTCAGGGCTGCAATCAGAAGGAGGCAGTGCACGCCCGCTCCAGCTCCCGTCCGCCCCGCCCGTTGAAGTCTGCTCCAGCTAGGCACCCGCAGGACATCCGCCGTTCCACCCAGCTCTTCTTGGTTGCCGGGTGACCGGCGTTTGGCAAGGCCCGCAGATGGTCTCCCGTGGTGTAACCCTTCGTTGAAGGGACCATCCGTGTCTAGAACAAAAGCACCAGGAGGCAGGGCAATCGCTCCAGTCCCACCAGCCAGGCAAGTGTGCAGTATCTTGCTGCCGCCCTCCAATTCATTCGAAAGGTTTCAGGGGATCGAGCGTGGGCTGTATGCTGGCCGCCAGATGATTGCAGTGAGGCATCTACAGCTGCGCAAGATGGCTACTGTGCATGGGAAATAGGCGCAATGGGGCCGGACTTCAGATCCTCCCCTTCAAGGCCTGCCACTGGGCTTCTCCAGTGGTCTCGAGTGATCACCGTCTGGAACTCACGTCCAGCCCGTGCTCTGCAGCGCTCCCGCTGAGGACACCACCACTGATATCTTAGCAAATACACATCAGATTTGTGCCAGAATTTCAGGTGGCGTTCTCAAGCGCAACAGCAACCAGTGTTGCTGTGTTTTGGCTTTTGGGTGGCCCCTGGAAGATTCATTTTTATCAGGATATTTCTCAGGTCGGAGCTCCTCAAATCAGGCTGCCATTCTTCACATGCGCAACAGCGCCCGCTGTCCCCTTTTTAAATTTTAAGGGGGAGGAAACCCAATACTGGGGTTTGTTCTGCCTGGCTAGGCAGGGCGTGCATGAAGGACATTGATATGCATCTGGTCAAGGAGGAAATTAGCAAGAAGCAGGTATACAAGGAAGTTTGCTTTGATGTAAGAAAATCCACATCAAAAGTGTGCAGTCTAAGAAGGGGATTGGGAGCCAATAAAATTCCCACACAGCAGAATGGAAGGCGGTTTGACTTGGTTTAAGCTGGTAGAAGTTATTAAATTCATGTTGCTGTGAAAGTGGTAGGTGGGCGAGTGTGGAATGTCAACAGAGTGTGCAGGTGTTTTCAAGGTTCTGTGGAATTGCAGATCAGGAGATAGCAGCAAAGTGCCCAGAATGTTCACAAAGAGAAAGCTGAGTTAGGGCATGTTCACAAAGAGTAGGTTCTGTTAGGGCAGAGAGAACCAAGAACTCGTCCCAGACAGGAGTGTGGGAGACCGCTGTATCTCGGAGACTATGTTGTTTACCTACCTGTTTGTGAATGTGGTTGTTGCGGGAATACAAATGTCCTGTCATGCAAAATTCTAATGTTAGACATATGAATGTACTGTTATTCGAATTGAAATTAACAAACGTGTAAAATTGAAATTAACCAAATTTGTCATTTATTGCAGCATTAATACTTTGACTCTGTTAATGCTATGCTGGTTGTATATAGTTTATGTTTTGTAGGATGGTTATCAGAGTTTTCTTACTTGGATAAATGTGTTGTTCAGTACTGAGGGAAAGGCAGGGATGCAGCATGTTCTAGAGTGTAGAATGTGAACAGAGAACGTGGAATCTGGAATGCACTAGGAAAGATGCAGCACTGAGCAACAATTAGGTAGTGACCAGAGAAGAAGCCAGTGGGGTGTACATATGTTCTACAATAAAGGAGACTTGCACTTACCTGCAGTGATTGGATTTCTTCACTGTTGTTAAAAGCACTGCTATCTGGGATGATATTCTCCTTCCTTCTCATTCTCTTGCACACAAGTGCCCCTTATCGCATCCTCCTTTAAAACTTTGTACCCTCCTCCTTGCACCCTAGTAGCTCTAAATGTAAAATGTAAATAATCTCAGTAAATGCCAAAACTATTGGCATTGCCAATGCTTGTTTGCTCTGCCACCACCTAACTTTGTACTTTAAGCCATGTACTTGTAGGTTACAAGAAATTGAGCCATCACCCACCAAATCCCGCGATGGTAAAAAAGCAAGGGCTCAAAGCTGGCCATTTCTTATATTTCCATGTATTGCAAATCTTGTTGTTTAATGGATTATGACTTCAAATGCCATGAAGTGGTCAATGTTGTGTTTGAAAACATCACTATTCTCAAACAGGCATGCCCCACTCGAGGGTGTTGGACCTTCCTACTTGGTGGGAGTGTCTGTGTACAATAAACCAAATGAAGGTCCCAAAACACAAATAAAATATGTACCCTATCTAATCCTCATGACTCTCTGTAAAACAACCCTGAAAACAAATATAGGTTGGTATCAAAGGATCAAACTGATGTTACAAAAGCATTAATCAATGTTATTTAATAATACATCAAATCACAGGTGTAGCCACCTGTTATTACACATAGACATCATTTGTTAAAAACATATGCCATCATCAGTACTGCAAATAATCCACTGTGTGCCCTGGCGAAGATAATCATAGTGTGAAAACTGGGTATACTAAAACCAACACTATGACAAATCAAGCCATAGGGATTTGATTTGCTAGGAGCCAATTGTGCACACAATGGATCATGTTTGTATTATTTGCAGTACTGATGATTGTCTATGTGTAATAACAGGTGGCTACACCCTTGATTTGATGTATTATTATATTTTATTATATTAACTAAAATTGATGAATGCTTTTGTATGTAACATCAGTTTGATCCTTTGATACCAACCTTTATTTATTTTCAAGGTTGTTTTTCAGAGCGCCATGGGGATAATATAGGGTACATTTTTGATTTGCGTTTTGGTACCTGAATTTGGTTTATTGTTTGGCATGTCCGTTCTATTCCCATTTCAACATTTAAAAATATCCCCACTGAGCTATGTTTTTTTGGTTGCTCTTTTTTCATTTTCGTTATTGTTACCTGCACCCTCCCTGTGGATCTGTGTTCAATCAATGCGACTTTGTATTCATAGCAAAATAGAGAAAAGCACCAGAGATTTCCCAGTTAAATAGCAATGGCATTATTTAAACAGAAACGCAAGCCCGTCTTCCACAGCGTGTTACCCTTGCACGTTTTCAGTGACCCGATTAAGGGCTCATTTTCATTATTTAACGCCCCATTAAGACTCCATTACGCCAGAAGCCACGCGAGAATTACAGGGCCTGTATTATAGTACTTGGACGCTCTTATCCTCACCGCCACTCTATAATAACATGGTTCCGGTTTAACGGTTGACCCTACGGGCAATTATAACCGATGCATGTTCACTTAACAACAATGAATTGGTTCTCTCACAAATTGTAGGTTATCTGTGTCTCTCTGCCGCCCCTTGTTATCCCGTGTCACCCAATTTGTTATGATCAATTCAATGCATCGATCTCCGTTTCAAAGGCTGAGCACGCGGCTGCGGTTCCCAGGGAGCAGCCGGCCTCATGCATGACAAGTGGGCCTCCCGCCAGCCTGACCGAGATGCACGGGTCTGGCGAAGCGCCTTCGCGCTGCATTGCTCGGATTATAAATCGCAGAGATATCGGAATCTGCCAGCAGCCCTGTTAGAGATGCAGGCAGGCGGTGAACGACGAAGCTGGCTGCACTCAAAACAATCAGGCGCATTTATGGGTTACGCTATAATTGTATGTTTTAGTCCATTAATCCACGCTAACAGACACTTACGCGAAGCGCTGTGGTGAAAACTGGAAAATTGCAAGGGCTTTTATTACTCCTAAAGTAGACCAAAACAATATGAACGCGCTGCTAATGTGTGTTTGTATTTGCATATTTCTCCAGATATTGCAGTGATAGTAATTACGGGATAGTTACCCCGAGTCTCCATATTTCATGATTCATTACACTGTACAACTGTAATTTCTTAGCCCGGCAAATTAGGAAACGTCAGTTTCCTGTTATTCAGCATCACTTCCAATAGCCATGATGTCTGCCTTCGGAAGAAACATTACAGTCAGGGATTTAATTCCAGTAAAATGGACACGCCTCCCTATGTCTAAGAAATATTTTTACGGCCTCAAGAATGCCTTTAACTGGAGACACTGAAGCACTGTAGTCTTGTTCTCCTCTCTATGCCACCTAAACATCGTTTTACTAACAATAAACAAGTATTTCAATGCGAGTTTCCGTCTCCTATGATACTTTACGATTAGTCCGTCTAGGCACAGAATACTGGATTGATCTCTTGTAACCTATTTCAAAAAACTGTTCCAGGACGGGAATTGGAACCAGCGTCAGCGATTGTGCTTTAAAATGTTCTATTACGTATGGTAATGTTATTTACTTTTCCCCAGCTTTTTTCCCTCTTCTCTTTCTACTAACTGGTATATAAGCCCCAACTTCTTCACTTCCATTCTGAATCCCTCAGCCCTGAAGAAAACCAGTCCAAGTGGGTGAGGGCTACCATATGGACTCCTAGAGTCTTTCTCTCCCATTGCACCAGATGAGATCTCTAGAGTTGCCCACTCTATGAAAGTCTCCTCTGAACAGTTGCTTCCCTGCTCCTCCAGAACTAGCAAGGGCAACATCGCCTCCCTCGCTCTAGCGTTGGCTGACTTCTGCAACCACTCATTTGCCACTGGCTCCTTCCCTCAACCCCGCAAGCACTCTCTTGTGCACCCGGTCCTAAAAAAGCCATCTACTGATCCTTCTTGCCCGGCTATTGCCCTATCACTATCACGCCTTTTTGGGAAAACTCATGGAGATGCTGGTCTTCCCCCTACTGACCCTCCACATCGAAATGGCCGGCTGCTTCCACGACCATTGGTCCGGTTTTAAGGATGCCAGAGGCACGGAAACTGCTCTCCTGAACACCCCTGAAGATCTACTCTCTAACCTGGACTCTAATACTCCCTCTGTCCTGATCCTCATTGATCTTTCTTCTGCTTTTGACACAGTGAACCACTCCATCCACATAAACAGTCTCCATGATACCCCAGGCATCATGAACTGGGCACTGGCATAGCTGACCTTTTTAAATAGACCTTCCCAAGTGCAAGTGGGACCTTTTCCCGACTCCACCGTACTCTCTACCTTTGGCGTTGATCAGGCTCTATCCTATCGCCTTGGCTCTTCACCATCTACCTGGCCCTTCGGGCCCACCTGATCTCCACTTTCTCCACTTATTTCCGGTGTTACGCAGATGAAACACAGCTCTCTTTCAAGATGCCTTCCTCTACCTCCTCCTCCTCCTCCCTGATACCTGACTGCCTGACTGCTATTCAGGCAGGGTGCTCTGACAATGATTTCTGCCTTAATGACAGTAAGACAGAGATCCTTCTCATTGGAACGTCTGCTGCTTGTCCCCCCCACTCTATTGCCTGACTCCGTGGGTCCCCTTGCCTGACCCACTTATGAGCTAAAAAACCTCAGGATAATTTTTGACTATTCCCTCTCTTTCTCTCCACACATCATGGACCTTGTCAAGAAGTCACATTTTCAGCTGCATCTCCTCAGGTGCATTCTACATTTACTCATCTTCCCCCATAAGCTCAACATTTCCAGAGCACAGATTCTCTCTAGGCTAGACTACTGCAACAGCCTCGTCCTCAACCTACCTCTTTCCTCCCTTCGCCCCCTTTAGCTAATCCAGAATAGGACTGCAAGACTTATCCTTAGCCTGAAGCTTAGGAACTACATCTCTCCAACCCTAACATCTCTCCACTGGCTCCCGGGGAGCACACAGATCTGGGGCCTGGGACCTCTTTACATCCAGCTTTCATTCCTTAAATACCTCCCGGCCAGTGTCCTTCAGTCTTCTGGCTCCAACTCTCTGCAGGTCAAATTCCTCTCCAAGCAGAGAGTGGGAGGTAGATCCCTTTCCTTGGCTGGCTCCTCCCTCTGGAACAGCCCCGCCCGCCCCCTCACACTTGAGCTGAATCTTCTTAAGTTCCGGAATCTTCTCAAGACTTTCCTTTTCTCCTCTTCCTTCCCTTTCCCCCTCCCTTGCTAACCCTCCATCTGCCTCTGCTACTGGGGGCCTTGTCCCGTCAGAGTCATACAGGGGCCACATCACCCCCTATCAGTCCCCCGAAGCATTCTTTGCCGCACTTGCCCTCAGGCTAACCTTCCCCGGACTAGCCCAACTTGGACCTCCTTGTCCACCCCACTTATCGTCCCTCTCCCTGGCACTTGCCACATTGGCTCGCACAGCACTTGCCTGCCCCGCCCCGCCCTTGGGGGTGCCCCACTCCTGTACTTCTCCCTCTACCCCCCTTAGCTCCTTGCACAATAGGATTGTCACAAGATCAATATAACCCTTTTTGTTGTTCTACATTTTTGATTCCCATGCCCCCCCCCCCAACTTTTCTTGTGGTGCGTGGAAACACCTATGTGTAGGCACCATACAAATGTCCAGTAAAAAAATGAACATTACCATCTGTAATGGACACAGCCCTTAAATCATGAAGGCCTACACAGCTGTGTCCTGGATCATAAGAATTCCACCACATCCAGGCAGCATAACTGCAAAAATATAACACCAATCCCTGGTGTACAGATGCCAGGACCGTTCACCCAAATGCTGCGGTGAAGGAGATCTGAAGTCTGTAATGTTTCACAGAGGTGGACAGAGATTTCCAAGTGGCCATATATTGCAAATGTCCTCCATGTTGACCTCCTGGGCATCAGCCCATGAAGCTGCCATCCTTGCACCGCTCCAGGTAGCAGAAACTGGCCTCAGCATAAACTTCCATGATTGCCACCTTGACCCAGTGACTGATGGAGGTTTTAGAAGACATATTCCCTTTAGCAGTTCCTCAGAATGCAAGCAACACACTGGGACACCCCCAACATGCTGATGTTCGCTGGATGTAGATGGATGTAGATGGAGCGGGCACACCTGACATCTAGTGTTTGTAATGATTCCTCCTCCAGGGGTAGAACGACTTCTCATTTCATTTGAAAGGAGGATGGAACGTTCATCGTTATGTGCGGATCCAAACACAATACCACTGTATTCGGAAAGGTTTGAAGGTAAGGGTCTGTGGATAGTAGAGCTCTAAGCTCGCCCACCCGTTTTTGGGGATGGAATAGACAAGAAGAATGGCACTTTCCACGTCAAAAACCTCAGACTTGTATCTTGTAAGGTTTGAATGGTGCTACTCAAAGTTGTTGAAGTGCAAAAGGTAAATCTCATGAGAGCACTGTTGGCCATTTCTGTGGCTTTTTCAGGTGAAAAGTCTACAGCATCATGCTCAAATATAGATGAATAGCCACCAGGTGCACCAAAGGTTCTCGATAAGCCATGGTTGCTACCCATAGGGAATTGACAGTATCTGTCACTGGTCTAATGAAATTGGGTTAGAACTATTTGCCGTTCACCAGGTCAAAAAGGAAGTCTACAGCTGACAGTAAGATGCAAGTGTAGCAGGACTTCAGGACTATTGCACTGTCATGGACACTGCTCTGGACATTCCTAAGAGCTGGAGCCCCTGCCGCTCAAACTCCATCCCTCCAGACATAGTGATGTTAGAGTCTTTTCTGAAAAGTGACGATGCAAAGCCGTGGTGGAGCATAATGGAAACATCATTGGGGCATCAACCGCTAGGTGCCATAGAAAGGGAAACCACAGCATTTGTGTTCAGAACAGTGCTACTAATAGCACCTCTTTCTTCTCCCTCTGTCTCCCTTGCTACCCCTGCTGTCTCCCTTGCTACCCCTGCTGTCTCCCTTGCTACTCCTTGCCAGAAATAAAGTTAAAAAAAAAGATTTTGAAAAGTGGCTGCAACCAGTAGTCAGTGGGTTTTTGTCAAGTCCATTGGACAGGGGAACGTGGCACCATCCCATTTGGTGGTCCCACAACTAAAAGATCTTGTTTTAGTCTGATATCAAAGGTAACGTACCAGAACAGCAGCAGGTGGGCCCTGGCTGCTAATGTGATGCCACCTAAGGTTAAATGCATTGGCTGCCAGGCTCAAAGTCAACAAACAATTGCAGGTGTCCAATGGGAACAGATTGAGATCCAGCTCAGCAGTTGGTTCACCCCAGGCCAGCCTACTCAGAGGCTCTTTTCTGTGACCATCATGTTGACGAATGCTGCAATCGTCAGAGAAAATTTGAGTCACATGGTGCAAAAACCAGAACATATTAGATCCTAGGACCTCTCCATCACACCAACAGAGGTGCATGGGGCAGGGACAAATGTGTACCACCACTCTTGTTAGTAAAATGAAGCCGCACTAGTGGCTAATTCACTCAAGTTAAGTGCAGTTGGCAATGAAGGCTGCAATGGGCTCTATATAGCATTACTTGTGCATTATATTGAATACATTATTCCAAGCATGTTGATAACGTAATTGAACACATAAGAGATGTTGTGCGTTAATGGTGCTGGAAGTCTATATTTTAATACGAATGAGATGAAATGGTGCTATTGTAACTCTCTTCCAGTTATCTTGTAGCCTAGGTTGAGGAGACCTGCTCGCCAGGACCGGTTTGATGTGGATCCTTCCACATTATGACAAAGCCAGTACTTCTTCTCTCAAGCGTGTAACAAGCACGGCTTGTTAAATTGCCAACAGTGCAACCATAGTTGAGGATGACACTGAGTATTGGGTTGTGATGCAGACAGATATTCACTGACTGCAGATGATGGCTCATATGTATCCCATGCCACCATCTTATTCTATCTAACAGCATTGGAGTCTTCCCCTTTGAAAATGAGTGGGCTTTCATTATGCACATACTGGCTGTTCCTGGCCTTTTAAACTCACATACTCAGTGTGGTCCTAGTCTATTTGAGTGGCATGAGGATGGCCTTTTTCTTGATATGTTCCAAGGTACTAAAGGGTTTCTCACATTGGCCATTGGCACACGCCGTCAGGTTTTCTGGTCTGCATACAGAGTGACTGAATATACATGACCTGGCACATGAGCTGAATACAGTAAGCATGGGAGTCATCGGGGGAAACAGTGTGAGAGTCATAGGCTTGGCTGCAGCTGGTATGGTGATCCATCCTGGATGGGTACTTAGATCATTAGGATCCATTACCTAGATGCACAAATTGAGGATCTAATAACCAGGTACAGAGAATATGAGCATCCCTGACCTTCATACACTGGGCCGTTGCTTTGGATACAAAAGAAACACAGGAACTCACCAATATAGGCCAGTATTGTGAAAGCTTTGCCCCATGTTCCACTGTTTTGTTTGCAAGTTGCACATGCTTGCCTTCCATAGGATACAAAGTATTCCTTTGCACAAGAGAATGTGCACTACAAGCTTTGGCTACCATGTAAAGCTTTTGTAATACTGCAACTTGTGGGCAAAAGAAACAAGCAGAGAAATACAATGTCCATTGCCGCTTTACCCTTTCTTTGTGCTTTTCTTTCTGGACTTCACTGACACCCCCATTGTGTCTGCAAGTCTTGCTCTACTATTTAGCTTTTTTTGTGCTCCCTTTCTTTCTCTCCAAATCTCACATGTATGCTCTCCCCGTTTGAATGTGCATGTTTCTCTTTCTTTGGACGTCCACCTTTGTTTGTGTCCGTCCCACCCTGTTCCTACCACACTCTTGCACTCCTACTCTCTATCTCTAAGTATCCCTCTCCAGTTGCCTCACTATTTGTATACCTCTGTTTGCTCTTGCCCTCACTCTCTTTCTCCTTCTCTGCCCCACCTCTTTTCGACCCTCTTCTTCACCCCTTTGTCCAGCTTCTACCTTTTTTCAGTCTCCTTTTTCGACCCGTCTTTTCATCCTTGCCTAAGCATGCAGACTGTTATGTTATGTGACTGGGATTTACTCTGCACGCCACTGCCATTTGCATGGCCTTCCAGCACTCTTGCCAATTTGAAAAAGGAGGGTGGTTTAGGTTTTTTTGGAGAGAGGCAAAACGCAAGATAGCTTTGCTGCTGTGGTGATGCATGCCGTTTAGAAGTTCCCAGGCACTGTGTGCATATCTGTTTCTAAGTGGCTTGTGTCAAGGGTTTAGCAACATTTGTGCCCAAATGGATGCCTCGTGTGGCCATGGTGGTTGTATGTAAGTTGGTTGTTGAGGTGTATAATTCTGTTGTTCGTTGTCTGTAGGGTTGGATTTTAAATTGCTGTGTGCTTGTGGCATAGCTGATGTGCATATTGTCTGCTTGGCTGTGAAGAAGAGAGTGCAAGTGTTGGGACAACTTTCATACCATCAGCAGACAAGTAATGTAGGACTTTAGGGAGCAAAATATAGTGGGGCAGCGATTAAACGAGGTCAAACTATTCAACAAGAGCAAACATTTTATACAGAGTTAAGAAGCAACATACAATGGGGCAACAGTTAAAGTAGGGCGAACAATCATATGGCGGAACAAGGTGTCCGGACATTTCATCGACAACAATTGGTCGACAGGACATTTGGTAGACGTAATTTCGTCGAAAACCAAATGGTTGATTTTTTTTTTAATTTATATATTTATTTTTAAGGTTGTGGTTTAGGGAAAAAAAGGCTTTTTTAGAAAAAAAAGTGGGTTGGGGGGGACCCCCCCCCCAAAAAAGGGTAAAAATAACAACAACAAAAAAATTCGTCCATTTGGTTTTCGACGAAATTGGTTCGACCATTTGTCCAGTCGACCAATTTTTTTCGATGAAATGTCTGGTAACCACGGAACAACAGTTCATCTAGACCTCAGGAGAAAAATACAGTGGGGCAATAGTTCATTTAGATGGTTGAGGAGTTGACGACAAAAGTGCAGTGGGGCAACGGTTAAACTGGGTAAAGTCAGGATGCAGTCAGAAACAGGAGGCATCAAGCAGAGATTTGTGACTTGGCTGCAAACCTGATCACCACTATCTTCTGAGCAAAGTGCTTTACAAGTCCTGCAAAAATGTAAGTTGGCTCATTCAAAGGCAAAAGCAGATGGGTGGGCTCTCTCGGGTGCTGACCCAGGTGAGTAGACAGGTACAGATTTGGTTCTTCCTCAGACACGTAATTTGGAGGATGGCAGGTGTAGCAGCTGCTACCCGTGGCTCTCCCTCTGCTATCCCTAGACCTGTCCTTGCGACCCCTGGGCCACTGGACAAAGAGGCATTGCCAAGAGCAGATGTGTTTGTGTGTTGCACCTGAAAAAGGTGGTTATTAATGCAACTAAATGTGCCACAGCTTTTTTCACATGGAATCTAGATCTCGTTAGCTGGAGTAATAACAGGGATGTAAGAAAAAACATGAAGCCACAAATTATTTACAGGTTGTCAGTCCATTAGTAAAGAATGATGAATGGTTGGGTTCAGAGGCGGGGCTATCTGTGCAGCTCATACCCAGTACTGTAGCAGCAGGAAGGGTATGGGGGCTAGGTCTAGCTAGGTGGGAATGGGTAAGAGCAGCCTGCAGTACTCAGTGACATTACAGCGTGCACGCAAATCTCATCCAATTTTCTCGTTGTCTGCTTTGCACATCCAGTGAGCCAATGGGTCTGTGATGTGAGTGGTGTGCCCCAGTGGTTTCTGACACCAATCCTGCCTGGCCACTGTGTGACCTGACCCAGATCTGCCACACATGTATCGCAGGCAACCTGTAGATAGACGCAAGGCAAGATCATTAATTTACATGAAGTTGCCCTCTGCCAAACCATCTGTTGCTTCCTCAAGCAAGAGACATATATATTTGGAAGGATAGGTCAGGGGTAATGCACTTGCTTTGGGAACAAGAGAATGCAGTTCAACATGGGTTCAGTTCATGTTCTAGTGCTTAGAGCTGGAGGAGGCTGGGCAAAATGCAAGATATAAAGGACCAAATAAAGTAATAAAATCGGCCTGACATGGAGCTGCTGCTGCTGTTTACAATTTAAAATAAAAAAACTCAATTATTGTGACCTACAACACATCCTTCCACTCTATCTACCATCTAACAAAAAAAACGTGGGTTACTTACCAAATAAGCAAAACAGAAAGGTGATGACTCGAAGGTTTCAAATCATTCAAAACCACTGGCACAGCACTGGGCAACCCTCCAGACCATCATTTTTCTGGTTGGAATTGTGTTGGCCAGTTGCTGTGTACAGTCTGTGGCCAGACACTTGGCAGTCACTGGAGGCTATGCTTTGAGGTTTAGGCCTCTTTGCGATGCTCTGTCTGTTTACAGTTTAGCCAGAGTGATGTACAATAGTCCAGGTTGTTGTGTTGGACATCTGCTTACATTCACAGTAATTTAGTAATATGGGCCCATACACACGGATATTAACGCTACATATGGTGATGAATTGTATATCATATTACAGTGATATCGTAACCATATTTTTATTAGTTTACTGAGCAATAATGCTATGTGATGCCACTGCCTGTTTTGTCAAGGGGTGAAAGGTTGTGTGCCATCTCTTTCCGTGATGTCACTTTGGGGTGTGGTCAAAGGACATCACTTCCTGTGATGTCATCATTTATCAAGGGTTGTGTAATGTCACAGCTGCTACCCTGGAATTCTGGCCCAATGACGTCCCTGAGAGTGCACCATAACAACTTACTTACCTGTTCTCTCTTTTTTCATACCATCAACAGAAAAATCCTGGGATACAGATGAGACCCTGTTGAGGACAGAAAACAGTGACTCATATGGTCGGTCAGCTGCTACGTTGTCTTTGCCAGATAAATACACTGCACTCAGGGAATATCATTTGTTCTCTGCAGAGTTGTCAGTGTCTGTTGAAATCTTGTCCAAGGGGCGAGTGTGAGTACCTCCTTGCCTGTTCAGGTATGCACTCCTGACCTAGTTGTCTGCCCAGGCCAGCCCATTTATCCATGGTAAAAACATTCACAGAGCTAGCCATGCAGCTTGTAATTTCCTCCAGTTGGACGATTGGTGAATCTGCCTTGAAGACCGTTTCTCTTGTGTGCATCTGTGCTGGATGGTTGCCCCCCAAATGACCTGGGTGGCATCCGTTGTTATCACCTCCGGTGATTGGCATTGTAAGTCCACCCCCTTTAGTAGGTTCCAATCTTCCATCTGCCACTGTAACCAGTGACGTACCTACAGGTTGTTGGGTATCATCTGCTCGTATTTCTCACTGGCCATGGATCAGAAGTTGGCCAGATGTTTCAGAAGAGGATAATTATATGTATTACATGGCCACATTAGTGGCCATGTAGTTATGGTTAAGTTGCTGTTTCCATAGGAAGAGCACTTTTTGGGCGGCTTATAACTTCGCTCCCCCTGGACGAATCCTCACCAAACTTTGCAAAAAAAGTATATGGCCCACTCTGAATTGCAAAGTTTGGTGAGGTTTGGTCCAGGGGGGGCAAAGTTATAGGGGGGGTCCCAAAATTTCTTTTTTTGCCATAGACATAATGGGAAAAAACTTTGCTCACAGCCCAAACCGCTGGGCGGATTTACACCAAATTTGCAGCAGGAGCCGTGGCTTGGTCCCGAAAGCGTGCTTTTTTAAATTTGGTGTAAATCCGTCCAGTAGTTTCTTTTTAAATGACCAAAATGTAAAGCAAAAAAATTAGTGATATCTATGTCCGCTCCGTGAACTCACTTCCCTGTTCGGTCCGTGGACTGTCCTCTGATTGGTTGTGCTGTCCACGGACTGGCCTCCCATTGGCCAGAAAAATGTGCAGACTTTTGCGGAGTCCGCGAACACCGGGACGCGTCCGCTGATTGGATGGTGAGAAAACGTGAAATGCGTCTGTTTTCTTTAAATGCCCGCCATCTTGGATTCACAGACTTTTTTGGGGTCTGCGAACAGCGCGGGGAGAACGTTTTAAAAAAAGCAGCATTTCACTTGTCAAACTCGACAAACAATCTCTGGGGAGGTGGGGGGGATGAAGATTCGATTGGATATGGCGATAAGAAGCCAAAAAATGGGTTGTCTCACCCCCCAAAGGTCCGCGAACACTCTGGATGTCCTGGGACAGTCCTGTGGTGTTCGCGGACACTTCAGATGTCCTAGGACATCTGTACCTATTTCTGCATTACAGGGTTGGGGAAAAGCAGGTTTTGGATGGATTATAACTTTTGCGCCACTCAATGAAACTGCATGTAATTTTGCAATTTTATTCTAGAACTAATCCTGAATGGTTTTGCAATTTTTTTGTGGGATTCTGTCAGGAGGGGGCAAAATTAGAGGGGGGGTCCCAAAATATTGTAAAGGCATATAAATGTGGTGTCATTTGACGAATCTGCACAACATTTGGCAAAACGATTTTGGATCTAGATATAAATGGTTTTCTAAAGTTTGGTGGGATTTTCTCAAGAGGGAGCGAAATTAGAGGGGGGTCTCAACATTTTTTGATGGCTTATAACTTTGTTGCTATTTGACGAATGTGGACAAAAGTTTTGAGAACGATTATAGACCAAACCTTCAATGTTTGTTTAAAGACTGAATGGATTTTGTCAATTGTGGGCTAAGTTATTTGACTATTGTATGTATATACATTTTGACACTTAAAAAAAATAAAACATGGGCAGATTTCGAGCAAACTCGTGAGGAGCATGGGCAAGGACATTAAAGCATGGTTTTGCAAATGTGCTCGTGTTTTATTTTTTGACAAGTGTAATAATGTAGGTACATAAAATAGTCATATACATTTGGTGACTGAGGTATAGCCTGTGGCCGTGGGCAGTAGCCAGATTGTCTGGGTCATGGCATAAGGTTATCGCACAGACAATCTAGCTACTGGCCATGACCGCTAGGGATGAAAAATGGTGTTAAAGTGGCTATGTCTACCTGGGACCGGCTATGTGGTAAAGATATTCGAAGGTAGGATAGGTTTGAAAGGGAAAAAAAGTGTTTGTGTTAATATGTTCATAGGGTTTTGCGGGCTGCCATGGCAAGGGAAGAGGGGCTGTGTATGGAGCCCCGCCTTCTCTTTCCATGTTGGCTGTCTTGGAAAAGGATTGTGCTTCCTACAGCGGGACGCCACAGGCGTCCCGCTATAGGAAGAAAAATCTATCTTTTAGCACCCTGGGTTCCCGCTTTGGGAACCAGGGGTGCTAATGGCCTTTATCCCTCATTTCAGGGGCTGCAATGGACGATAATGGTCCGTAGCCCTCCTTATTTATTTATTTATTTATTTATTTATTTATTTATTTATTTATAACGCACCAATGCCCGCAGACATCAGACTGTGTGGTTACAGTATTTCTTGAGGAAGATGAGGTGGAGGAAGACAGCTTACTACTTGCTGAGAAAGGAATAACCTTTCTGAGAGCATTGCAGTCATTGGATTTGGTGTGGCCGCGCATGGAGGTGGTCCCGTAGGAGTACTGTCCAGGTAGTCTGCGACTGAGTACAAAATTGCACTCAGTGCATTTCACTTTGGTAGCTTTAGCCTTTGGTACACTCCCAACAGTAGCAAAGAACTGGTACACCCATGATTCGATCTTGGTGCTAGAAGTAGGCACTTCCTCTACCTCATCTTCTTGGTCCTATTCATTGTCTTTGAAAGTACTGTGCTTTTTTTGTTGTGAAGGTCCTCCAGCTGGTGGTGGTGGTGATGGCAACTGGGGATGAGGGATGGCAATAACTGATGCCATTTTTAAGATAAATAGCAGTTTTGATAAAATTCTTCCAAGTATGTACTGTGTATTAGATTGGTAATGGATAATGAGTACGAAAAGGTGTCGGAGGTGTGCAAGGGAAATTTTGAAGTTGAAAGTTCCTAGATCAGTAGAAAATGCAGTTCCGAACTGTCCGCGAAGGACGGATCTTATCGTGAAGTGCAGACGGGTTCTCAGACACGTCATCATGCCACGCGCCAGCCTATGGTCCTGTGGCACTGTCCAGAAGGTCCGCAATGAAGTCAGATGTTCGTAGATATCTACGGATGCAAAACTAGTCAAAATAGTTGCAAAAAGTGTATAGAAGTGTTAACAATGATTCTTGAAGGTGGGAAATGCCAGAGTTTTAACGTGACACTTTGTACATTGGACACAAATATTGTTATATTTCGTAAGTATGATATTAGTAAGTTGTAGGAAAATAGCATGCACTGGTAAAAACCCATGAAATTCACTGAAAAAACGTTGTTAAAGGGACGTTATGGTTAAGTTGGACTAATAAAAACCTATGAAATTCAATGAAAAAACTTTGTTAAAGGGACGTTATGGTTAAGTTGCACTAATAAAACCTATGAAATTCACTGAAAAAACTTTGTTAAAGGGACGTTATGGTTAAGTTGCACTAATAAAAACCTATGAAATTCAGTTAAAAATTGTTGTTAAAAGGACGTTATGTTTACAAGTAAAATCGAAAACCCCCTGAAATTCGCCAGTTATGGTAAGCTAAGCAACCATAACTCACGCCACCACTGTGCACTGCTAAGACTAACACCCAGGATATCAAAGATGACATCACAAATATCATTGATGACATCACTGATGACATCACATGTGCATTTACTTTTCATACAAGGGGTTGTCAATGTAATGTTGGCAAAAAAGTATCATGGATTATCGGGAGATATGTAATAAATTACATACTTCATCACGCAATGTAGAATTCTAAAGAACATTCCATTGCAGTGTTCTTTCTAGTACAGGAACGTACTCATACAGAAATGTAGGTATTGGCTGCAGCATAGACCACAGAGGTGCTATATTTTTAATTTTCCAAAGTTATATAATAAAACGGTGAATGCTTCTGTATCAGACTTTTCCGTACTGTGAAACATGTACTAAGTAGCTAATAATGCATCACTTACTACAAATTTCTACTAATACACACAAAACATAAATAGTGTACAATGCATACAAATATGGGGCTTATATAAGGAGAGTAAAGTAAGCAAACAAGAGGCAGTACCATTAGCAATTGTGTATAATCTACATGATTGTATTCACGCACAAAATTGATTGCTGTGTTTCAGGCCTGCTTCTACCCCTATATATGTACATCATAAAATGTGATTACATTCTAAGGAAAGTAGTGTAAGAACATGTGAGAATAGCAATATCTATAAATGTAATACCTTTAGAAAGTTAATTTTCTGACTGTCAGTAAATAAACCCACCTGGCCTAGATATGGCAGTAAACAAAAAAGAAGGGGCTAGACATCTGATGTCATCAGTGATGTTATCAATGATATTTGTGATGTTATCTTTGATGTCCTGGGTGTCAGTCTTAGCAGTGCACGGTGGGGGCGCGAGTTATGGTTGCTTAGCTTACCATAACTGGCGAATTTCAGGGTTTTTTCGATTTTACTTGTAACCATAACGTCCTTTTAACAACGTTTTTTTACTGAATTTCATAGATTTTTATTAGTGCAACTTAACCATAACGTCCCTTTAACAAAGTTTTTTCATTGAATATATATATATATATTAATTACACGGCCCACGGTAACAGGCGTGTAGTTATGGTTAAGTTGCTAAACCCATAGGAAGAGCACTTTTAGGGCGGCTTATAACTTTGCCCTCCCCCCCGGACGAATCCCCACTAAACTTTCCGAAAAAAGTATATGGCCCACTCTAGATTTATTTGCAAAGTTTGGTGATGTTTTGTCAAGGGGGGGCAAAGTTATATGGGGGGTCCAAAAATTATTTTTTTCCGTAGACTGAATGGAGAAACACTTTGCTCATGCCTACAGCCCAAACCGCAGGATGGATTTTCACCAAATTTGCGGCAGGAGCAGCGGCTTGGTCCCGAAAGTGTGCTTTTGTAAATGTGGTGGAAATAGGTCTAGTAGTTTTTTTTAAAACAACCAATAAGTAGGTAAAATAAAAATAGTGATATCTGCTGGGTCCGGTCCACGGACAGGACTCCGATTGGCTCAGAAGGTAACATGGTGTCCGCGGACATCGGACACGCCCACTGATTGGATAGTGAAAAGCGTGAAGTGCGACAGATTTTTGGAAACGCCCATCATCTTGGATTCGCGGACAGTGGCTGGTGTCAGCTGACATCGCAATAAAAACATATTAAAAAACACAACATTGCACTTGTCAAACTTATCAAATAATCTCTAGGGAGGTGAGGGGTGATGAGGATGGGATGGGATATGGCTGCAAGAAGCAGAAAAACTGGTGTTTTTCGCCATAAAACTCAGCAAACAGTCCTGTGAAGTTTGCAGACACCTCTGCATTATAGGGTTGGTGAAAAGCAGTTCTTGGATGACTTTTAACTTTGGCGCCACTTACTGAAAATGCATGAAATTTTGCAGTAATATTCTTGTCCCGATTCCGAATGAGTTTGCAAAGTTTGGTGTGATTCGGTCAAGAGGGGGCAAAATTAGAGGGGGGTCACAAAATAATGTAAAGGCTGAAGCCCTGAGGTGGAAAGGGCTGTGGTAGCAGTGCTGTTTTGCTGTGGCGAGTGGAGAAGGAAAAGGACCTTAGAGACTCTAACCAATATTCTGAGAAGCCCGTGGAAGTGGGTAGAGGTGCGTGTGCCTTTAACATCAACCTGCTGGTCAGCTGACCACCCAGCTGACTACTTGAGGCCGCCTCCGTGACCCTTGCAGCGTGAAGCCCTGAGGTGGAAAGGGCTGTGGTAGCAGTGCTGTTTTGCTGTGGCGAGTGGAGAAGGAAAAGGACCTGAGAGACTCTAACCAATATTCTAAGAAGCCCGTGGAAGTGGGTAGAGGTGCGTGTGCCTTTAACATCAACCTGCTGGTCAGCTGACCACCCAGCTGACTACTTGAGGCCGCCTCCGTGACCCTTGCAGCGTGAAGCCCTGAGGTGGAAAGGGCTGTGGTAGCAGTGCTGTTTTGCTGTTTGGCGAGTGGGCGCGTGGAGACCCATGGCGACGGCCCCGTCCCCCGTTCTGAGAACACGGGCCCAGAAGCGTCGAGATGGTGCGGGCTTAACAGAGGACCCTGCCATTGTACAGCGTTCTCTATGCATTCAGAAAGTAAGTCGTTATCGTACTTGCTCTTCTGAGATAGCCGACTGTAATGCAGTCGTAAATCATGTCCAGGAATTTGACTCTGCAGGGATTGAAGATACACACACATCCACTCTCTGTGACACAGTATTTGAACCTACAAGTGTCCTACCTGAACCCGCATGTGCGCGGGATGGACCTTGTATGTTGGGCGGCGCCAAGGGGGGGGACCGTGTTGCTGCTGGTGGAGTCGCGCGATGTGCAGCAGTTGTGGGCGGCGAGTTGGGTGTTGCTCCGGTGCTGCCTTGCTGTGGTGCCGCGGGTGTCGCAGAGTGCGAAGTTGTGCCTTGCTGTGGTGGCGCCCTCGACTCGTTGTCGGCTGCGGCAGGTGTTCGCCTGCATAGCGGTCCCGGGGACGCTGATTCAGAGGGGGCGGGGCACGGAGGGAGGAAGAGTTCGAATCGGAGCGGCCAGAGCGCCACTGATTGTGTAGTGGAATCGGGCTGCAGGGATGAGGATGAGGCTCCCCCTGGTGGAGACTGCCCTGCAGAAAACAAAGCTGAACTGTTTAAAGATCGAAACTCAGCTGAATTACAGAATGCGGGCTTAACGGAGGACCCTGCCATTGTACAGCGTACTCTATGCATTCAGAAAGTAAGTCGTTATCGTACTTGCTCTTCTGAGATAGCCGACTGTAATGCAGTCGTAAATCATGTCCAGGAATTTGACTCTGCAGGGATTGAAGATACACACACATCCACTCTCTGTGACACAGTATTTGAACCTACAAGTGTCCTACCTGAACCCGCATGTGCGCGGGATGGACCTTGTATGTTGGGCAGCGCCAAGGGGGGGGACCGTGTTGCTGTTGGTGGAGTCGCGCGATGTGCAGCAGTTGTGGGCGGCGAGTTGGGTGTTCCTCCGGTGCTGCCTTGCTGTGGTGCCGCGGGTGTCGCAGAGTGCGAAGTTGTGCCTTGCTGCGGTGGCGCCCTCGACTCGTTGTCGGCTGCGGCAGGTGTTCGCCTGCATAGCGGTCCCGGGGATGCTGATTCAGAGGGGGCGGGGCACGGAGGGAGGAAGAGTTCGAATCGGAGCGGCCAGAGCGCCACTGATTGTGAAGTGGAATCGGGCTGCAGGGATGAGGATGAGGCTCCCCCTGGTGGAGACTGCCCTGCAGAAAACAAAGCTGAACTGTTTAAAGATCGAAACTCAGCTGAATTACAGAATGCAGCAGTATGTCTAAATTACTGTTCTCTCTCTACCCTTACCTGCGAGGGCTCAGTGCACATTGCAAAGGAGGGAGATGTAGCGTTCACTGCGAGCTCTCCAAAGTGTGTGAGGGCTAATTCGGTCACTGTGTCTTTGCATGAAGCCAATGCTAATGATCTTAGTTACCAACAAATTAACCTAAATTCAGGAAGGCAAGGTGGTGATCATAGCTTAAAGACTGTCAATTGGATTGAGTCGGATGTGAGCCTGACAAATACCGTAAGAAGAGACTCACTAGGGGTTGTGAACAATGTGCTACAGAACCTAGTACTCTTGAACAAAGCATGTTCAAACAAGATGGCTAAAGAGCAGAGGTATCCTGTTGACACTAAGATGAAAACAGCTGTAAAATGAAACAATAGTCAGTTGTTGGGGGCAACGGGTGATAGATGGTCAGACGTTTGTTACAAACTGCTAAAGACCCTTGATCACCCGTCAAAGGGGGAATCAAGGCACGAGATATCTGACATTCATCTGACCTCCCAGAAAAGACATGCCACCGTCAACAGGATAGCAAATGAGGACATCGACGAAACTAATCGCAATGATCACTCCTCACACAATGATTCCATGGACTCATCATTAATGGATCGTCCGTTCCCGAAAATTCGCCGCGACAAGGAGCCCTATGCTGAGAGATCTTCAAAGATCCAAGTAAAAACTACAATGACAGAATTACCGGCTATGTCATTTTCGACTGAACTGCAAGCTCTTTTAATGGCATCCTCGTCGATTTTATTGGCTCCCTTCATGAAACTTTATGAGAATATACATGAGGCTACCAAAGACCTAACTACTGTTGTGGCAATGATGAATTCCAAATTGATCCAACTGGAAAAAACCTGCAATCGCTCATATGTAGAGCAACATGAGAGCTTTAAAAGACTGGATGCAGCCTTTAACTTGTTAAGTGAGAGTAGAAAAAGTGACTCAACTGATAAAAGGCTGTTTGCGGAAGTTACCCGTGAGGCTCTTGCCCTATTTAAACACGACACAAATAACACAGCTCGGCAAAGGTCTTCTGAGTGTGCTGTCTTAGAGGGAAGGCAAACTAGTGTTAAGTCCAGACCCCAAGCTGAGCAAACACTCAACAAGTCAGCAAATCAACGACATCCTCAAGCTAATGTCTCGACCATCCATGAACTCCAATGTCTTCAGACTTCAATCACAACACAGATCACTCCGGCGGAAGGGGAGCCTGTAATGGTGGCTGTGAATTAATCTGTGGCTCCTTCAGATGCAGGAAATAAGGTCTCAGAACCTTCGATGAAGACTGGACCTTGCTCTTCGGTCATCTCTTTTGTACCGAACGTGGCTGATCTATCTTTCCATACAGCATTTGAACAGGCTAGATGTGCGGCCAATAAAACCTGCCAAGACCCTCAAGTGGCTTTGTCTTCAGGAGTCTGTTTCCAAACGGAAACGACTTCAGAAGTTCGAATAACTCCCTCCATAGTGGGCCATTCTAAAGTTTTCCCTATTTTTACAGGAGGACCCCATATCTCAGGAAAGCCTGCGATTTTTCCACCGAAACTTAACCTTGCTGTAATCAGTAAGAAATCGAAGAATCAAAAGGCAAAGAGGCATAATGCTTTAAATGGAGCTCGGAAATTCCTGCGGAACATCAAAATGGTCCAGGCAGTTTCTACTGATTTGGTCAAGACTTCTATGGGACCTGCTCCACCTAAAAACCAAGTCAAACCTCAAGGAAAAAGTGTACACTCAATACCGGTCAACCAGATCCAAAAAAAGAGTTCTATGCCATCTGGGGATGATGCGACAGATCTACTGGATCTATCAAATTACGATGAGCCAGAATATGTAGAGCTGGAAGAAGACCTACCAATAGGCGTTGAATTGCCTCACAATACAGGATTGCATCAAAGTGAGGCGCCTATTCAATGTAAGGAGAAACCCATACAGCCAACGGCCAAAATTATCCTGGATAATCCAGTGATATCGCATTCATGCATTGGTGAGGACGTTTGCAGAAACCCTGTTGTAAAACGTAGGTCACATGAAAGATCCTGCGAAATCATTGAAGTATGTGATAATAATAACTCACTGCCTCCGCCGGTAGTCAGCCCGGTGTTCTTGACAATGGATGCGAAGAGAAAACTATGCTTAGCTAATTTTAAAGATGGTAGACTGGGGAGGTCATGGACTACTGCAGATCAAATCCACAAAACAACTTATGAAAACGATCCTCGCAGGCCATCGAACAGAAGCCCTGAGGCTGAGACCATGGAAAGTAATCAAAGAAAGGTAAAAGGGCTGGTTGCTGATAGAAGTGCAAAAAACCAAAAGGAGAGTGTCTCAAAGTCAATGCCGAATAAGGGCCTCACTTATAAGTTGGTAATTGAGAGCTTAAAACCAATTGACAATTTGATTTTGAACCGAGGAACGATCCTTAAGTTACTTCACCTTGTACCAAGCTTACGTGCCATAACTTCAAATGATATAAAAATTGTGGAGTTTCCAGTAGAAGGCACGAATGACAAGGTGGTGCTCCATTTATCCTCGAATTTACTTAGTAAATCTATCTTGGAAGGGAACGTAGCATTGTTTTCTTTGGGATTTGATGTTTATAAATTGAAAGAGGTTGATGAGTCTCGATCATCCTCCAATGGAACGTCGGAAATTTTAAGGGAAGCGTCTCCGAGTGTACTTATAGCAACTATTCCCACAAAAGACACGGCGACGAAGAACTCACAAGGGCCCTCAGCGTTGACGCAAATCTGCGATCAGAAACATACTCAACCACAGTGCCCGTTAAGGATAACTCACACTTCAACGAGTGATGGTAGAGTAAAATCAGACGGCCAAAACTCTCTAATAAGAATTACAATTAAAAGAAAGGAACTTTCTGAGGAAATCTCTAAAGAGAATCATCAATCCCTACCATCTGTATCTGGAAACCAGGAATGGCATTGGTTAGCAGGGGCCTTAAATACCAAAAATATCCAATAATGCCAGGATCCGGAATCCCCCATGGTCTGTTGTTTTGCTTCCTGGAACACACGAGGGTTCACACACCTGTTTAATACAATCTGGCTAGACGATCTACACATTGTATGCTTACAAGAAACATAGTTAAGCGAGTTGCCAGTAACCTCGGACTTCGAAACTGCATTAAATCTGGCCATAAAACCTAAGCATGGCCACCCTATGTCAGGGTCATTAACAATGGTGAGAAGATCATCCGGTTTGCGAATGATAAATTCTGTCAACCATTCTCCCTATATTCAGGAGACAGCCATTGAAAGAGCTGGTGGACATGAGCATACGCAAGACAAGATCGTAATATTGAACTTGTACTGGAACCATCTACGGGCAGGAAAAATGGATTTCATTGACCAGATAACAGGACTAATTGATCTTCGTGTGGAATCATTAGACTCGTCCAAGATACTAATCTGTGATGACCTCAACATCGACCTACTTAAGGATGCAAACTCAGATCAAGGCTCATTGGCACAGGCATGGTTAACCGAAATGGGTCTACGTAATTTTCAGATGTTGAATGGCAGCACCTGTGATGACATACCATCTGTTCCCACATGGCATCGTGGGGATTCATCATCTACTATAGACTACATGTTCGTGTCCGAAGCCGTGCATCCTAGGATTTAATCGCTGAGGATCTGTGAAAAAGCAAATAGTGATCACAACATGTTATTCATGAAATTTGCGATATTTGATCCTGCCCAAAAGCCAAAGTGGGCACACAAACTCCAGGTCGAATCAAATAGAGTTCGTTTAAGATTGGAAGAGAGTGAAGTCAATGTCGTGATGACCCAGTACTGTCACCTAAGTGCAGATCTACAATACGATCAATTATTGACAAAATTTAAAACTGTAAAGGTAGGCTTAAAAAATCCTAACATGGTCAGAGCCCATCACTTCGATCTCGAGATCCTTATTCAAAAACGAAGGATGCGTGCGGCACTTAGGAGAGCTAAGTCCCTTGATGTTGGCACTCAAAAATTGGAGATAAAGGTGGTGAAGCAAAAATATAAGAACTGGTTGAAAATGTATAAAAATACTTTATTGCAAAATGACGCTGAGCAGATGCTAGCCATACTAAAAAACAAAAACTCGAGGGACTTCTGGAGTTTTATTAATAACTTTCAAGCTCCTCAAATGTCACTGCAATCTTGTATGGTCTCGGAAGCCGCTTGGATAGCCCATTTTGAAGCCCTCTACAAAGCAGATGACCATGGAAGTATCCCATTGGAAACATCTTCGAAACCGTGGGCTCTGACGTTTCCAAGAGAAGAGATTGTGTCTATAATCAAGAAGGCAAAAAACTCCTGAGCGCCTGGCCCTGACGGTCTTACCAATTTCACGATTAAACAACATCCTGAACTGTGGGCATCCATATGCGTAGCCTTATTGGACAGAATAAGTAAATGCCATAAGACCCCTAAGTCCTGGAAATCCGCTGTCATTGTCCCTATATTTAAGAAAGGGGACAGATCATGCCCTAAAAATTATCGCCCAGTGGCATTATTGGATATTCTGGGGAAAATGTATGCCACAATGTTGCAGCAAAAATTGGTGGCATGGGCAAACGATTCTAATCATGTAGATAAAAGACAATCTGGATTTGTAAAACAAGTAGGCTGCTTGTTGAATCTGTTACTTTTGAACCTGATGAAGATGGAGGCGATAAAATCGAATTCAAAGGTATATTTGGCCTTCATTGACTTCTCATGTGCATTCGATACCATCGATAGGCCTCTCTTGTGGTTAAAACTACAAAGTTGGGGATGTCCAGCTGACCTAATAGCAGCAATTCGAGAATTGCACTCCGAAACATCCATAAAAATCCGGTTGGATCGGACTGCAAACTTAACAGCCCCAATCAAAACCTATAAAGGGGTAAAACAAGGCTGTCCCCTAGCTGCCGCAATATTCAGTTTGTTCATAACAGATATAGGGTTAGCGATTGACTCGGTAAGTTCTTTTCCACCAATGGTAGCTAAGTCCCATCTAAGCTGGTTGCTATATGCCGACGATTTGGTTCTCATGGACCTAACACCTGTCGGCCTTCAGAGGAAGTTGAATGCGGTTGCTCAATATGTCGTATCTAACCACTTGGCGATAAACACAAAAAAATGTGAATAGTTAAGGACGTAAAAAATCGAGTCAACCGAGATGGCACCTATGTCAGGAGGTCATTCAGATAGCCCAGAATGTAAAATACCTCGGCATGTTAATAAATTCATCAATCAATGATGGTCCATGGATTACTGAAAACAAAAGGAAATGCAAGCAACTGGCAAGTCAAGCTGTCATCATGCATAAGAAATGTGGGAAATTCTCACTAAAACCAGTGCTAGCTTTTTACCAGCAAAAAGTAATTCCAGTTTTATTATATGGTCCCGAAAACGCTTTGGGCTGCAGCTACGATACATGGGCATCGCTGGAACATTATTTTTGGTCTAAGGTCCTGTCTCTACCAAGAGGAATCTTGACATCATGTGTGAGATATGAACTTTTGTTGATTTCGCTACATGCTAGGGTATGCTGGGCTCTGGTAAGTTTGTTTCAGAAAACTCACCAGCGCGAACATATACCACAATTTGACATCTTTTATGATCTGACGCCAACAAACAATAGCATGGTGTCATTATGGTCTAAAAGATGAGAAGAGATCCTGATATGGATCTGGATATGTTGCATAATAATCCAAACGCTGCCAAACTGAAAATCTGGCACGCGGATTGGGAGCTAACTTGCTCACAGCGAGCTACAGCTAAAATGATGAAGGACGCGCCGCTTGAAATACGGCCTTTCAACACTCCACAACGCGACATCAATTTGTTTCCAGATTCACAGTCTCGAAGAGTGTTCATGATGCTACATTTAAATGTATTCAAAACTAAAGATCGGTTGGCGTCATGGGAACCCAACAAAGTTTTAAACTTAAGCTGTAGACTATGCACTAAAGATAAGGAAACCCTTAAACACTTTGTGCTATTCTGCACCGCTCTTCGATCGGAAAGGACATTTCACCTGGGGCCTTGGGGCCTAAATTACCCCTCCCGTTGTGCCGACGATTGGTGGGCCAATATGTTTCAAGGATTGGACATGAAATTGATATTACCATTGACTCGTTTTCTAATGTTAATTGAAAACCGCCTGAATGCGTTGTCGGTCGATGAGTAATGAGGACAGTGAATCGTCTGTTCAAAAAGAGAATTTGGGAGGGGTTTCCTAAGGGATTCCTAAAGAATGTCGTTTTTCTTATGTGTTGTGGTCCGTATTTGTTTGTAATCATTTTAAAGGTTTGTAAGAAACCGATAAAATTAAAATAAAACAATAAAATAAAAAGTAAAGGCTTATAAATGAAGTGCCATTTGACGAAGATATACTTAAGTTGGCAAACTGATAGTAGATCTAGATATAACTGTTTTTGCGAAGTATGGTGGGATTTTGTCAAGAGACAGCAAAATTAGAGGGGGGTCCCAAAGTATTGTAAAGGCTTATAAATGTGGTGTCATTTGACAAATCTACAAAAAAGTTTGCAAAAAGATTATAGATCTAAATATAAATGTTTTCGTAAAGTCTGAATGGATTTTTTCAAGTGCGGGCTAGGTTATGTGACTTTTGTATGTGCATACATTTGACATTTTTGAAAAAATAAAACATGGTTGGATTTCCAGCAAACTTGTGTAAGCAGCATTGGCAAGGACCTGAAAGCATGGTCTTGCAAATGTACCCATGTTTTATTTTTTGACAAGTGTCATAATGTAGGTACAAAAAATAGTGATATACCTTTGGTGACTGAGGTGTAGCCTGTGGCCATGGGCAGTGGCCAGATTGTCCGGGTCATGGAATAAGGTCATGTTCCGGACAATCTGGCTACTGGCCATGACCACGAGGGACAACACATGGAGTTAAAGTGGCCATGTCTACCTGGGACTGGCTTTGTGGTAAATTTATTCGAAATTGGGATAGGTTTGAAAGGGAAGAAAAATGTGCCCATATGGTCATAGGGTTCTCTTTTCCCCTTCTGCAGGCTACCATGGAAAGCATTGAACCACGCTTTCCCTTTCCATGGTGGCCGTTTTGGAAAAGGATTTTCCTTCCTACTCTAGGATGCCGCAGGCAGGTGGACAGGGGAAAATTTTGCGCTAAGGAAGGGGGCAGTGTTTTTCATGCTCCTTCATTACAGCAGTGGTGGTGGCTCTTTAGGAGGAGGGATGCCATTAGCTGATGCCATTTTAAGATAAATAGCAGTTTTGCTAAAAGTATCTACTGTGTACTAGATTGTTAATGGATAATGAGTAGGAATAGGTGTAGGAGCTGCGCAAGGGAAATTTTGAAGTTGAAATTTCCGAGATCAGTAGATAATGCAGGTATAAACTGTCAGCGAAGCACGGATCTTATCGTGAAGTGCGGACAGGTTTTCGTACACGTTATCATGCCGCGCGCCAGCGTATGGTCTTGTGGCACTGTCCGGAAGGTCCGGCTCCCTTAGGCCATGTTTCTCTAAGTGTTCTTCTAAGGGGGCCTCATATATTAGGAAACATGGCCTTAGTGGGCTTTAGCCTTCCTCTCTTTAAAGCTAAGCAGGGTTCCTTCCAGTTACTGCAGGGTTGGAAAACCCACTGTTGCTGTAAAAATATATGTTTTTTATTTTTTATTATTGACTGGGAGACTACAAATACCAGAATGCAATATAGAAAAAGGCCGAAAATTGTCTCTGACTGCAAAACCTTCAAGGACTGACGGTAGTACGGTTTAAAAAAAAGTAAATAATTCAGATGCCCATTCGGTCGCCCATCCATGCAATAACAGGGACTGCCCTGAAAAGCAACCACAATCAGGGGAAAATTAATGCACCAGTGTCCTGGATTGCAGGCTCTCTTGCCACATCATGGGCAAATACTCATGACTTACTTGCCCTCTCATCATATCCCCTCCTCACCTTCATGTCCGTCTTTCAACAATACTGTGCTTTATAAAGCTAACCTCAAAAGGTACACATACCATAGTGTCACTCAAAAATAGAAATCCTTATAGAACTATGTTAGGCAAAAGTGTACAATTGCGGCATTATTCCCCCCATCTTGACTGTAAGACTACAAATACCAGAATGCAATTCAGCAAAAGGCAAAAAATTGTCTCTGAGTGCAAAACTTTCAAGGACTGACAGTAGCATGTTTTAAAAAAAATTATACGGATGCCGTGTGTTATGAGATATTACAAAAACTTTGAGAATTTAGGCAATGCGCAGTGAGATTAAATGATTTGCCAGGGGGCACACACTTTCGTTAAGCAGTGTTCTCCAAGTGGTACACCCCTTTTCGGTGCTACCATTTTGGCGCAGGCCGATTTGGCACAGGCATTCCACCACAGCGCCCATTTCAGCACACTCTTTTCGATGCGAAAGCCATTCCGGTGCCATTATTTTGGCATAAGGGAAGTTTGGACGTGGTTGACGTTGCAGCCACGTCTAAATGCCCTTATGCTAAATAAAATCACATGACTGCACTGCAACAAACCTCACCATCACCCACTTGCGTAGCATTGCTTTTCATTTAATTAAATTAAATTAGTTACATTTTTAAAAAAACATACAGCCTTAAACTCTGGTCTACCAGAGTTCGAGGCTTATCATTTAACCACTAAGCCACAATTGCTTGCTATTTCAAGGGGCATACATTTCATACTTAACCTATAATTTCATATGTTCAATGATAAAAGGGTAGGTATGAAACTTGTGAAAATCCAAACAATAACATCATTGTAGCATAATGGTTAAGTGCTGTGTCTCGAACGCCTTAAGGCTAGGGTTCTCTGATAACAGTGTTGAAATAAATGTGATATTTTTAAATGTCTTTTTTTCTGTTTTATTTTTTTATGACATATTTAAAACTAAGAAAACACACGGCATTCAGGACCGTGGACTGACTCCCATCCATGCAATAACCGGAACCAACCCTGCTTGGTTTCAAAGCAAGGAAGGATCCAGCCCCTTTAGGCCATGTTTCTCTAAATGTTCTTCTAAGTGGGGGTCCTGTATATTAGGCAACATGGCCTTACTGGGCTGACCCGTTCCTCATTTTGAAGCTTAGCAGTGTGCGTCCCAGTTACTGCATGGATGGGAAACCCACTGTTTTAAATTTGTTATTATTGACTGGGAGACTACAAATAGCAGAATGCAATTCAGCAAAAGACAAAAAAATGTCTCTGAGTGCAAAACCTTGAAGGACTGACAGTAGCACAGTTTTTAAAAAGGTAATAATTCAGATGCCCATTCGGTCACCCATCCATACAGTAACCAGGACTGACCCTGCATAGCTTTAAAGCGGGGCTGACCCTGCTTTGCTTCAAAGCAATAAAAGTGCCAGCCCATTCCTCTAAGTAATCTTGTACATTTGGCTCATTTATCAGGCAACATGGCCTGAGGAGGCTGGCCCCTTCCTCAATTTGAAGCTAAGCAGAGTTGGTTACTGCATGAATGGGAGACCTGGATGGTAATTGAGTTTGGCCATGGCCAGTGATGATTTTTCACCCCGACATCACTATAGTTATAAAGATATCTTTAAAAAAGAATGTAACCGCGGGTACAGAACTTCACATACCCACGGTTGTGTCTAGTCCTTTGAAATCTCTGCAAAAAATTCTCCCCAAGCCATCACCAAGTGCCCCCCTCATCTGTGCCAGTTGCTCACCTCCCCTGCCCTCTCCCTTTCACCCCAGAGCACACGCCGCTTCTGTGATGCAGTTTGATTTCAGATGTCGGCTATTCGCTGCTACAGAAAGCTTTGTGTTTCAAACGCGGTCCCTGGACCCCCTCCAACTGCCAAATTTCACTCAGTGCTTTCTAGCCACCCCCGCCTCTACCCTGATGCCATGTGTATGTTTTTTGACCTGAAAATAACGTTTTACTGCGTTTCATTTTTCCATAGCCTCTGCTATAGCCTGGAATATCTCTTGCATTGAGAGAAAAACAAGATGGCGGTCATTTCATTTCTGAAAACCATGATCTTGCAATGCACAATGGGAGATATAACTATAATTTTTGGAGAAGGGGCAGCCCCTTCTCTGTCAAATTTTAAAATAACCACAGCACAGAATAACCCCAAACCATGCATGGCGTGTGAGTCAACGCTTTGTGCCCAAGTTGTTTTGGACCTGTCCAAATCGGTCCAGCAATTTGGGCTGTGCGCTTTGGCAAAAAATGTACCTTTTTTGTCTTTGGGGAAATGAATGGGAAGTAGGCTGCACTTTTAGAAAAATAAATAGTTTTTGCTGATTAATACATTTTCAATTGTCTAAAAAATCTTTATGAAAACTGGCAGTCTAGGGGGCCCACAGACTTTTGATCACTTTCCGAATTTCGGCCAAAACTGTTACTCTAATCAAAAGTTATTAACAATAGAATTTTGAGGGGTTCATATGTGTCTCCAACTCACCTATATATATATTCAGTGAAAAAACATTGTTAAAGGGACATTATGGTTAAGTTGCGCTACTAAAAACCTATGAAATTCAGTGAAAAAACTTTGTTAAAGGGATGTTATGGTTCCAAGTAAAACCGAAAAACCCTTGAAATTCGCCAGTTATGGTAAGCTAAGCAACCATAACTCGCGCCACCACCGTGCACTGCTAAGACTAACACCCACTATACCTGTTCGTACTGTTCGCTAGCAAGATGAAACTATTCTAAGAACACACACGGTGTCCTGAAATGTTCGTAAACAAAAAAAAATTAAAGTGTCCTAAAGAACACTATATCTGTCCGTAGTGTTCGCAATCAAGTTTAAACTCTTCTAAGAACACAATTGGTGTCCTGAAATGTTCGTAATTAAACGAAAATGGAGGTGTCTTAAAGAACACTATACCTGTCCGTACTGTTCGCTAGCAAGTTGAAAATGTTCTAAGAACACAATTGGTGTCCTGAAATGTTCGTACATAAACGAAATTGAACGTGTCCTGAAGAACACTATATCTGTCCTGACTGTTCGCTAGCAAGTTTAAACTGTTCTAAGAACACACGCAGTGTCCTGAAAATGTTTGTTTCACGTGCGACGCAATTTTAATTAGTTCAGGCCCCGAACAGTGTCCGTAGAACATCAACGCGCATGCGCTAGCCAATCTCCGTGCATTTGGTGTCCTGCGGACATGCGCTTCCTTCGCAGACTTGTTCGCGAACGGATCATATGACCGCACCCACGCTGATCGCGTGTTCTGAATGCGGACACTGTTCGGGTCCCCGAACAAATTAAAAGTACATTTTCAATTAATCCATAATATCTTTCAATAAAATCTCACCATGGCACAAGTCCCACATAGTAATCCTGAGTTTCTACATACCTTTTGAAACTTTTCAAACTTTTTTTTGTGTTCGATCTGTCCGCGGACAGCGCGCATGTCCACGGACCGCGCACAAGCACCCCTTTAAAAGACCACGCCCTAGAGCTTATTCTCATTGTGTTTCTGGCTATTCTTCGAAACACAGCGATTTTTGCTGCCAACTGCAGATTTCCATCGCATCTTTGATGGCATCCCTGGCTGCTGAACTGCCACCTGGTGCTGCACCTGCTTCAGCACCACCCTCACCCCTCTACCACCACCACCTCCCCAAGAGCCTGAAGAGGGGAACAGGAGTGAGGATGCGGAGGAGGAAGAAGAGGATGATGAGAATGAGGTAGAGGAAAACCCTACTACCCACACTAGGCGTGAGTCTTGGGTGTGGCGGTTATTTACCATTCATGGGAATGTTCCTAAGGCTCGTGCGAACCGTGTTACCTGTAATGAGTGCAAAATGATACTCGCGGGAAGCACGGTAAGTACAGCTTTGGGACCACTACTATGAAGCGACACCTGAGGTCATTTCACTCTGGGGCTATTCGCAGGGTTGTACCTTGCGAAGAACGTAGCAGGTTGATTTCCTCTACTTCATCCTCTGTTTCTGATCCTGTCACCACAAGGACCACCTCTGTGGGACAGCGTCTTCCTCAAGCTGCCTCACAGGCCATACAGAATGCTGATGGCCCTTACCTTTCGAGGGTCACAGTTGTATGTATGTACTGTGACACAGTACTCTGCAGGGGGGAGCAACTTCGTAGTGCTTTTGAGACTATCGTCTCAGAGCACGAGAAGATCTGCTCACTACCCAAATAAAACCCACTCTACATCTTCCTCTCTCAGCTCGCCCTTTCTTATCCCTGTGGTTGGTGTCCCCCCTTTACCTTCCTTTCCCCTCCTCTCCTAGTGTGTCGTGTATAAAAAACCAAAACAAAATACAAAATATCAAAAATCAAAATAAAAATAAGGCTCTTTTCAGAGCCGCCTTTCACAGTTAAAAAATAGAAGTGAAAATAAATGAAGCAGGGCCCTTTGTATTTTTTAGAAGTCCGCGGACAGTTCGCGAACATTTAAAAAATTGGGTTGCTACCCCATCACAAACATTGCAATTTTCTCTGGGAGGAAGTGGTGGCTCTGAAAAGATCCTTTGGGAGGTGTTTGTAAGTCAAAAATTATAAATGCTTAACACCTACTTCAAAATGGATGTTGTAATTCCAAAAAAGGTCACAATGCATTTTATACATTTCTCAGAAAAATCTGATTGCCACCATAAGTAAGATGGACTCCATCTTTGCGAAAATTTTTGTACTATGAAACAGAATATTTTCATTGTGAAAAGAAGACATGCCAAAATCTTTTAGAAAGGCACAAACAGCTTTATTAACATTGCGCCTTGCTTTTTCCATTTGTGGACCAAATGAAGAAGAACGAAGCCACATTTGTCTCTGCGCAATCCTTGAAAATATCACTTGAGAATTAGGAAACATGTCCATAACCTAGCCAAGTCCTTTTTTCATAGCAAATTGCAAACAAATTCCAGTCACATGTCCTAAACTGTTCCCTCCACAATGAATTACAATTATGTCTGGATGTTGCTCTGTCTCCAAAGTAGCACAGAGATTTAGCAAGTCCAACCACTTCATTCCACGTACTCCATGCCAGTGTACTTCCACATGTGGGAACCCAAGATCTACAGCTACTCCACAGCTTTCTGCATGCACCTTCAACCAATGTATCCATGAATCTCCCAAAATCCATACAATCTTTTTCCTAAAATACACAGACATAGCTATCTGTTGTTCTCTCAGCAAAAACAGTATATGAGAAACTCTCTTCTGGCACAACACACCCACTAAACTTTCCTGACCAATCCCTTTTAGTACTCATTCTCATTTGCATGACTTCTGAACCCAAAAATCCCCGGATGTAACTCCCGATGTCCGCGAACTACCGCCATATCCGCGGACATATCGTAACATGAACAGCCCTTCTACCATTTCCACTTCACTCTCTCTGCTATTCCCTCATCACATTCAAGACCTCTACATCTAACTGCATCATCATAGATCAGCACTGCAAATGTACTGTGAATCTCTCTGAGTACAAGTGTCATATCATTGGCAAGCACCATCTACCAGAAATAATGTACAAGTCTCCAAGATTTCTACTTGCAGCTCCATGCATATCCATATGCATGAACACAAACTTCAGGTATGCATATTTTCTGTACAGTAGATGAACACATTTTCAAACAGACTTTTAGCTTGTGTAATCTGTAAAATGAATTTACTGTATTTTTTTCAATTTCCTAAAATCAACTATCACTTATAAACCTTTATACTATTTACTTTCTTTATACACACATACTCAAATCATGTTAAACTAACATTTTTAAATGAAATATATAGACTACATATATTCAAACAAAATTGCATGCAAGCACAATCTATGTTTCAATCTTTAAAAAAAATACTTATACAATTTCATATTTTTTTGTTTTTATTTATTTATTTATTTAATTACTTTAATTTAGACATGACATTGAGGCGCTATTACCTAGAACAGCTTAAATAGTGGTATTCACTGGTATATTATAAATTTCACAAGACATAGTAAAGATATTTTTTTTGCTACAGTTAGTCATTCAATACAATTTGTTCATTAAGAACATATCATATGTACTGAACTGATGCAATGTATCTTATGTAAATAAATTAGTTTAATGGTTTTAAAGAAGGCACTGAGGATTTCAATTAAAAAAATCAATATCTAAATTAAAAACAGCGCTATACACAAACAAAGTTACTAATTTGAAGCTTTTACAATTGCAGTGAAGACCAGACTCCTGAAAAGAAGCAGCCAAATTCGAAGAACAAAGAAGAACTAAGAAGTTACCTGTTAATTTAAGAAGAAAAGTAAGTAGAATATCACCATAATATTTGTATTATTACTCAAACATACTATAACATTAATACAAGCTATTTCTGTGCCTAAAAATATAGATTGTGTACCATTTTGTCCAAAAATCTCCATGTCTTGAACAGCGATTTACAGCCAGAATGGCCCACAAATTCCTATTTTTGGACACACAAATTACCCAACTGAACTGCTACAATTTTCATATTATAGAACAAACAACTGTTTTAATTGTATACATTAGATTTACTATTTGTACTTTTCCACACCACTAGCTTACTTTTTTTTTGTCATCTGAACCCCAGTTAAGTAACACATAAATTCAAGAATACCTTTCCCTACTAGTTGTAGTTCCCAATGCACAATCACACACCATTACATACATCTTTATCATCTTACTCAAACACTCATGCACACAGTACACATACATTCCAGAACATCCCAACCCATATCTTCTTTATTTCTTTCAACAGACCCTAAAGAATGCATACCAAAAGTCAAGCCTGTAGAAGCAATGCAAAAGTAGAACAAATGAAAATAAAAGTGTCCAACATAAGCATCCATCTCTAGCAGAATTTGTAAAAAAAAGTTGATACAAAACAGCTAATACAGTCATTTAGTGAAACACAAGAAGTTTCAAGTACAAAAACTTTGCCTCCTCTATCAAAATGTAAAACAAACCAAAAAACAATTAACAGAAAATCAGCTATCACTACAGATAAAACTACTTCTTCAAATTTTAACATGGTGCAAAGTAAGCATACCAAGAAAAGTATTTTAGCCAAAATGTACCGTCACAAAGTCCTTCAAAATCTTATAAAAACAGGAGAGAAATCAGGTTCAATGCTTAAAACCTATCATAGGAAATTAATCTTAGAAGCGTTGATGGACAGTGCAATTCTTCTCAAAAGAAAGTTATTTATTTTACTGTTAAACAAAATGAAACCACTAACAAAACTAATAACTAAATTACAAAAAAGACTTCTCAATAAGCAAAATGTCAACAGAAAGAACTTCTTAAGTATCTGCGTAGGTGAATGGAATCACACTACGAGCACAGAACCATATTTTAATGAAGAAGCGTACAAACAAAAGCAAACAAATACAATTGCCATACATAGCAGTGGTCGAGGTTATGAAAAAGTGAATAATACCATAATGGAACAAGAAGTACTCCTTACAAAAATATGCCCTGAAAACTTAGAATTACCCCTCCATTCAACTGAATCAGAACGTCTAGTGTACAAATGGCCATGCACGTCAATGTGTAACATTCCTAAACAATGTTTTAAATCTTTACGCCAATTCCTCAATAAATATGTAAAAAGCAAAGACAAAATCAAAATTAAATTACTGCAAAATATGGATAACTGTCCAGTGCGCAAGTACACAGGACTACAAGGACATTCATTGGCCTGCATTACAGGACCTACTTGTAAAACCACTTTCCATGATATCAAAAGGATATCAACACATCATTCAACCATAAGAAATCTAGTCTATAAACTGTACTATGCTAAAAGTCCTGATTTAGCACTAGCAAAGTTAAATAACATCCTTCTACATGGTGCAGCAAAAGACCTACTTGAAGAAATTCACTATATCCAGAAAAAATATTTCGGAAGTGAAAGCCATTTACAGAATTAATTAGCTTTAAACCAATTAAGCAACAATTCTACACATGGCAACCTTTTGCTAAACACATACAAAAAAGAAATACTAAAATTTAAAAGTACATCAGCTGAAGTACCAAACCATGTATGTGTATGTTGCCTTAGAACTTTTTATAAAAGTAAACTGTAGACCTATCATACAAAATAGAAGACAATGAAGATTCTAAATGGTTTGAATTAGCTCTCTACCTTGTAGCAGAAAACAAATACGAAATAACTGAGCCCTTAATACTTTGCAGTTACTGCACTACAAAACTTGACAACAACCAAACTCCTTCACATGCTATCACAAATAATTTGGAATTATACCCAGTACCAAAACCCCTACAACAACTTAATTTATATGAGAGCATCATAATTCAAACAGTACACCCATTTCAAGCAATAATACGCCTTCAACCAAAAACAGCAAAATTACCTGCCTCTGAATTGGTAAAAGGCATTCGTGGAAAAGTAGTTTATTTACCATTAGATCTAAAAGAAAATGTGCATACTCTAGGAGTGCAACGTCCAATGCAGCAATCTTTAATTATCTTAGTAAATGGAGTACCTACAAAAGACAAAAAAATATGGCAACAGCTGGTAGATTTATATAAAGTTAGACAAGCCTTCCAATATCTTAAAGAGAATAATGAATATTACAAAGAAATTAATATTGAAGAAAACTTGAAAGATACAACTGAAATAATTCAAGAAACACAAGAAGCTGGTCAATTTGAGCTACTAGATCCTGCTACAATATCAAATACTTTAGACCATTATAGAATTCATCTTTTGCACTGTAATGACACCGTAGAAGATGTACTGGAAACTTACCAAATGCGTCAAACAAAAGGATCGCCAATCAGCATATGGGAAAAAAGTATAGAAGCACGTGCTTTTCCTCGACTCTTTCCTACTGGCAAAGGAGGAAGGTATGATGATAGACCTATTCAAATATCAGCTTCAGAATACTGCTCATTACGGATGTATTCTGAAGATCCCAGATTTAGACAAATTGTGGAATACATATTCCACCTACTCTTTGAAAGTGAACTAGCAACTTTATGTTACTGAGTTGCACACATATTAAAATCAGGATCACACTTTCAAAATATGACAGCTACACAATTATTAGAAAAAGTGCAACAAAAGGATGAAGTTTTACAATCAAATATTACAAATCTATTAGCAAATGTGCGTGGTACTAAAGAGTACTGGTTTCAACATCATGCAGATGTACATTGTATGATCAGAAACCTTGGCCCACCCACTTGGTTTGTTACATTAAGTTGTGCAGAATATTCATGGGAAGATTTACATGATTTCCTACGCATATCAAATAAAAACAAAACAAACATAGATATACTAACACCTGGAGAACTTTGTTCTTTGGATCCTGTTAATGTTTCTAGATATTTTCACCATCGCTTCATTGCTATGCTACATTTTATTTGTAATAAAACTGTTCCTCCCCTTGGAGAAGTGCAACACTTCTTTTGGAGAAAAGAATACCAAGCCAGAGGAGCACCACATATCCACATGCTTTTATGGATTAAAGATGCTCCTAAATTTGGTCAAGACAGTGATGCCACTGTTTTACAGTTTATTGAAAAATATGTCACTTGAGAAATTCCATCAGAAGCCACAAATAGTGATCTTCATGCACACATTTTACAATTTCAAAGACACAAATGTGGAAAATATTGTTGTCACAAATACAAAAACAAAGGGAAATACTACACCAAATGCCGATTTGGTTTCCCTAGACCAGTTACAAATACAGGTCAAGTGAACAACCTCATGTCTTCAGTTAGACATAGTGTTAAAGGTAAGTCACCTGAAAATACATATTACATAAAAAGAAAAGAAGAAGAAAAATATTTCAATGATTATAATGCAATCATTGCCCACTTATGGAATGCAAACATAGATGTGCAGTACATTGCAGACAATTCTACTGCAGTTGCACGATATGTCACAGCATACTTAACTAAAGCAGAAAAGACAGAGCTCCAAGACCTCTGGAATGACCTATCATCAGATAAAACAGTATCTCAGAAATTATACAGCTTGTGCATAAAAATGCTCACCCATAGAGAATGTGGATCATATGAAGCAGCTGATCGTTTAACTGGTACTGCATTGTATGGTAAATCAGAAAATATAGTATGGCTAAGTCTTGGTCCAGCTAAATCTAGAAAAAGAGTTCTAAAATCATATGAAGATATAGAAACAATAGCCGAACATGATCCCAACAGCCAAGACATTTTAAAAAACAATTTATTGGACACATACTACCCAAACAGAAGTAATACTTTGGAAAACATGTGTCTATACCACATAGCCCAAAACTACACATACAAAAATAATATGAAACCTGATGAAAAAAAAGGTAAATATAGAGTGACAAACTGTGAAGGCAGCTTAGTTAAACTCACTAAACCAAATTTAATTCATCATATCAAATTGTCATTAAACGTAACCTTGACATGGACCAAGGACTAGTTAATGGAGCACTGGGTATAGTCATTGGCTTTCAAACATACCCACGCGACAACAAAATTCAGTTTGTCAATATACTCTTTGACAAACTTTCAGAAGTAAAAAGGATAGGACGCTCAACAGCTAGATTCCTTTTCTTCAAAGATATGTATGTACGCAGAGAACAATTTTCTCTAACTCTTGCATACGCAGTCACGATTCATAAATCACACGGTCTTACCCTAGACAAAGCAATGATAGATATTGGTAACACAGTCTTTAAAGAAGGCATGAGCTATGTAGCACTATCACGCTTACGTACACTTGACAGTCTATTTCTAATCAACTTTGATGCAAGTAAAATAAACGCTGATATTCCTTGTATTTTAGAATACAATAGACTTCGCTCACTATACACCCCCCACCTAAACACATATCTGTTCCACAAAAAGTAAAACGTTATAAATGAAAAATAAATCAAACAGAAATGCAACAGGATGTCACTGCAAATCCTGCAAAGAGAGTAAAAGAAACTAATACTTCATCAAGTACCACAAGCAAAAAAGAATCAATTAGAGAAAGTAAACCAGGTACTTCTTTAAAGAAATAAGACAAACTCCAAAAAAAGCAGTTAGATACAGAACTACCTGGACCATTTAAATTCTCAAATATAGTTGGTGTAAGTTGCTACGCAAATTTAGCAATGAATATTCTATTTCAATTACCACCAATTGTTGACAACATTTACTTACACAGTACAGACCCATTGTATTTGCAAATGTTAGTACTTCACAGAAATGCAGCACACAATCCTGACAACACGTATAGTGTTTATGGAATAAGACAACAATTGGACTACTGTGCTGGAATGGTGAAATTCCAAATGGCCATGCACCTAAGACTCTATGCCCTGGCAACAACCACCGCAGCATATCACTTCCATAGAGTCAAACATTTCAACTATGGTCTATGGAAACTTTTAATGTCCGCAGACATTATGAGTGTTCTTAGAACACTTTCAACTTGCCAGCGAACAATACGGACAGCGTTTTCAGGACACCCCCTACGAACATTTCAGAACAACGCGATAGTTCTTAGAACACTTACAACTTGACAACGAACAATACGGACAGTGTCCTCAGAACACCCCAATTTTGTTTATTTGTGAACATTTCAGGACACCATGAGTGTTCTAAGAACACATTCAACTTGAAAGAGAACAATACGAACAGCATCTTCAGGACACCCCCTACGAACATTTCAGAACAATGCGAGAGTTCTTAGAACACATTCAACTTGACAGAGAACAATACGGACAGCGTCCTCAGGACACCCGCATTTTGTTTATTTGCGAACATTTCAGGACACTGCGAGTGTTCTTAGAACACATTCAACTTGCCAGCGAACAATACGGACTACGCCCTCAGGACACCCTCTACGAACATTCCAGGACACTGCGAGTGTTCTTAGAAACGTCTTCAGAACACCCCCATTTTGTTTATTTGCAAACATTTCAGGACACCACGAGTGTTCTTAGAACACATTCAACTTGACAGAGAACAATATGGACAGCGTCCTCAGGACACCCCCTACGAACATTCCCCGGACACCGTGAGTGTTCTTAGAAGCATCTTCAGAACACAACCATCTTGTTTATTTGCGAACAATACGGACAGTGTCCTCAGAACACCCCCATTTCGTTTATTTGCAAACATTTCAGGACACCATGAGTGTTCTAAGAACACATTCAACTTGACAGAGAACAATACGAACAGCATCTTCAGGACACCCCCTACGAACATTTCAGAACAACGCAAGAGTTCTTAGAACACATTCAACTTGACAGAGAACAATACGGACAGCGTCCTCAGGACACCCCCATTTTGTTTATTTGCGAACATTTCAGGACACTGCGAGTGTTCTTAGAACACATTCAACTTGCCAGCAAACAATACGGACTACGCCTTCAGGACACCCCCTACGAACATTCCACGACACCGCGAGTGTTCTTAGAAACGTCTTCAGAGCACCCCCATTTTGTTTATTTGCGAACATTTCAGGACACCGCGAGTGTTCTTAGAACACATTCAACTTGACAGAGAACAATACGGACAGTGTCCTCAGGACACCCCCTACGAACATTCCACGACACCGCGAGTGTTCTTAGAAACGTCTTCAGAACACCCCCATTTTGTTTATTTGCGAACATTTCAGGACACCGCAAGTGTTCTTAGAACACATTCAACTTGACAGAGAACAATACTGACAGCGTCCTCAGGACACCCCCATTTTGTTTATTTGCGAACATTTCAGGACACCGCGAGTGTTCTTAGAACACATTCAACTTGTCAGCCACAACCCCCATTCATATTTGCAAACATTTCAGGACACAGCGAGTGTTCGACAACGTCTTCAGAACACCCCCATTTTGTGTATTTGTGAATATTTCAGGACACCACGAGTGTTCTTAGAACATATTCAACTTGACAACGAACAATACGGACAGCGTCCTCAGGACAACCCCATTTTGTTTATTTGTGAACATTTCAGGACACTGCAAGTGTTCTTAGAACAGTTTCAGTTTGCTTGCGAACAAAACGGACACATATTGAGTCCTCAGAACACCCCCCATTCAGTTTATTTAGAACATTTCAGAACACCTGTGATGTCCGCAGACAAATCGAACACAAAAAGAATGTCTAACACATAAAAAAACACAACTTTCATCCTATCTCATACACTCCCACCCTCCCCAAACACTCCTACACACCAACACACTCTACTAAATACAAATTTTGAACAAAGATTCACGCGCTCTCCACGGATGACCGCGAATCCAAGATGGCGGGTGCTACCGAAAATCTGACGCGCTTCACGCTGCACGCCGTCCAATCAGCGAACACGTTGCATGTCCGCGAACATCACGCAAACCGATTGGCCAATCAGGACACTGTCCGCGGAGCGAACAGGGAAGTGTGTCCGCGGACCGAACACAGATATCACTAATTTTTTTTTACCTACTTTTTGGTCATTTAAAAAAAACTACTGGATGGATTTTCACCAAATTTACAAAAGCATGCTTTTGGGACCAAGCCGCTGCTCCTGGTCCAAATTTGGTGAAAATCCGTCCAGCGGTTTGGGCATTAGAAGCGAGCAAAATTTTTTTCCCATTCAGTCTATGGGAAAAAAAAAGTTTTGGGACCCCCCCTATAACTTTGCCCCCCCTGGACGAATCCTCACCAAACTTTGCAAAAAAATTCAGAGTGCCTAAATACTTTTTTTTGCAAAGATTGGTGAGGATTTGTCCAGGGAGAGCGAAGTTATAAGCCACCCAAAAAGTGGTCTTCCTTTGGAAACACCAACTTAACCATAACTACATGGCCACTACCGTGGCCATGTAATATTCAGTGAAAAAACTTTGTTAAAGGGACGTTATGGTTCCAAGTAAAACCGAAAACCCCCTGAAATTCAACAGTTATGGTAAGCTAAGCTACTATAACTCGCGCCACCACCGTGCACTGCTAAGACTAACACCCAGGATATCAAAGATGACATCACAAATGTCATTGTTGACATCACTGATGACATCACATGTCTGGCTCACTCTTTTTCTTTTACTGATATATCTAGTCCAGTAACATTCAGGAACTAAAAATTCACTATACTACAGTACAAAGTACTATATTTGTAGACTTATACTTCACATATGTTCTTACAGTAATTCACTTAGGGTCCACTCAAAGCATATGAAACATATACAAAGGGGAAAACACAGACTTGGAAGACAGAAATGCTTTCTATGTATGAAGATGATTAGTAAGGTTATCAACAATGTCTTATAGGTCTGTTGTTTATTTATTACTGTACTTTCCCTGGATATGGTCATATTTGTACATGTTGCACTTACACTACTTTCTTTAGGCTCTAGTCACAATATGTGATAGTTATACATAGGGAAGTAGTAGCTTTGAAGCAGAGCAATCATTTCTGTGCATGAAGATAATCAGTTAGGTTATGAAGATTGTCGGGTAATACTGCTGTTTTTTTGTTTACTTCACTTTCCCTGTATATGCTCTATCTGTATGTGTTGTTGTGTGTTTGTGTTTTGTGTGCAGAAATACAATAATGTAGTAAGTGGGTTTGATTAGGTACTTATTAAATGCTTCACAGGATGCAAGACTCTAATAAGAAAGCATTTATAATTTTAGTATTTAACATGGCAAGATTATTAATATTGCATCTCCATCATGTCTGCTGCACACTATGCCTATGTTACTACATGTGTACCTCAGTATATTGGAAAAAACGTCATAATACAATGCCATTTGGATTAATGCATTACTTAATGCACTACGTACCTCATGATATTTATTCCAATGATCCTTGACACTTTTTTATTAACATTACAATAAGAATCCCTTGTACAGACTTTTCATGAAAGGTAAATGCACTTGTGATGTCATCAATGACATTTGTAATGTCATCTTTGATGTCCTGGGTGTTAGTCTTAACAGTGCAAGGTAGTGGGGCGAGTTATGGTTGCTTAGCTTACCATAACTGGCGAATTTCTGGGGTTTTTCGGTTTTACTTGGAACCATAAAGTCCCTTTAACAACATTTTTTCCCTGAATTTCATAGGTTTTCAGTAGTGCAACTTAACCATAACATCCCCTTAACAAAGTTTTTTCACAGAATATATATGCATATGTAACCTGGTCCAGTGGACTACACATGTTGTTGCTGCTATGTCCCCTTGAGACTGAAGCCATGCTGATTCCTGGATGCGGCCTAACACGTCCCGCAGGTGAGCTTGTAGTGAGAGTACTCTTGTGAATGGGACACATGCTTTGTTGATGGCCATCAGAAAATAGACCCAAAAGAAGATCAGCTCCTGGAATGGGAGCAGATGGTATTTCTTTAAGTGAATCAGGAAGTCATGCTGTGTCAGTGTTACGTTCACCAGAGCGGTATTGACTATATCCACGGCTTTGGACCCTGCTTTCACTAGGCGGTCATCCAAATATGGGTGAACTCACACTCCCTTCTCATAGAGAATCACCATTAGATAGGATTACCAAAGATTTGGTGAAAACGTGGCATGTGGCATTTGACAGATGGCATGTTGTCATCCAGCTTGGTGTTGATGGGTGGAGTATCAGAGAAGGTTTTGCGATGGGTTTGCCATGGTTCAGCTCTTTTCATTCTAACCATTTTCAAAACATGAAGCTGGCAGGATATCTATCAGAAACAATACAACTGAACTGTGGTGTCCCGCAGGGCTCCTCACTTTTGCCACTTCTGTTCAACCTTTACCTTCAACCTTTAATGGCAATCCTTGTTGTTGTGCTTCCAATCTGACCTGGCATGCGAGCAACAGGTCATTGCAAAGTACAATCAGTGTTTTACACTCTTCGACTCCTGGGTTTAGCTATATCATTTGTGCCCCAACAAAATCAATCAATTGTACCGGGGGCATTAATAAACTTGCGACTTGATTATGGCAACAGCACATTAGCAGGTATTCCTAACACACAATTGGCTTGTCTACAGTGGGCTCAGAATGCATCAGTTTGGCTAATTTTTTAAAGCTCCCCAATCAGCAGCAACCTCCACTTTGAGACAAGATCTTCACTGGGTCCCTATTAAGGAACACAACGACTTTCAGATCCTCTGCTTAGTATTCAAGAGCCTTTGCAACCTTATCCTGCGGTATCTTGCAGAAAGACTTACCTGGTTTGCACCTTTGCGTTCCCTGCGATCTGCTGATAAACTCTTCTTGGGGATTCCTCCCTCTAGATGTGTTTTCAGGGGTGATAGGCATTTTTCCGTTTACCGCCCCAGATTATGGAATTCCTTACCCTGGGAGCCCTGGAGTATCTTGGTGCTCTCTCAATTCCGGAAGGCCCTAAAAACACATCTGTGTAAATAAGAGCTTTTCTAGGGACTATTGTGGTTTCATGGGGTATAAAATTCCCATTGTAGTTCCATCTGCACCTACAGGCAGTTACATTTGTCAGGAGTGCATTATAAATGGATCAAAATTCAAACTTGTGGGGCAGTTGAATGTCCAGGGGGAAGCACCCTGAACTGGAAGGTGTCTCTTGCCACATGGAAACGAAGACATTGGTGATGGGTCTGGCAAACAGGGATGTGGAGATATGCATCCTCCAAATCAACTGACATAATCCAGTCGTGGGGCAGAATCAATAAGCTGACATGGTGTGGTGCCTGCATTTTGAAATGCCTAACCCGAATACCTTTCTTGAGGGCTTTGAGGACAAGTACTGGATGACATTTTTCTGTTGGTTTTCTCACCAGAAACAATAAAGAGAAAAATCTCTTAAGTTATTTTGCCTTCAGGACCATGGATATAGCTCTCCTCTGCAGCAATATTTGGACTCCCTCTGCAAGAGCAGCTTACTTCATAGCATCTCCAGGCACTGGGGCAATTTTTATGCCTGTATATGGAGGCAAGCTAGCAAATTATATCTTGTAACCTGAGGAAACACACCATGTACCCCTCACTCAACACTGCACATTCAAAATCTTCCTGGTCAATGAGATAGAAGACATTCCCACAGGGAATGCCTTGGGCCTCCTGTAGATATTCAACAACTCTGCTATGAAACTGGTGGACACTCATTCCCCACGAAGAAACAGCCATTGTAAGACCAAACTACCTGTCCGTGGGTACAACCGCGAACTAGCCTCCAACAAACTCTCAATCAGAGCCCTAGAGAAACAGTGGCGCAAAAAACATAATACAGGAGACCTCACCAACCTCAAATCTCTCAGCACAAACTGAAGGATTCCTATTACTGAGGCCAAAGCTGCTAACTATCCCACCAGAATTGTGGCAGCCTACAAGAGGAGCAAAGCCCTCTTTGATGAAGCAAAGCATTGTACCAAACTCTCACCTGACCACGAGGTACCAGCAACTCATTGAATCAACCTCTCACATCATTAGAAGCCCCTGCACCTCGGCATACACACTGCCCCTATTGACCAAATTATCCCTTCTATCTCCCCAGGGCCTCCAAAAAATGAGTGCCTCTCTCAAACCTATTTCTTACTCTGATGATATAACCGTTGCCTCCATCATTAACCAACTGACAGGCCTGGCTCTAAATGCTCTCCATGCACTCTTCAGCGTCATCAATGCCTCCCTCACAGAAGGGTAATTTTCGGACACCCTCAAGACTGGTCTCATACAAACTTTTTTTATTTCTTTTTATTTATTTTTTATTGGGAGAGGCATATAGCAAAAACATACATCAGAGCAATCCGTGGGTTCAATACATGCATAGATTAGTACAGTCACAGGAAGAGACAATGATTCAACACAGATGGGAGATGGTACAACAAGATGCACTAGAGGGCATTAGCATATCAGTGAGAGGCACGGGAGTTACCACTCTCGGAAGAGTCCTCCTCCAGGCTATGGAGGTAACTGTTGAAAGCAGTCCAAACGTTTCTGGGGTGAGAGTGAATTGGGACCATGTTGAGGTATTCCTCCTCACAATTATGAGAGCAAGTGAGCAGGTTCAGCCACTTCTGGACCGTGGGGGGGAGGGATTCTTCCAGATCTGAAGGATACACTTCTTGGCCACCACACAGCCCACATTCAGGAATTTAGCCATATGTTTAGCCCCCTCAACCTGCCACACCCCAAACAGAACTCCCATCGGATCTGGGTCAATAACAGCACCACAGATTTCAGACAGTAGCTCGAGGATCTTACCCCAGTATTCTGCTAGCCTCGGGCACTCCCAGAATATATGTAGGTGATCAGCACCCTCTGCTCTGCAGCGGGGGCAAGATTGCGGGCCGGTTCGAGCAAATTTAGAGATCCTGAGTGGAGTGTAATACAGCCTGTTTAACAGTTTGTATTGTATGGTGCGATAGCGGAAGTTAAGGGAGACTCTGTCGGTATGTGAGCACATTTTCCCCCATAAGTGATCAGTGAGCTCAACGTCCAGCTCAGTCGCCCACACGGCATGGGGTCTGGAGGGCCGGGCCGGGGAACCCAGCAGCAACAACTTGTATAATGAAGAGACCACCCCTCGGGCGCCACCCGAGTTGGCAATGTATGCAATCTCTGGGAAGTCCGGGGGTTTGTCAGGTAAGCCCGGCCAGGCAGCCCGGAAGGCTGCACAGAGCCTGTAGAACTGTAAATATTCCAGTGCCGAGCCCGAATGACCCGGCCTCCTCATACAACCTTTTTTGAAAAAGTCAACCCTATATCCAGATGACCTGCCCAACTACCAGCCTATTACAAACCTACTGTTTATTAGCACAATCTTGAAAAAGTAGTTTCTACACCAGTTTGTTGCCAGAATCAAACAACTCCACCTCCTAAATGACTATCAGTCAGGGTTCGGCCCAAGTGTAGATTCGAGACAGCCACCTTCCAGGTGGTGGATGATGCCCTCCAAATCATGGATAAGAGAATCTCATGCCTCCTCGTCCTCTTTGACCTCTCGGCTGCATTCAACGCCATCGACAACCAGATCCTTCTCTCCTTCCTTGCAGACAGGATGGGATTCTCTGGCACTGTCCTGAATTTGTTTACCTCCTACCTCTCAGGCAGACACCAGACTGTCCAGATGAACTTGTTGCATTCGAATCGACTCCAGGTCTCCAGCAGAGTCCCCCAAGCCTCCATCCTCTCACCAATCCCTTTTAACCTTTACATGGAGCCTTTGGGCACTCTTTACAAAGGTCCCAATATAGCCATCCACCGATGGGCGGACAATACTCAGTTGTATGTGAGACACTGCTGAAAACGAAATAAATAAAAATCAATGTCAAAAAAGTTTTGAAGGCAGAGTGACTACAAATAGAACATTTCTTTCTGAAGTCCAAGGGCTCCCCCGAACCCATGACATGGAAGCCTCCAGGCTGGAGGTCTCCATGTAATGGAGCAGGGGGAGTCCTAGGACTTCAAAAATAGTTTATTTTTGTAGTCACTCTGCCTTCATATAGAAATTATTCCTGTTATGGTTCGGTCCTTTAACGGAATAATTTCTTTATGAGGTCAGAGTCCACCCCATGACATTGATGCCTCCAGATCCTCTGCAAATGATGGGAACAAGCGTCCCTGGCTGCTGCAAGGAGCTGAAGGCCTTGTTCCCTGGGCCAACAGATTAAAGGTAGGAAAATGTATTTTCTTTAAATGTGTGTGCATGCATGCATGTAAGTGTGTGCATATATATCTATATAATGTAATGTTAATGAATCAGTGCATGATGTATGGGTGGATTCCTGTGTGTGCCTGTGTGAGTATATGGTGAAAGGGTGCACACTTAAATGTATGGGTGACTGCCTGGGTGTGCCTGTATGGTGAAAGGGTACACACTTAAATGTATGGGTGGCTGTCTGGGTGTGCCTGTATGGTGAAAGGGTACACACATACATGTTTGGTTGGCTGGGTGTGTCTGTGTGTGTATGGTGAATGGTGTGTGTGCTTGTGTTCAGGGGTGCCACAAAGCCTACATTTCAGGGGGCTAAACTTTCAAATGTTGGGTGAGGTGCTAACTGCACGGCATTGGGGGAGTGGACAAACTTATTTGTGTGGTGGCATCTAACTTCTTAACACATTCTAATGAGACTATTATAGTGCAGCTTCAATGTTACAAGCAGTTGACTCTCTCCTTTAAGTCTGAAAGCACCCACTTATGGACTGCTGTGAGAATGTGTGGTCTCCTGTCCCCTCTCCACCCTTCCAATCACTCCCCTTGCATGCAAGTACTAAACCCACCTCATGATTTCAATTGTCAAACAAAGTATGCATTCGATTGCAAGTACTAACAGTGAAATTCTGTACGTTAGTATTTGCTGGGCCTTTTTTAACCGCGAAACCCAGGTGCTGTTTAACATCTGAATCTTGTTCTGTCCGGCATCGGCTCTGTAGGTCAGCCAGGTGGAAACAACATAGCACAAGCTTTCGGGGGTGAGATGAGAGGGCAGAAGCCTAGTCAGATCAATGTTGTTGCACCACTGCTTGTGTATAATGCCATGTTTACTTTTTGGTAATCTTTATTACTCCTAGTCATATTCCTCATCATAGTACTTGTATTTGTGGCACTTTGCCTCATACACAAGTACTGGGATAAGGCAACGGGACATGGAGGTAATGCCTGGCTTGGTTACCTGTAATCTTCATCACTCCTAGTACCACTCATCCTCATTCCAGTACTTACTTTTGAGGCAAGGTTTTGAGATAGTTCTGGGCAAAGGAGCTGTTTTTGGGGTTTGGGGTTGGGGGTGGGAGGGAAAGAGGATTTGTGGGGGTGCCATGAGGTGGGGGTTGTGTGATAAATCATAATGGTCATCCATGACCAGCCTAAGCAGACATGATATGTGGTATCAGTGGCCAGAGAGGTATTTTGGTGCAGCCAGTCTAGTCATTTCTTAGTTTGGCTTGACTTTTTTTTTAACTGGGCATCTCTGATAAAGCAGTCCTTCTAAGTATAATTACCTGACTAGACTGGCATTTCGGTTCTGCCAGTCTAGCCATTTCTAACTGTGGTATTGTATATTTTTCTGGGCATCTGTGATAAAACAACCATGATAAGTGTTATTTCTTCGACTAGCATTTTGGTGCAACCACTTTAAGTATGTCTAAATGTGGCCTTGCATGCTTTACTGCAATATATTATTATGTGTCTAGACTGGTCTATATTGTGCAGCCAGACAGAATGGCATTTTTAATAGCAAAGCATTAAATGAATTAAAACATTAGAAAAACTTGTGTACAGGCGTGTTATAAATGTCATATCAGATCATTAATGTTCCTGCACACTGTTGGTGACTTGTTTGTATTGGATTTTTGGATTGGTGTTACCCTACAAAACAATTCCAAACGCTCAGGCTTTTTAGCAATTATTTTTCAGAAGTGTGCTGTATAATGTATTAAAACACATGTATATATCTATCTCCTACTGCAGTGTGTGGCGTACCCCTGCAGCAACATGTTTGTGCATATTGAGCAAGCATGGTAATCTAGGCCGGCCCAGATTGTGGCATGACCCATTATTTGTTCTGGAGCTGGGGGGGGGCGCCTAAGCATGGCTCGCAGGGGGCCCACCAAATTTTGTGCTAGGCCACTGACGTGACAGCAAATAACCTACAGGAAATAATTTGTCTCTGCGATTACCTAGCCCTCATAAAGACTAAATTCCTTCTCATCGGTCCGCCTGCCATTAACTTGAACAACTTGTCCATCAATGGCTCAATGGTAGGCGCCTAAAAAGATCTGATCCACAACTCTCAGACTCAGGAAAATCCTTAGGCTTCACCATTGACAACAGCCTGCCCTTCCAAAAAAGCATAGCCAAATACCCTGGCTACGAATCTCTACCCTTTGAAAAATCAAACCCTTCATCCTGCCGCAGAACTTCTGGACCGTAGTGCAGGCCCTTGTGCTCTCGCACTTCAAAGTGGGAAATGCTCTCCTTACAGGGTCCCCAGCTGCTCACTTGACTTGCCTAAAAGCAGTCCACCACACTGCAGCACGTCTTATTACGGGAGCACAGACTACATTGACATTCTCTCCAGGCCAGGAAACTGTTCAAGACTGCATGTATGATTTGTTTTTATTTATTGGGTTTTTATAATGCATCTATACACAATGTGTTTCAAGGCGCGAGAAGACGGGGGGGGCATGGATGACAAAACAGAACTTTCCTACTAGGCCTTGTGATATTCGGATTGTGCAAGTGCAGTAATAGAAGTGCAGGAGATAGGGGAGGGGGAGAAGTGCTGGAGGGTTAAGTGAGTACCCAGGATCGCCAGGAGGACATAGCCCAGGGAGGAGAGAGTGCAGGGGCAGAAAGATCCAAGTGCTAATTGCAAGGAAACAGGCTTGAAGGGCTAAGGGAGTGGAGCCCCAGCCAGGCTAGTGCAGGGGGAGCGAGTCCAGAACAACAAGTGCAGTGGGGGGGTTGTGAGGGGGTCAGAGGAGACCAATTGCAGAAGTAGACTGGTAGGGGAGGGCCTGGTGCCCTGTAAGAATCAGAAGTAAGCAGGCAGCCAGTCAAGAGGCAGAGGGGGGACAATTAGCAGGGGAGGGGAGAGGGAAGGAGGAGGAGAAAAGGAGGGCCTTGAGAAGCTTCCGGAACGTACAGAGATCCGGCTCAAGTCTGAGAGGGGCAGGTAGGCCATTCCAGAGGGAGGCGTCTGCGGAGGAGAGTGATCTACACCCCACTTTCTGCTTGGATAAGTGTCTGATCTCCAGAGAGTTGGAGCTAGAAGATCGAAGGGCTCAAGCAGCTAGGTATTTGTGGAGAGGGAGTTCGATGTAGTGGGGTACCAGACCCAAGAAAGCCTTGTGGATGATGCATAGGGTTGTGTACTTGATTCACACAGCATCCGGGAGCCAGTGGAGAGATTTTATGGTTGGAGAGATGTGGTCCCTTGTCTTGAGACCAAGGATAAGTCTTGCAGTCCTATTCTGGATTAGTTGAAGTGGTCAAAGGGAACAGTTAGGTAGGTTGAGGAAGAGACTGTTACAGTAGTCTAGCCTGGAGAGGACCAGAGCTCTGGAGACATTGAGTTTCTGGGGGAAGGCGAGGAAAAGGAAGAATGATTAAGAGGAGGTGACGCTGAAAGTGAGCCTTCTTGGCTAAATCCTTGATGTGAGGAGAGGAGAGAGAGGAGTCAAAGATAATACCAAGGTTTTTTTGCCTCACAGGAAAGTAAGGGGGGGGGACCCATGGATGGCAGCCAGAGCGTAGGTGGAAAGGAGGGAGCTGGAGTCTCAATGAGAAGGATCTTGGTCTTACTGGCATGAAGGCAGACATCTTCAACAGTGCACCACGCCTGAATTGCAGGGAGACAGTAATGTTTCAGAGAGTAAGTGGAGGAGGCAGAGGAGGGAAGATTGAAGGAGAGTTGAGTGTCATCCGCATAACACTGGAAGTTAGCAGAGAAGGCAGAGATCAAATGGGCTTGGGGGGGCAATGTAGAGGTTGAAAGGCCAAGGTGAGAGAATAGAACTCTGAAGGACACAACAGGTAGACAGTGAGATGGAGGAGAGAAAGGGGATCAGTTGAACCTGGGATGGTCATTCAGAAATGAAGGAGGTCAGCCAGTCCAGGGCCAGGTTTGTGATGCCAAGGGTCAGAGGCGTAGCCAGGATTGTCTAACAAGTGGGGCCTGAAACTAATGTAGTTGGGCTCACCGCAGTGACATTAACATCTGTAAATGCACACACAGCGCTGCCGATTGGGCATTTACAGATTTTGGGTGGGCCTTGCCCACTCAGGCCCTACCCTATCTACACCTATGCCAAGAGTATCATGGAGCCGATTTATAAGGCTGGCATGATTAACTGTATCAAAGGCAGAGGAGAGGTCAAGAAGAAGGAGAACAGAAGTATAGGTGGAATCGAGATTAGAGAGCAAGTCTTCATGGGTGTTCAGTAGTGCAGCTTCTGTGCCTCTAGCAGCTCTGAAGCCATACTGGTGGTCATGGAGACAACCATCAGATTCAGTGTGGTGAATAAGCTGGGAGATGGCCAACTTCTCTAGGAGTTTGCCCAGGAAGGGCGTAATGGAGATAGGGCAGTAGTTAGCCATACAGGAAAGGTCGGCAGAAAGATGTTTGAGGAGTAAGTGCACAAAGGAGTGCTTGAGGAGTAGTGGGAAAGATTCAGTGGCAAAGCAGTGATTGCAGAAATTAGCCAAGGCTGGAGCAAGGGAGACAATGATGTCCTTGATAGTTCTGGAGGAACAGGGGAGCACCTGTTTGGATGAGACTTTCATAGAGCACACTTGTCTAACAACCTCATCAGGTGACATGGGAGAGAAAGAGGAGTGTAGACCAGAAGCCGGCAGGGCGGCCAAGGGAGGGCTGAGAGTGGGTGAGGGAGAAGGGTGGGATGTGGAGGAGAGAGAGGACAAGATGTCCTGAGATTTTGTAGTGAGGTGAGAGGCCACAGAAGTGCAGAGGGCCAGGGAAGATAAAAGGATAAATGGAGAGTTCAGAGGGATTGCTGAGTTCCTTGGAGAATTTTGAAAAGTTCAGCCATGTTTTTAGAGGCCCCAGAGATGTGGGCTTGGATGTAGGCCCTCTTCTTTGAGCAGATGGAATTTCTGTATTGCCTCTGGAGCAAGCATCAGGCTAGTTTGTCAAATGATGTGCTTGAAGCCTGCCACTTCCGCTCAGCTGCTTTGCACTTGCGTTGCAGAAAAGCCAGGTTAGAGTCATACCAGGAGTTGCACTTGAAGGCAAGTTTCATGCAGATCCTCATGACAGGGGCAAGGATGTCCAGACTAAAGTGTTGGAGATGGATTGTTGAAGGTAAGTAAGGACTGTGTCAGAGTGAGAGTCAATGGCAGGAGTAGGAGGGGTAGTGGAGGTGGAGGCAAAATCAGCAACTGACACTCTCTTCATGGGTCAAATGACAGATAAGGAGACTGGCAGTGCGGGTGGGCGCTTAGACCGGGGGACCCAGGAGTTCCAGGTGAGAGGACAGGAGAGAGGAGTAATGAGAGGGCTGGAGATGGGGATGTCTGTAGAGAGGAGAGCATCCAAGGTGTTTACGGCTGAGAGCGTCAAACCACAGGGAAGAATGGAGAGGGAAAGAGAGTCACAAAGGTTGCATAAAGGTCCAGAGGCTGCATCAGGGATGTCAAGGTGAATATTGAAGTCTCAGAGGAGGAGAAGCTTGGCTGCAGAAGCCAGGAGAGAAGATTTGAGGTCATCCCACTCAGAGAGTAAGAGGGAGACCTGGCCAGGGGGCCTGTAGATGGTGGCCAGAGTCAGAGAGAGGTCAGGAGAGACACCAAGGCTGCAGACAAGGCATTTGAAAGTGGAGTAGGCCTGAGTGGCTATGATAGTAGCAGAGACCCACTCAGGGAAGGTTAGGGCCAATCCGCCCCTGGACCGGTTAGGCCTGGGCTTGGAGAGGATCGTGTAGTCCTCAGAGAGGAGAGTGTCAGAACTTGTGACAGAGCTGGCAGTGAACCACGTGATCTATTAAGTAGTCACAAGTAGCACACCAGAGTACCTGGCAGCAAAGCTTCATATATCTTTTGACACACGCTCCTTGCACAGCAAACCGACTCACCCACTTGAATCACAACTCGTCCGCAACGAGGACCCAACAACAATCCTTCTCTTGTCATGCACCCACCCTCTGGAAGTGAATTCCAGTATTAGCTCTAGATGCCCCCACAATTCTCCAATTTTGCAAATCTCTCAAAACATGGCTCTTTCGACAACACATGACCAAGGACTAATTCCAATGGAGGCACATACCAATGCACAGAGCTCACAGTACTGCGCTACTGTTAAAAGATGCTAGCCCAAATACCAGCTACCCACATTCTGTTCAGAACTCTGCTGCTCTGGGCTAGTTTTGTGCTTTAAACAATAAAATAAAATACATTTACCAATTAGTCAGTCACATTCTGACAGGCTGACCGAAACAGGAAGTTCCAGCCATGCACCAGAGAAAACTACTGGTGATAGTCAGGCTCATGGTTGAGCAGGGGTGTTGGAGCCAGCTAATGAGTTCAGCTGGTATAAGGGTGTCCGCTACATGAAAAACATCTTCCTCATCCCCAAAAAGCTGGACCAAAGGCAGGAGCTGGCACAGATGTTCTGCATCTAGAAGACCCTCGGCCATTTATCTTGGGAGTTCATAATAGGAGATTTTGTGTTTTCGCTCATTAAACGATATTTTGAGAAAGATATACATCACCAGTCCAAATAGATAAGACCCAGGAGGGGAAGATGTTTCTTGGCAGGTTCTGCATTCCAGCTTCTTAGGCATAGCTTGTGTCTGAAGCTTTCTGCTGCTGTAGCTTTTAGACTATCATAATTAATATCTGATAGATATTGGGCCTACTTATCTATAATTTCCATGGCCTCTGAGATGTATTTGCTTTCTTGGTAGGTCGATTGGAGATTCTAAAAGTCCACCATCAGGGACTGTCCTGCATAGGCCCAGTTGGATGCAGCTCTATTGCCGAATAGGTACGCTTTAGGGCATTCTCTACATCTTATTTACAGGTTCCGCAGGAAGTAGTTCTTCATGAGAAAAAATATTTTGGCCGATAAGTTCCCCCAACTGAGGGTCCACCTTCACATTTCAAGATTATGTGTCACCAACCCCCTCCAAAGGTACAAGTTATACAGATATTGTGAAAAGGAGACATTTTGTGTATCCTTACATTCTTTCATTAATAGCTGTTCAATGTTCTCATAAAGGGGAACACTTTGCTGGGAACTCTTTTAAATTGTTTGACCCACTTCTTTTCCATGGGCACTGCTGGGCCTGGAAATTCCAGGATAGACCTTATGTGGCCCAATATAAGCTTTAGGTCTTCTCTCTTTATGTATTGATCAGAAAATATGGCTGCTGCCTCCTTGGTTCCAATAACCGGGAGTAGGTCCTCCTCTTGGCCATCTACACAAGGAGCTCCCTCTCGTGGTGCTAAGATGTGAATAACTGTGGTGGCAGGTTGACTTGGTTATGCCACACAGTGCCGTCTGAATGACCTCCACCACTGATTTCTGAACCAAAGGCACGGCTTCCTTCTTGGACACACATCTCCTGGAGTGTTTGAGCCTGTGAGGCCTTTTCCTTTGTGACGAGGATGCAAGCACAATTTGTTTTCTCTTGCGAGAACACTACATGCCCTACATACTGATTGACGTGCCAGTATGCATGTGGTTTGTGGCCGGTAAAATAGTTCAATGAGTTGAGGGCTCGCTGCTACAATCTATGTGTGATCTGCAGGTTTGAATCCTGGCAAGGCCAACTCAGCCTTTCATCCTTCCGAGGCCGATAAATGAGTACCAACTTCGGTTTGGAATGAATGATAAATATATGTAAATATGTTCTATGTTCAGCACTTACGCGAAAGTGCTATATAAATATCAAATCATTATAATTATTATCGATATCATATACCCAGACACAGGCTGGCTTCTTTCTGTACTGGGTTGTCATGGCAACTAGAAAGGCAACCCTGAGTGCCATGCATGTGCTCCCCTGTACCCGCCAGCTACCATTTAGGCCACGGTCTCTTTCACCTTCCCTGGATCTGTAACAGTGCAATACCTATTAGAGGGCGAGGGCATTGTTGGATGGCCTACACCAGCACGGCACCCACAAGATAAGTAGCTGCAGGCGGGCTGCAGCGGGGCTCCACATTCTGCAGCCACAGACCATTGGGACCCGCTGGCCCACAAAAGAATTGCCTTCCTGCAGGTTCCTGCTCCTCAAACCCACACTTACCGTTGCCAGTAACAGTGCCACACCCGGGTACGGATTCTGTCCACCACAGACCACAGCCCTGCAGCAGTCTGTTCGGGTAAATAGCATAATAAAAACATAATGGGGGTGAAGAGGGAGGGGCTTATATACCGGTTAATAAAAAGAGAAGAGAGAAAGAAAGGGCCAGGGCCCCTTCATGTTGTAATGGCTGTGGCGAGAGGGTGGATGGGAGGTACGGGCAGAAAGGAGGTGAAGGCCAATTTATTTTCAAACTAGATAAAGGGCATGTGACTGACTAATTATCTACAGGAGTACAATTATGATTAATGGAAAAGACTTCTACTCAGCCCCACACTATTATCAAAACAGGGGTGACCCCAATCCTAAAGGTGAAAAAGGAATTGACCAACAGGGTAGGCTATACACTTCAGGAGGGATGTGAGCTAGCACAGAAGCAATCCAAAAAAGAATAATATTGGGGTACCAAAATAAAAGAATTCCCAACCAAAGTTCTATAAACATAGGCTACTTTAATTAAACTAATAATTCAAACACATTAATCAGAAACAATAATGTCCCACCTCTGTAATGCAGAGCATGCAGACTTTAGAATAAAGAGGCACTTTGGGTTTGAAGGCAGGGACCCATAGATGATGATTTGAGCAGGAATGTCAAATTCACTGAATATGTGTTTAAAGAGGTAGAGAGTGGGTTCTTATTAGTCCCTGGGGCCCTTTAATGCAAGCCAGTGAGAGGGTACAACTTCAAACACCTTTACATTCTTGTTGGTGGAGATCAACAGCTTCAATCCAGGCTTCTAGGTGCTTTGAATGGGTTGAGTTAGCATCTGGATGTTTTGAGTTGGTGGTTTCCAGTGGACGGCAGACATTGAGACAATGGTGTCAGATCGAGAAATTCCAGTTATGTATTTCAGTCCTGAGGTTGTGATTGGCTTGAATCAGAGGAAGAAATCAGGCAGGAGATGGGTCGAGTCAACATCTTGAATTGGTCAATTTGGTTTAGAGGGGTTCAAGAATGCAATGCAGCTGTTCAGTGACAATCAGCTACAAAACAGCTAGAGCACAGGCATGCAATGGGCCGATGCCGCCGCTCGACAGTGGATCAAAAAGTGGTGAATATTAACAGCAGCTCCGAAAAGGATCTTGAATTGGTTGAGCTAGCTCAGAAATGGGCCTAAGCTGGTAAACAGGGTCCAGAGATGTTTCTTGAATTCTGCGTGCTGGATAAACCTCTCCAGGGTCTTCAGAGTGGCAATAAGTCCTTTTTGTCTGCACTTAGCAGCCAGGAAGGATTATAGAGAGCAATTGCAGGGTTCTGTCACAGGAAGTGAGCAGGGTCTTGGTCACCAGTAGTCTCACCTGCAGTAGGCCTTGTCAAGCCAGCAGGCCACCCTAAAGTTTCTTGGCAGAGGTTAAGGGAAAATGCTTTTCTTTTCTTGCAGGTATCCATCATCGCCTCTAAGGCAGATACTGGATTGTTAAAGAGTTTTGCTCCATAAGTCTGTTGCAGGAAAGCACATCTCACTTTATAGTGCCATGATGTCAAACCAAAAGCCAGCTGTTGACAGGTGTCACTGGACAGACCTGGCAGAGTTAAATGCTTGCACTATGCTTTCAGCATGGATGTTTATGAAAGGGGGGACTAATTAGCCAACCTCACCTTCAGAGACCTAACTGCCCACATCTTTTTATAAATAAAATTCCCAAAAGCTCAGGCCAGTGTGCCCTCAAAGATGGCCTTCTGTCACAGAGAAAATAACATAAGCCAAGGCTTCAACGGCATGCAATTGGCGGAAAAAACAAATGGTTGCCCCACACATTATCGTCCGGACAAAAATAAGGCAGCCATTACAAAAGCTTTCTTCACACTACCAACCTGGGTCTGGATTACCGAAATATAGCTGTACAGAGAGAAAGCAAGACAGTTTAGAGAAAGCGGCAGCCCACAGAGAGAGAGAGACCGACATAGAGAGAGAGGGGAGAAAGAGAGTGACAGTCTAGAGGAGCAGCCGAATTCCTCTGCAGGAAGTCCTGCCCCCCTCCTGCCTATATGCTGGAAGCCTGAAATCATGACATGCACAACACCAGTGGTTATGACTATTCCGCTGAGAACTTTCAAGAAAAGGTATCCACTCAGAAAACCATATCTGATGTATCCTCGTAGAGATGGCAATCTCTTGGAAGAGATCCCCAAAGGAATATGATGATGAAGTAAAGAATCAGGTAAACTTTCATATTCAAAGTGAAGATTGCATGTGTTAAGAGCACTGCAGAAAATGCAAGCTGTTTTATAATTGTACAGATGCAGCAACGCAAGTAGACTAAGTAATCTTAGAAGCTGGCCATATGTAGTGCATAGACTGCAGGCAGTACCACCATCATATAGAATCTAGACGTCGGTGTCACAATTTTAGTAATCTTAAATCCATGGAGAAGATGGCTGAAAGTTGTGTTGCAGCAGGAAAGCCGCTGGAATCGAGGAAGGACTGAGAAAGGCTGTCTGGGCTGGTGTCAAAGACTGGAGCAGCCAAGAACTAGTTATCCATCCTTGAAGAACAGTGAACGTGAGAGGCTGAGTCAACCCTTGTTAAGGTGCAAAGAAAGAACTGATGAGTGCCACATTTTATTCATTTAATACAAGCCGAATTGTGGTCTCCTGTCATGTTGGCTATGAATGGAAATAGAAGGTGGGCATGCATACCTATACTTAAGATAGTGCATGCTCATACTCCCATATATTCCCAGGAGCGGGAATACATTGCAAGGCCAAGTTCAAAGGCAATCTCCTTGGCAGAAGGCATGGACAAAGAGAGATGTTGGGCTAATTGCGTGGGGAGACACAGTCAAAGTCCACCCACTGACACCTGGGTACCAGTTTACGTGCTGCTAGTGAGCCAAATGCTCTAGAAGGGCACAAGCGTGCCAACCAATTATAGAAGCAGATCAAACCAAAAGAAACAGGGTGGGCTAATTTAAAGACACTCGGATTCAGACCTAATACTGCCAAAGGACAATCAACTACTAAGGAACCAGAGTGTCTATCCTTTTCCTTTCATCCACTAATTAATCGACTCAGTCCGTGTACCAAATAGGTCCTGAGTCTAAAATTCTGTTTTTTTGAACATTTACTTTATTAATTCTTCAAAACACATTTAATGTCAAAGTATACACAAATCAAAAGCATAGACAACAAACGACATATACAAAAAGCACAATTAAACACAGTTTATACAATAGACATTCTAAAAATCATCCTAAAACTACCTGAAGTGTAAAATCATATATAAAATGATTCATAAAAACACCCTTCCTATTAGGGCTGTACCGAATAGCATATTTAGAATTCGGCCGAATGCCGAATAGTTTTTCAACTATTCGGCCGAAGCCAAATATGAAGCCGAATAGTTGCTTTATTTAATAAATCATGTTCCAAACTTCAATAAACACACTTATTAAAAAAACAAATAAAGTACCATTTTAAATGCATTCTATACTTTTATTTCTCTTCATTGTAATTAATGAAGCATCTTTATTTAAAGTATAAAAGCCAGAAATAAAGCAGATTTAAACAAAATGAAGGGACAAAATGTACAGAAGATAGTTTGCATATTCAGTAATAGTTAAAGTAGGAGGCTTTACAAAAGCAATAGGATTGCCTTTGTGAATCAGATGCATTGCATTCTCTATTCAGTTGCAAAGTTGAGGCGGTCAAGTTTTGAAACGTCTTTGCAGCTCACATAGACATGTATAAAATGGTTCATGTCAGCTCATGCAGGACACAAGTCAAGAGGAAAACTGAAATGCGTGAACTTCATCTCACAACTATTCACCCCACCCAAACAAATGCTGCTCACATTTCACTTATCTTAGTCACTCCTTCTCGCCAATACACATACATATGCCACTTATAATTCCTGATAAAATATCAGATAATGTTAAACTCAGGACTCAAGTCCTTAAAAAAAGAAAAGGGAGGACTATGACGTAATTAATGGGAAGTGAAATGACAGGAACTGAAAGTATCTATGCACATTTATTTCAGTTTGTTTTTTTCCAACTGTTAAAAGTGCACATTGCATATAAACATTTCCCAAAAGAAAAAATGTTCCTGTATTGTTGCAAGCTAAGTATAAAAGATGAGCACCTTTTTTGTCTAAGAATCTGGGACAAAACATGCCCTAAATAGCAGATTACAATATAAGATATTTTTCAGCTGTGTGATAGCAATTTTTCTGGTCTAATTCTATTCAGTTTAGCAAACTGAAGTCTATATTTGCCTTTCTGAGTTTATGTTGTATTGTATTCAAATGAGAATGTCAAAGTATTCGGCAAGAGCTGAATATCAAGAAACTTTTCGGCCGGAGCCGAATAGCTTTTTTTTAGCCGAAATTCGGCCGAATACTTACTCGAAGCCGAAGTTCAGTACACCCCTACTTCCTATACAAAACTAAAAAACAATAGTGATGTGTTTCCCACAACAAACCTTTACAGTACAATAATAGTGTGCAAAATTGCTAATAAAGTGCAAATAAAGTTGAGTGTTGGTTTGGCAGAGCCAGACTGCTCCTCTTTTTTAAGGATGTCTAGCTGGAAAAATCCACTAAATAATGTCACCCTTATTCTGCCTATAGGGGACCAAGAACTCAATCTAATAACAATTGGACACACTGTTTACTTTCCAATGTGTAAGACCCAACATGTTTCGTCCATGAAATCCAAATTAGAATTGTTTTCTGTAGACTTCCTCAGGGGAACCAACTTTGAATTATTTGGGCTAGACTCAATGTTTCTAATGGCTTCCTATGTCTTGTGTATATTCCAAAAACACTGGTTGTATCCTCCACTTCAAATGGAGTGAAGAGACACAAAGTCCAAAACCTAAAGGGGGAAGGTGGATGAAAAGAAAGAAGAAAAAAGAGAGAGGGGTAGCAATTAGCATCAACATCATGTAATTGGTTGCCTCCCACCTATGGAGTAAATTAATATACCCACAAAGGCTTACCATGTTAAAAGGTGAAATTCAGTTCCTTTTAACATGTATTCAGTTTGGGGGTCTCCTCAGTAGACCTCAAATTCTAAAAAAGAGAGAAGAACAAATCAGAATCACCAATCTACTACCACTGTGCACCTCTCAATGGTTACACGTTCTAACTGCTATTCTGAACACCACTAGTCTAACACAAAAATCACTGAGAATCTAAACAACAGATTTCTATGATGACCTATTTTCCATATGTTGATGTTGGCATATTACAGTTTATGACTGTCATATGTTATTTAACCTCTTACACGTTACCCTGTGTCAATTGCCGTCAAGTCCACAAAACAAAGGGGGGGGGGGTTGTTCCAAGATAATTACCATCCGCAAGAAAAAGTGACGTGTTGAAATGAGTAACGTGAGTTAATTCGCGTTGGTTACAAAGTGATATGTAACTAACATTGTTCCTCTCCGGTATTCATTGTTGTTGCAAGTGTCCAGGAGCGGTATGCGTGCCTACAAAAATAAAATGTAGGGTATAAGTTCTCAAAATTACGCTGCCAAGTGTCCACTGCCTAGCCAACACACGTATACGCCGAAATAACGTTGACATTGCTTACTGTAAATGGGGCTTTCGTTCCGACTTCACTTGAAAAACCTCTGTAGTGTCGCCGCGTATCCAAGACCGGCCACGCCGTGTTCTTGGGTCGCTTGTTGTCCACAATATACTCGATACAATCGGTCATGTAATTTGAGCGACGTTGTGACATCACACGTACACTGCAACTGGTCTGCTGCTGCAAATTAGTGAGCAACAAGGGTCTGTGTCTGCAAGATACACTAATGGAAACTGCTGCACCAAGTCTCAGGTATATGACACCAATTCAACTAGTAGATATCTTTGTGGGTTCAAATATGTGTCACCTTGTTATTCTAGTCGCTATTACAATGGTCAAGATAATTCAACATCAGATAATGTCTCTAATGTAGTTTCCAGAAGCCAGTTTGTAAAATAAGGCACTATTCCAGAGTCCCACGTTTAAAGCACAACCCTCCAGGTGTAAAGCTAGAAATCTGCATCTCTTTCGAGGGTAGTAATTACACCCGGGCCACATATATCTGAAAAAACATATTCCATAAGATATATAAGGTCATGTCAAACCACGTGGTTGGAAAACTCAACACGGTTCAGGAATTGTTCCCCTAGTTTGTAAAGGGAGTTAAGTTCATTTTAAAAGTTGCTCCAAGTGATGCGTTTGTTCATGCTGACCTCTGATGCTTTGGTTAAAAAGATTAACCACTGTTCTCTAAAGAATACTTTTCTTGCATCTGCTTCCCTATTGTGGGATTTCGCCTGCTGCCATAGGATGGTCCATTTAAGCATATCACTCGAGTGTTCCATTGCCAAAAAATGGGTGACAAGAGGGGCTGTCAAAAACTCTATTTTTAATACAGCTGCAATGCTCACAAATCCGCTGTTTCACCTTCCGTTCTGTCATGCCGATAAACATTTTTGAACAAGGGCACCATATGGCATACACAATGTTTGTAGAGTTGCAATTAGTAAACCCTGTCTGCCTCCATGGTCTTTCTAGTCCAAGATCAACTTCCTTTGAGCGACTGGTATATTTGCAATTAACGCATTTACCACAAGGTGAATGGCCTGTTAAGGTGGGTATCCCCCATTGTTCTGTGATACTTGTCTGCACATTGGTTCTCAATGAAATATCATTTTTCATGAGAAGTTCTTTAATATTGGTACTTCTCCTGAATGTGCACAATGGTTTGGACAACGGACAGTCTCCTCCTTCCAATATGTTCAAATGTTTTCTGACTATCTTGGTGACATCATTATACCAAGTATTGAAGGTGCTCACAAACACAATCTCAGCATTGGTTTTGTTCCTGTTTCTGTATTCTAATAGTGCTTCTCTGTTGAATTTTTTATGAAATTCTTCGAGTGAGATTATGGTGTGCGACGTCCGGTGATGTCCGTTGTAACTCCCTGTTTTAGATAATTGATATTAAAACAGTATAACGATTTTGCCTGAGTTGGTTTGATTGTTTGGTGTAAGAGTTACTCAGCAGCCCACCTACTATTTAAGAGCCATATGTTCACTTGGTAGCAGTGCTAAGGATGGTTTCAGACCCATCGACCTGTTAGCTCCAGTATTTCCGATGATCGGACATCCTCCTCCATCTAGCCGGAAGATCGCAGGGTTTCCTCTGGAGAGCGGCTGAATAGAAATCTTGCAAGATGAATTGAGATGGTGGGCAGCATCCCTCTTTGACGAAATACCTACCTGGTTTCCACAAGCGCTTTGCGGACTGAAGGCGAATGTGGTTAGTTGGAGGAGGAGACGATACCAAAGGCCTTGAGTCAAAAGACCGAATGGTGAGTAGACTGAGGGGAATGGCAAACTAAGGGAACAGGGTTGTGGTCATTTTAAAAGTAACAGGAGTAACGGGGGTAACAGGATTGTGTAAAGATAGAGAGAGATAAAGCACTTGAGAAACCTGAACAAGGGGTCCAGAAGAGGTCATCTCACATCCCAACGGGGGTCCCTCATATAAACAGGTTCATATAAGGAGACAAGCTGAACTCTGTGATTATAGTTTTGATTAGAGGCGAAGAGGAAAAAGGGTGACCACCAAGGTTTTTATGTGCAAAGTTGACTAATCTGTCTGTGTATTTGTGTGAAGGAAAGGTGTCTAAAGGTGATATATGTTGTGAAAGAAATGAGATAAAAGTCAAGAAATTATATTATCTATCTATGGAAGTGGCTGGTATCAATCCATAGATAAAAAAGAGGTTTGAGCAGCGATTGTTGGAGCAGGCTCATATTTGTTGTTTTTGGTAAAGGTATCTGGTAAGAATTGACAGTCAATTGAGATTCGTTACAATGGGAGACACTCCTCTGGTGCATTTATGTAAAACACTGCCAAAGCACATGTCCAAGCACAAACAGTATAGTGCAGAATGGGTGAAAGGCGCAGCAGATAAGATGTTCATGCCATGGCCGCAACAGGGATCATTGTCAAAAGCAGTATTGACCACATACTTGCACGCTGCGTACCCAGGGAATTAGAAAAAAGGCTAGCTATTTTAGACTTTTTTAAGATGTACCAGCAAGAGAGGGAAGATCCGCCACCTGAGGAGTGGATGCTTAGCCAGCATAAGGAAGAAAGTTTTGAGCCCCCAGCTCCCCTTACCTAATCTGAAGTAAAAGACAAAGAAATAAGGTTGTATCCTTTAAAGGAACTGAAAGCGGCGACACGGTATAGTAATCTGATATACAAACCGAATGCTTATAGCAGTGACCATAGCCCAGAGGAGAGTAAGAGAAAAGAGGAGCTCTTTATGATCATACAAAACATGGAAGAGAAGAAAAGTGAGTGATCGAATGTATCGACAGAAATGGAATGAGAAACTAAGACATGGAAAGGAGAGAAAGATAAAGCTGACGAGGTAACGCTTGTGCAGAACAAATGGATAAGAGGACAGATATTACTCAAGCTAGATGGGAAAAGCATTGCGGAAATAAGGCAAAGAGAAGATCAGGACGAACAGGATAGAAAAGACAGGGAAACGAGAAAAAAGATTGTAGGAAGACGAGCATAAGAGAACAGATGTATAAGGAGGAGCAAGAGAAAAAGTAAGAATGGACAGGGGAGCAAAGCAAGTATGACAACAGGCAAAGAGCAATAGAAGATAGGGACAGATGAGAACAGAAGAGAGAAGAAGAGGAAGTTCAGAAATTAAGGGACAAAAGAATACAGAGATGAAGAGAAGAGGAAGAAAGGAGGGCAGCAGAAAAGAGAGAAGAACGAAGGCAAGAGGAAGAGAGAATTAGAAGGGACACAAGAAAGCAAAGTGAATTACATGAATCATTAGAACCTTAGAGGAGACACCGGGAGCTTGATATTAACCTCATTCAAAAGGAGCTAATGGAGCCGAGTCCAGCAATACGATGGGACCAAATGGAAGAGTTCCTTCAGTTAAAGGGAGCAACGTTAGGGGCATCTAGAGTAGTAAGAGATGAAGAGAACTTTGATATAGGATGTATTGGGGAGAAGATCAATTAGGCCTATCAAGAATTAAAGGAAAGTAACAAATCGGGAAACCGAGGGAAGGAAGGCCCATCCCTAGTATTTCAATTGTGAGACAAAGAAGAAAATCCATTCAGCCTCGAACACAGAGCCTTATCCTTAAGAAGACTGAACTTAGATAAGGGTGAAGGGGGTGAGAGTCAGACTAATTGGGGACTAGATATGTCAGACGAGGAGAGAGGATCCTTCCGTGGGGAAGAGGGAGGAGGCGCATGTACCCCTGAGTGAAGCCTGCAGACGGACAATGTAGTAAGATAGTTTGATCTAGAGCAGCCTAAGGAAAGAACGCTGGATCCCTTAGCGTACCCAGAACGTCCCAGAGGACAATTGTATAGTGAGAAAGGAGAATCACTGCCATATGTGAGCAGGTTAAGGTTGCTATCAGCGAGGATAGGGTCAGAGACCATTGTCCCTGCCATGGATATGCAGACGATGGGAGCCGATTGCAGGTTAGGCTTCACACAGTTTCCCTTATTGGAAAGATGGGGAGCAAGACCGCAGCATATTCCATGGCCACAGATGTATAAGGATAATTTAAAATGTAAACTCCAGAGTTTGACGTCGGGTGCAGTAAAATAGATTTATGAATTGGAAAAAATGACAGGAGGAAATACGTTGGCCATGGAAGACATTAAGGGGCCGATTCATGGAACAAACGTGCGCCGAAAATCTACGCGCAAGCAAGTGCAAGCAGGCGCAAGCAGGCGCAAGCGGAAAAAAACAGGCGCACGCGATTCATGGAAGTCCCTGCGCGTGTCTTCCTCGGGATGTGCGCCAAACCCGTGCATGGCGCACACGTCACTGCAACATCCCGAAAGATGTGCGCGACGCGCACAGTGAAAGCGCACAACCTCTGCGCATACACTAGAAAGTGGGCGGAACACGGGGCGTAACGCGCGGAATGGGGAACAACTCGCGAAAACAAGGGCGTAACTGGGGATGTACTGCAGGGAAGCAGACGGAACGCCCACACGCACCCGAACCACACGTATTCATGGAATCGAATAGGGCAAAGCCACGCACAGCGAAAGACACGCACAAGCCCAAACACGTCCGCCACACAAAGGCAGGCGGCAGCGTCCGTGCGCATTACAAAAGTGGCAACATACAGCAATAGTGCCTGTGCGAGCGGGGCACGTGTATTTCGGGGTTGCGCGGGAAGTCACACACGTGATTGAGTGGGGTACGTGTATTCCGGGGGTGCGCGTGAACTTTCTCACGCGATCGGGCCTGGGGGAGCGGGCTACGTGTATTTCAGGGGTTCGCTTGAACTATCACACGCGATCGGGCCTGGGGGAGCGGGCTACGTGTATTTCAGGGGTTCGCATGAACATTCTCACGCGATCGAGCCTGGGGGAGCGGGTTACGTGTATCTCAGGGGTTCGCGTGAACTTTTTCACGCGATCAGGCCTGGGGGAGCGGGCTATGGGTATTTCAGGGGTTCGCGTGAACTTTCTCACGCGATCGGGCCTGGGGGAGCGGCCTACGTGTATCTCAGGGGTTCGCGTGAACTCTTTCACGCGATCGGGCCTGGGGGAGCGGGCTACGTGTCTTTCAGGGGTTTGCGTGAACATTTACACGCGATCGGGCCTGGGGGAGCGGGCTACGTGTATCTCAGGGGTTCGCGTGAACTTTTTCACGCGATCAGGCCTGGGGGAGCGGGCTACGTGTATTTCAGGGGTTCGCGTGAACATTTACAAGCGATCGGGCCTGGGGGAGCGGGCTATGTGTATTTCAGGGGTTCGCGTGAACTTTTCCACGCGATCGGGCCTGGGGGAGCGGGCTACGTGTAATTCGGGGGCGTGCGGGAAGTTACACACGCGATTGAGCGAGGTACGTGTATTTCGGGGGTGCGTGGGAAGTTACACACGTGATAGAGCGGGGTATGTGTATTTCGGGGGTGCGCGGGAAGTCAGATACGCGATTGAGCGGGGTACGTGTATTCCGGGGTGCGCGGGAAGTTAGATACGCGATTGAGCGGGGTACGTGTATTTCGGGGGTGCGCGGGAAGTTACACACGCGATTGAGTGGGGTACATGTATTTCGGGGGTGCGCGGGAAGTCACACACGCGATCTCATCAGGGTACGTGTATTTCGGGTTGCGCGGGAAGTGACACACGCAATTCCATCAGGGTACGTGTATTCCAGGGGTGCGCGGAAAGTTCCACAGGCAATTCCATCAGGGTACGTGTATTACAGGGGTGCGCGGGAAGTGACACACGCGATTGAGCGGGGTACGTGTATTCCAGGGGTGCGCGGGAAGTTCCACACGCGATCTCATCAGGGTACGTGTATTACAGGGGTGCGCCGGGAGCAGCACACGTGAATTGCATGTGTGGGTCCTCCCAGGTGTCCCCTCTACACCCTCCACGGCCCCTGCAGGTGGCTCACACCACAGGGGCCTACCCTGCACATGTCCTGCAGGCACACCATCCACCATGGCCATGACCCCCAGCCAACCCACATGTCAACTTGCACTACTGCCCACCAACGCATGTCCCCCTGCACCCCCAGTCACCAGGGTCACCCTCCACCAGGCCCCCACCCATGTCTCCCACCACCCCCACCCCCCAGTCACCAGGGGCAGCCCCCACCAGGCTCCCACTCATGTCTCCCACCACCCCCACCCCCCCCCAGCAGTGTGGGGCAGCCCCCACCAGGCCCCCACTCATGTCTCCCACCACCCCCACCCACCAGCCAAATGGGCAGCCTCCACCAGGTCCTCACAATCCCCAATCATGTGCGTTATGGTCAGCCTCCACAGCCAAAAAGCCCTACCAAGTAACCCATTCACCCACATGGAAATTGAAATTACATGTTACACCCCCAATGTTCATAAAGCAAATGAACCCATGTCCGTCACACACAATGGTTGCAATTGAATGGGAAAACACCCAACATGACATGCATGAAACCAATGAGATGATACCACACAGTGAAGTATGAAAACAAAATTGTATTAAAAAAAAGAATGCAAATGAAATGAAACAAACTACAATGGCAATGAAAAAAAGATAAGCTGCATGTCCGTCTAAAAAAATAAAAACACCAAATCCTAATCCAAAAAAATGTTGTCCAAAGTCAAATTAAAAATAAAATCAATCCAATGAAGAACTATGTACAAAACATCCAAGGGTCCATGAGCCCAACTGAACAAAGGAAACCTACAAAAAACCCTAACTAAAATGCAACTATATACAAAAAGTGGAGCAGTGTCCGTCGACTCCAAATCATAAGAACAAACAAAGGAAACCTAAAACTAAAGAACTATATACAAAGGCAGCGGGCAAGTCCAGCGGCTCACTCCGTGGTGTTCCGGGCCAGGGCATCATCAAACTCCTGTTCGATGTCCCGGAGGCAGTCCTGTTCCATGGCCCCGAGGGTCCGCAGGGACGACGCCGTCTCCTCCTCCAACCCCCTGCGGATTGCCTCGAGGCACTCGGCCCGCCTCAGGGCCCTCCGCATGGAGTTCTCCGCCCTGACCATTGTGAGCCGCGCCTCTTCCGCCCGCCGCCGCTCCGCACCTATCTGCTGGCCCAACCGCTGCCACACAGAAGACACACCCCGTCCTGGGTCAACCTGCCCTCCGGCCGATGCCTGCCCCTCCGATGTTGAAGGCCCCGAGCCTTCATGGCTCCCACCACGTTGCTGCTGCTGCTGTGCCTCTGCCCGTGCACTGCCTCCTGCTGCCTGCACATCCTCCGCAGGCTGGGGTGCAGTTGTTGATGTGGCCACCCCTGCTGGACGTCCGACTCCCGACTGTGGCAGGGATGCCTCCTCCACCAGCCTGGCCGCACCGTCAGAGGCAGCTCCACAGGGCACCCAGGTGACTGATGGGTGGGAAGATGGCACAGAGGACGACTGGTGCGTAGGGGGTCCAGTTGAGGAGGGGGTCGGAGCAAGCCCCATCAGACGGAGGAATCCGGCCTGGGTGACCTGTCCCAGCAGGCTGACGTGGTCGACGAGCCATTCGAGATGACGTGCAGTCTCTCCATGAAAAGACTGCAGGTCACCTCGCATGGCCCGTTGACGCAACGCCACACCAGCCAGGACAGGCTCAACCCGGACCTGGATAGCCACGTCCGAAGGCAGAGGAAGGCCAGTTGACGTGAGCTCATCCCCTGCCTGAAAACGGGTCTGGACGTAGGCATCCCTGCTGGTGCAAGATGATGCAGGTACAGGATCGGGGACAGGATTGCACAGAGGCACCTCCGCGGCGGCCTGTGCTGCCTCCTGTCCCTGGTCCTGCACTGCACCACTAGCACCAGTGGGATCCCCACCTCCAGACCCCGTCTCTGGTGCTTGCACGGCCTCCTCCTCCACCAAACCCCCCACCAACCTGGATGACTCCGTGCCATCTTCCCCTGTTGGGCCCTGTGGGGTCCCAGCTGCCCCTTCTGCTGCCGAGGAGTCCAACTCCAACCTCCGCCTCTTGGACCTCCCCCCGGCAGCTGCGGCCTGAGACGCTGCACCGGACTCCTCACTCCCCGACGAGATGACAACACGGGAGGGGAGCCGGGCCTTGCATCTCCGGCTGGTGGTGGGATCCCCGCCGCTGTGCTCCACAGCACCTTCTCCGCCCTCTTCATCAGTTGACGCTGCAGACAGGGAGAAACAAAACACAGGCATCAGGGCACTGTACAATGGACACATACACACATGACAGTTGCACATGAGTGGCATTGGCAAACCTCAGACATGTCATCACAATCCCCAACACACATGTCATTACAACTCGCACACATGCGCCATACCACAGCCATATCGCAACTGCCACCACCATCCATACACATACAACAGCATGAGCAGCCAAAGGTGAGCCAGACATCACATGCAACACAGGAAGTGCACCACACATGTACACACACCACCACACTTGCATGCATGTGTACACCTCTGCCAAGTGTCGCACTGTTCAGACGGGCATCCATGTCACATCTGCCAATCAGGCTTCCACATACCGCTGTCACATGCATCCATGTTGCATCACTGTTGCACCCTTGTCAAATACATACACATGCACATGTACACAGTGCTGATACATGCAGCCGAAAACAACATACATGCGTGACATCACGGACATGTCTACTTACATACACATTAATCCAAACATGTGTGCCCACACAACTGCATTTGGCATGCAAGCCTACACACACAAGCACCATCCATGTCTCACACATTACAGCCCTCGCATGTGTCAGCCCCACGGCCCTGTACACCCCCACCCATACTCGACCCCATACAAACAGATGTGCAACCTGCACACTACTGAATAATCACCACACGCACTGCTCACAATCAGGATGCATGTACACTCACCGCTCGACTCCAGACGGGTCTGCTTCTCTAGGACCTGGACGTGGAGCGCTGGGGATATGCGTTCCAGGACCCTCATCTGTTCTTCCGACAAGTGGCCCCGGCCCCCCTTGGCATCCGCTGCCTTCAAGAGGCGCCGGGCCTTGTTCAGGGTCCTGGACCTGAAGTCCTCCCAGCGCTTCCTGACATGTTGTAAGTCGCGGACTGCCACCCCCTCCGCGTTGATGGCAGTCACGATGTCAGTCCAGATCCGAGTCCGTCCTTCCTTGTCGGCGCGGGAACTTCCGAAGAGGGCATCATACTGCCCCAGGACTTGCTCCACAAGGACGCCAACTTCGGTGGCACTGAAGCTGGTGCCCCTCTGCCTCTCTGGCCGGGGGTTGTCAGTGGTCACAGATGGTGTTTGCCCCGACATGACAACCCCAGAGGCAGGAGTGGGTGGGCAACTGGGTCCTGGGGGTGGGCTGTGGAGCGATGGAATCCCAGTCGGGAGTCTTCGGTTCCAGCAGGGGTGGTCACAGCAACAGCACCCCTGGCTGATGTGCAGGCAGCAAATGGCAGTGCACGTGGGCAGAAGGCAGTCAGGCAGCAGTAGATGGCAGGTGGGAGCGTGCTCAGGGCTCTGGGGGGCAGTAGTTCGGCCTTCTGGGCAGGAGCGTGGTCTTCCGTGTGCTTACGCGTGGCCAGCTTGATACGGAGTGATTTGGCACGTGAACAATCTGCACGTCAGCGTGTAATTCGAGGAAAGGCCCTTAGCGCGTAAGCGCGTCTGCACGCATACGCATTTTCATTGGACAGAAGGCCCCTCAAGCGCAAGCGCCCCTGTGACGTGACAGAGACATGAGTGGGGGCCTGGTGGGGGCTGCCCCACACTGCTGGGGGGTGGGGGTGGTGGGAGACATGAGTGGGGGCCTGGTGGGGGCTGCCCCTGCACTGCTGGGGGTGGGGGTGATAGGGGACATGAGTGGGGGCCTGGTGCAGGGTGCCCCACAGTGCTGGGGGGTGGGGGTGCAGGGGTACATGAGTTGGACATGAGTGGGGGCCTGCTGGCAGGTGCCCCACAGTGCTGGGGGGTGGGGGTGGTGGGGAACATGAGTTGGACATGGGTGGGGGCCTGCTGGCAGGTGCCCCACAGTGCTGGGGGGTGGGGGTGGTGGGGAACATGAGTTGGACATGGGTGGGGGCCTGCTGGCAGGTGCCCCACAGTGCTGGGGGGTGGGGGTGGTGGGGAACATGAGTTGGACATGGGTGGGGGCCTGCTGGCAGGTGCCCCACAGTGCTGGGGGGTGGGGGTGGTGGGGAACATGAGTTGGACATGGGTGGGGGCCTGGTGGTTGGTGCCCCTGGTGGCTGGGGGGTGGGGGTGCTGGGAGACATGGGTGGGGGCCTGGTGGTGGGTGCCCCTGCACTGCTGGGGGGTGTGGGTGCTGGGAGACATGGGTGGGGGCCTGGTGGAGGCTGCCCCTGGTGGCTGGGGGGTGGGGTGGTGGGAGACATGGGTGGGGGCCTGGTGGAGGCTGCCCCTGGTGACTGGGGGGGTGGTGGGAGACATGGGTGGGGGCCTGGTGGTTGGTGCCTCTGGTGGCTGGGGGGTGGGGGTGCTGGGAGACATGGGTGGGGGCCTGGTGGTGGGTGCCCCTGCACTGCTGGGGGGTGGGGGTGGTGGGAGACATGGGTGGGGGCCTGGTGGAGGCTGCCCCTGGTGACTGGGGGGGTGGGGGTGGTGGGAGACATGGGTGGGGGCCTGGTGGAGGCTGGCCCTGGGGAGTGGGGGATGGGGGTGGTGGGAGACATGGGTGGGGGCCTGGTGGAGGCTGCCCCTGCACTGCTGGGGGGTGGGGGTGGTGGGAGACATGGGTGGGGCCTGCTGGCAGGTGCCCCACAGTGCTGGGGGTGGGGGTGGTGGGGAACATGAGTTGGACATGGGTGGGGGCCTGCTGGCAGGTGCCCCACAGTGCTGGGGGGTGGGGGTGGTGGGGAACATGAGTTGGACATGGGTGGGGGCCTGCTGGAAGGTGCCCCACAGTGCTGGGGGGTGGGGGTGCAGGGGTACATGAGTTTCACATGGGTGGGGGCCTGCTGGCAGGTGCCCCACAGTGCTGGGGGGTAGAGGGTGCTGGGAGACATGGGTGGGGGCCTGGTGGAGGCTGCCCCTGGTGGCTGGGGGGTGGGGGTGGTGGGAGACATGGGTGGGGGCCTGTGGAGGGTGCCCCTGGTGGCTGGGGGTGCAGGGGGACATGCGTTGGTGGGCAGTAGTGCAAGTTGACATGTGGGTTGGCTGGGGGGCATGGCCATGGTGGATGGGGTGCCTGCAGGACATGTGCAGGGTAGGCCCCTGTGGTGTGAGCCACCTGCAGGTGCCGTGGAGGGTGTAGAGGGAACACCTGGGAGGGCCCACACGTACCCTGATGGAATCACGTGTCGAACTTCCCCCGCACCCCGAAATACACGTACCCTGATGGAATCGCGTGTGGAACTTCCCGCGCACCCCTGGAATACACGTACCCTGCTGATTTCGCGTGTGTAACTTCCCCTGCACCCTGAAATACATGTACCCTGCTGATATCGCATGTGGAACTTCACACGCACCCATGAAAAACACGTACCCTGCGGAAGTCACGTGTGTAACTTCCCCTGCACCCTGAAATACAAGTACCCTGCTGATATCGCATGTGTAACTTCACGCGCACCCCTGAAATACACGTACCCTGATGGAATCGCGTGTGGAACTTCCCGCGCACCCCTGAGATACGCGTACACTGCTCGCACGGGCCCAATCGCGTGTGGAAATTCCCGCGCACCCCTGAAATACACGTACCCTGCTGGAATCGCGTGTGGAACTTCCCCTGCACCCTGAAATACACGTACCCTGCTGATATCGCGTGTGGAACTTCACGCGCACCCCTGAAATACACGTACCCTGCAGAAATCGCGTGTGTAACTTCCCCTGCACCCTGAAATACACGTACCCTGCTGATATCGCGTGTGGAACTTCACGCGCACCCCGAAATACACGTACCCTGATGGAATCGTGCGTGGAACTTCCCACGCACCCCTGAGATACGCGTACCCTGCTCGCACGGGCCCAATCGCGTGTGGAAATTCCCGCGCACCCCTGGAATACACGTACCATGATGAAATCGCGTGTGGAACTTCCCGCGCACCCCTGGAATACACGTACCCTGCTGATTTTGCGTGTGTAACTTCCCCTGCACCCTGAAATACACGTACCCTGCTGATATCGCGTGTGGAACTTCACACGCACCCCGAAATACACGTACCCTGATGGAATCGTGTGTGGAACTTCCCGCGCACCCCTGAGATACGCGTACCCTGCTCACACGGGCCCAATCGCGTGTGGAAATTCCCGCGCACCCCTGAAATACACGTACCCTGCTGGAATCGCTTGTGTAACTTCCCCTGCACCCTGAAATACACGTACCCTGCTGATATCGCGTGTGGAACTTCACGCACACCCCGAAATACACGAACCCTGATGGAATCGCGTGTGGAACTTCACGCGCACCCCGAAATACACGTACCCTGATGGAATCGCGTGTGGAACTTCCCGCGCACCCCTGAGATACGCGTACCCTGCTCGCACGGGCCCAATCGCGTGTGGAAATTCCCGCGCACCCCTGAAATACACGTACCCTGCTGGAATTGCGTGTATAACTTCCCCTGCACCCTGAAATACACGTACCCTGCTGATATCGCGTGTGGAACTTCACGCGCACCCCGAAATACACGTACCCTGATGGAATCGCGTGTGGAACTTCACGCGCACCCCGAAATACACGTACCCTGATGGAATCGCGTGTGGAACTTCCCGCGCACCCCTGAGATACGCGTACCCTGCTCGCACGGGCCCAATCGTGTGTGTAAATTCCCGCGCACCCCTGAAATACACGTATCATGATGAAATCGCGTGTGGAACTTCCCGCGCACCCCTGAGATACGCGTACCCTGCTCGCACGGGCCCAATCGCGTGTGGGAATTCCCGCGCACCCCTGAAATACACGTACCATGATGAAATCGCGTGTGGAACTTCCCGCGCACCCCTGAAATACGCGTACCCTGCTCTCACGGGGCCAATCGCATGAGGAACTTCCCGCACACCCCAGTGATACACGTAGCCTGCTTGCTGTGCTGGTACAGGGTTAGCGCAGCCCTTTGCGCTGGATTGGGTATATTGATGGCTTTTCCCTGCGCGAGAGGCGTTCTTGGGGGCGTAACTGGCGCTGCTGCAGGGTCGCTGCGGCACTGTACGCCACGGCTGGTTTTGGTGGCTGGAATCCATGAATACGCTGTGCGCAGAAATTGATTTTTGCGCACGCGGCTGGCGCAGGGATTCGCACGCGCACACTGTGCGCCAGCCGCGTGCGCCACTTGTGCGCTGAATTCTATGAATTACCCCCTTATAGTCTCTAGGCAGCCATTCTTGAGGAAAGAGCTGATGACATATGGAGGAGAGCAGGCTATTCAAGTGTGATAGCACAGAACACAGTGCAAAATGAAGTGCTGTTTAACCCCATAAGTGTCAAGGATGAGTATGCTCATCCTTTGTGCATAGACTTGCATAATAGTGTGGCTGTCATGAGCACTGGCCCAACACACAGGCACCACACCATCAGGTGATGGGGGTAATGGGTCACAGGGCACATACACACAGGGGGCCCGGCTGGACTCAGTCCTGGCGCCTTTGGTGCCAGGCTCATATAACGATGTAGCAAGAACACTTTATTTTTGTGCAAGTGTAATTAATTCACAAGAACTTTTCCACAAGCTTTTCTTCAGGAAACACTTTCCATGAGCATACTGTTGGGGTGTGGCTCTCCAGGCCCAGGCTGCACGTGCAACCTCTAGGAGTGGCAGGATGTGGCAAGCAGAACAGGACTAGTGGGCGTGCCCCAGGGGCACAGCTATATAAGCTTCTCCATCCCCAAAGCCAGCACTTCGCGTTACTTTGCATTCTCATGCAACCTGATGCTCACCACCGCTTGGACCAACTTACTTACCCTTTTGGAACCCAGCATTTATCCTGCATACTCACCTCCTGAAATCCGGCATTCAACATCTCATCTGTGTACTCACCTTCAGAAACCCAACGATCTTGATCCTGACGCTGCGCTCCTCATCAACGGAGTCGGGCCCTGTGAAGAAGACAAAAGACAAGGTTAGGCAGCTATCACTCAGCAGCCTAGGTTCGTGCCACATTGGAACCACGCGTGCATCGATAGAGACCACTCACCTCCTACCGGACCATCATGGCTTCATTCGTTGTTCGCTCCGGCTGCCATCATCAGCTCTGCAACTGCTGCTGGGCCCGCAATTCCATCTAAACGGGGAGAGAGCAGAAGAAAGACATTAAAGAAGGAGCAGACAACAATACCGGAACAAATGGAACAAACACAGCAAAAGCAGGCTGAAAGCAAAACGAACTATACAAACAAAACGAAAGCCACCAGGCGAGGATAGAGAAAAACACAAAAAAACACTCACCTGGAGAGAAGTGGATTAGTCGCAGCTGGACTGGACTACCACATGCAGGGAACAGTGAAGTAACTCGGTCTCAGTCAGAAAAGCACCCCTGCCAAAAGTAGCAGGACGGAGAGCTCATCAATCAAGATGATCAGGTGAGCCTTCTAGGGGCAGTGCAACCTATGGGAACCACATCCTGGGTGGAAGCGTCTGGAAGGGGACCTGGATCACAGACTTGCATACTCATGTCCCCTTATGTTCTCACAGTAGCAGTCCTGAGCAGCACTACCAATTGCTGCAGTAACTCTATAAGCGCAGAAGGAGAAGCCAGATAAGGGCAAACTAATCCCCGGGACGGGTGCAACCATGTCCCAACGCCTCCGCAGACACCAGGTGAGCGTAACAGAACGCAAAGCCTCTACAAATCTCTGCCTGGACGTAATGGAAACTTTAGAGATGGACCAGTTGGCCCAATTACTGGGAGAGTTACGGGCTGAAGTTCACACCTCAAGAGAGGAACCCAATGCCCTAAGGAGGGATCTCATTGTGAATCGTGAACGTACTGATGAACTAGCAAGACAAATGCTTCAGGCACAGGCTGGCCAGGTCCCACTACCAGGGTTAACCCCCTCTGCTACACCTGCACAGTCAACACCAGTACAGGCGGTTCTTCCAGGGGCAGTTCCTCTAGCCCCGCTCAAACATTTCACAGGTGACACAAACAAGTATGCCCTTTTTACGAACCAATGCCACCTACATTTCCTGTGCAGACCTGGGCATTCCCCAATGAACAATCTAGAGTGGCATTTGTGCTTTCATATTTGGGAGGTAGTGAAGCGCACTGGTCAATACCTTTGGTCAACCAAGATGATCCTTTACTTCAGGACTTTAGGGGTTTTCAGGGTGAAATGGAGAAACTGTTTGCACGGCATACTCAAGGACAGGCTTTGGACAATGAACTGTTGTCACTCCGGCAAGGTAATCAGGGTGAAATGGAGAAACTGTTTGCACGGCATACTCAAGGACAGGCTTTGGACAACGAACTGTTGTCACTCCGGCAAGGTAATCAAGACTTACTAACCTACATCACCTCCTTCAATCGCCGTATAGACCAGGCAAACTGGCCAGAGGAGAAGAGAACTATGCTCTTTTATCGAGGGTTGTGAGGAGAACTTAAGGACGTTTTAGCCCAAGTAGTAAATCCCCCAGATGGTTTTGCAGAATACATCGACCTGACAGTGCAGCTCGATCACAGGTTACAGAATCGGAAAATGGATCAAGGAAAAGCAGAAGGGCTATCGGTCTACGTACGATCCCGGGAGAACCAAACCAAGTCACACGATCAGTCTGAACCTATGCAAATCGGGGGCTTGCGGAGCCCGCTCACCAAGGCAGAAAGGGATAAAAGGAGACAGCAACAACTTTTTTTATACTGTGGTAAGGCAGGCATTTTCTCCAAGAATGCCCGGTAAAACCACCCAGGAAAACGATTGGAGAAACTGGCAAAAGTGAAGAAGAAGAACAGGACTCAGGAAACTCCAAAGCCCGGCAAGCGTAGGGGTCCACTTGTCGAGCGGTAAAAAGGAACCAACACAGACCTCACACCGAGTCATCCCTTTGCTCCTGGTAAACCACAAACAACCATCAAAAATACATGCCTTGGAGGCATACATTGACAGTGGAGCTGTGGGGAATTACATTGACCAAGATCTGGCTACCCGGATAGGCCTTCCTCACAGACAGAAGCAAATATCGGAAAACATTACAGCAGTCGATGGATCTCAGCTATCATCCGGCCCAGTGACGCACTACACGAAGAAGGTTACGCTTCTGTATAAGCACGGTCACCGAGAGGACATCACCTTTGATCTCATTGGCACATCTCAGTTCCAGATGATAGTGGGACTGCCCAGGCTGGAGACCCACAACCCTAAGGTCGACTGGCGTAATAGAGTTCTGACCTTTCCAAAAGACTGTGTCGACACCTGTTACAACAAAGGATTCCCATTAAAAGGTTTCACTGACCCAGGAGCGAAGAGAACAACCATGCTGGGCCTCACAGGTTCGTTACCATCTGAATACCTGGATTACCAAGATGTTTTTCAAAAGGAGCAAGCAAATATACTGCCTCCGCACAGGCCGTACAACTGCCAAATTGATCTCATACCCGGGGCCCAAATTCCCTGCAGCCAGATCTATGCCTTAACAGAACAGGAAAACCAGCATTTAAGAACACTCCTAGACCAGTATCTGGCGAAAGGCTTCATCTGCCCGTCCAAGTCCCCTGCATCCGCGCCCCTCTTTTTTGTGCCCAAAAAGGAGGGAGACTTAAGAACTTGCATTGACTATAGGGCACTTAACCAGATCACGTTAAAAAAAATTGTATCCATTGCTGCTTATCCCTGAACTGCTGGATCAAGTTAAAAAAGCTAATATTTATACAAAGCTTGACTTACGAGGGTCATATCATCTGGCAAGTGTGAAAAAAGGGGACGAGTAGAAGACTGCCTTTCGCACAAAATATGGTCTTTTCGAATACCAGGTCATGTCCTTGGACCAGTTTACTTACCCTTTTGGAACGCAGCGTTTATCCTGCATACTCACCTCCTGAAATCTGGCATTCATCATCTCATCTGCGTACTCACCTTCAGAAACCCAGCGATCTTCATCCCGATGCAACGCTCCTCATCCACGGAGACGTGTCCTGTGAAGAAGACAAAAGACACGTTTAGACAGCTATCACCCAGCAGCCTAGGGTCGTGCCGCATTGGAACCACGTGCGCATCCCTAGAGACCACTCACCTGCTACCGGACCATTGTGGCTTCATTCCTTGTTCGCTCTGGCTGCCATCATCAGCTCCGCAACTGCTGCTGGGCCCGCAATTCCATCTACATGGGGAGAGAGCAAAAGAAAGACATTAAAGAAGGAGCGGACAACAATACCGGAATGAACGAAACAAACACAGCAAAAGCAGGCTGAAAGCAAAACAAACTATACGAACAAAACGAAAGCCACCAGGCAAGGAAAGACAAAGACAAATTAAAACACTCACCTGGAGAGAAGTGGATTAATCGCAGCTGGACTGGACTACCACACGCAGGGACCAGTGAAGGAAGTCAGTCTCAGTCAGGCAAGCGCCCCTGCCAGAAGTAGCAGGACAGAGAGCTCATCAATCAAGATAATCAGGTGAGCCTTCTAGGGGCAGCGCAACCTATGGGAACCAAATCCTGGGTGGAAGGGTCTGGAAGGGGACCTGGATCACAGACTGGCATACTCACGTCCCCTTATGTTCTCACAGGAGCAGTGCTGAGCAGCACTACCAATTGCTGCAGTAACTCTATAAGCACAGAGGGAGAAGCCAGATAAAGGTGAACTAATCCCCAGGTGGGCTGCAACCGTGTCCCAACGGCTCCGCAGAGACCAGGTGAGCATAACACTGGCACTTAATTGCAGAGCAGATGCTGGAGTGCTCTCAGGGTGCAGTATCCTGACACATCAGATATGGGTGCAATTATGACATGTAAGATGAAGGAAGATGAAGACCCTATTATTTATATTCAGGACATTCAAGAGCATTGTACTCTTGAAACAAGGGAGGCATGGGAAAAAACAGTGGCATTATTTTACCACATTTTATATTAGGGGTTGCCCGAACAAGTACAGAGTCAAATGAAAAAGCAAGTGGGGATGGAAGTGAAGCCATGGGCTGAAATACAGTTGACAATGTGCATCACTATCGGCTATTGAAAGAGAGAAACAAGAAGAAAGATGAGGCAAGGAAAATTGAGGAAGCTAAATTAGTTCAGAAGAAATTGTCAAAGTATACCAAAGAAGGGGCAGATTTGGCAAGCGCAGAAGGGCTGGGAATACAGGTGAATGGTCTCTAGGGATGCGCACGTGGTTCCAATGCGGCACGACCCTAGTACATCACAGGCAAATAATCAGTGCCCGATGGACCAAGGAAGGAATGGGTTCATTTCATGAGGCAGAGGCATAAACTAAAGAGGAAGGGGTGGATTCCAAAGCAATCAATGTGGGTTTCAGAACGCACAGAATGAGAATCAGTACGCGCAAGAAGGATTCAACCAAGGGGCACTAGTCAGGCGGCCTCTCCCTGTATGTTGGACTTGTGAGATGACAGGACACATTGAACGCATATGTGTAAGCCAAAGGAATGCACAGAATGGGCAATTCTCAACGGGGGGCAGTTTATCCTCTACCATATAGAACACAAACTAGGGAAGGGTGTTCCCAAGATCAGACAGTACATCAGACACAAGGGCTGCGAATGCAACAGACACAGCAATGACAGCAAGTGCAAATGAATCCACTGCAAGGGCAGTCACAGCATGCCCCCATGCAGACACACTAGTATGCAAACACAGGACAATTACTGACACCCAGAATAGGAGGTGCCACTGTAGTGGGAATGAATCCTTTCACAGGTACATGGGTATACATATACCCACAATAGGACAGCTCACAGGGTGACTTGATGTGTTTAGTAATATCAGTGACACCAGACCCCCAAGAGGATCCAAGGGTTGTTGTGACGATAGGAGGCAAATCTTTTTCTTTTTCAGTAGACACTGGGGCTACTCATTCATGTATACGAGAGGGAAGATATCCAATGTCGGGAATTGCCATGAATTCTCAAGGGTTCTCTGGAGCCACGAGTCAAGTTCCTTTTTAGTGATGAATTACCAGTCTCAATAGGAGAGTGTGACATGTCTGTTCCATTATTGTATTCATAACAGACACTGGTTAACATGGGAAGTGATTTGATGACAAAACTTAACATGAAGATTTCTTTTACTGACAAAGGGATAGTGTTTTCCACTCCTGGAATACACTACATGAATGTGGTTACATTTATACTGGCATTTACAGGGCAAGTGGCTCTGCGAGGTGTACCAGTAGAGCCAGAGGTGTTTCTTTATGGGATGAGCATTCTATTGACATGGCTACCTGGCATAGTGGGAAAAATAAGGAGGATACCTGACAAATTGTTGGTGAGACCATAGATACCTATTGACGAAGAGGGGGGACAGACTATCCCTCTAGAATTAGAAACAGCCAGAGTACAAAGGGAAATGACGATGCTTAAAGGAACAGATGATGAGGGTAGGCCATGGAGAACAGTAATAGTTCTCGAAGAAGGGTGCAGGTTGACTGACATTACTGAAGATGATATGTTTAGAGATGATCCAACAGATGATGAAGTAGTGTTCTTTATGAGCATCACATGCTAAATAAGAATAGAGAAGAGGGAAATCCCACAGCAAATGGCAATAATGCAGAAGCGTCTGGCATTTTTTGACGAAGACTTAGAGAAGGTACCAAGTGTCCTATGGACTACAGGCCTTTATGACATAGGACTATTGAAGAGAATAGGAGAGGTAAAAAGAAAGCTGAAACCAGGGGCAATTTTACAGTGAGCAAAACAGTACCCCATGTCTTGAGAGACCGATGAGGGTATATTTAAGACTTTCTCAGCACTGATGAAACAAGGTATTCTGGTGCCATCAGAATCATCTTGTAATACCATGGTGTATCCTGTGAAAGAATCAAAGGGAAGGTGGTGGAGATTCATACAGGACATGAGATGGATTAACCAGATCATAGAGGCAGAGTTTCCCGTAGTTCCTAACCCGGCGATGATAGTATGCAGTAGCCCAGTGGAAGCATGATAATTCATGGCAATTGATTTGAAAATTAATTTTTCTGAATCCCAATGAACAAGGACTCACAAGACTTGACTTCATCTACGTTCCGCCTGACTCGTCCAAAACACACTCATTTGCCCCAAGGGTACTGTGAGTCTCCAACAGTCATTAACAGAGTCGTACAGATTGACTTAGGCAATAATGATTTGAAAAGTGCCGTAATACAGTACATGGATGACATTTTATTTTGTAGCACTACAGAAGATGAGTGCAGTCAGGACTCGATTCAGTTGAGGACTATTCTAGCAGAAAACGCATACAAGGTAGACAAAGAGAAGCTACAGTAATGTGAAGAAGAGGTGTTATACATAGGGCAATGAGGGCTGAGGCAATTATGACAACCATAAAACCGCACACAGTGAAACAGATGCAACCATTTTTGGGTCTATGCAATTGTGTTAGAGCCTGGGTGTTTGAATATAGTTCGTACACGAGATCCCTTATGCAAGCTTTAAAGAAAGCACAGGTGAATGGTGTTACAATAGGATGAACTGAGTAAATGGAGGAAGGATTTGAGGAGTTGAAGAAAGCAATTAGCACAGCTCCTGTTTTGGGAATCCCCAATTATGCTGAGGAGTTTTTCTTATTTTTGCACATGAATGGGACAATCATGACAACCGTGTTTACAAAGAGGACTACATTAGGGCACAAAGCCCTAGAGTATTACAGTGGGATTCTAGATCCAGTTATGAAAGGACACTTTCCATGCAAACAGTCATTGACAGATGCCGCATTCACCATTGAGAAATCTATAAGTATTGTAATGGGCTGTTCTATGGCGCTTTTTGTGGAGCATGCTTTATTTGCCATTTTTCATTGTATCACACTTCCCTGTGCTCTCATTTTGTCTAAATTAGACTACTGCAACGTACTACTGCTAGGTTCCTCAAATTCAAATCTGGCCAAACTCCAAATATTGCAAAATAAAAAGCTGTGAGCAGCCCTTGGCTTAAAAAAATCTGACCACATCTCCAAGACCAGGGGGGAAGCTCGCTGGCTTCCCGTTAAAGCCAGAATTATCTTTAAAACACTCTGTATTACCCACAACTGCCTCACCAGGACAGCTCCCACCTACCTTAATAATGCCATTACCCATAACAAGGCCACAAGAACATTGAGATCCAACAATAGCACCCAACTCTTTGTTCCACATTTCGAATTCACCAGGGCAGGGGGGAGCAGTTTTTCAGTAATGGCACCTAAAATCTGAAGTACCCCCCCCTCACATAACGGAAATGAGCCATCCCACCAGTGGTTCAAGAAGACATTAAAAACCTGGCTTTTTTACAAATAACAAATCAGTGGCAGGCAGTCTTGCCTGACTAGCTACACAACCCCTGGTTATGCATGATCTATCCCCACTTACTTCCCCGACCTACCTGTCCTGTAATTGTATTTGTGGTTTATACTTGCACCAGTAACAAATCTGTACTAATTGTAACCATATTCCTCACTGTAACCAGAGAATTATGTTTGAACCTGCGCTGTGCTTTGTAGATGCAACCCTAACATATCTGTATGACATGTAACTATTTTCTCACTGTAACCAGAGATTCAGGCCTTCTGTAACCTACACTGTGATACCCCCGGGTTTGGGCGTATAACACATGCAATAAATAAACAAATATCTTTGACTGTCCCTTTTAGATAGGCGGCCCATCAATGAGTTCTAGGGCCAGTTTTCTGCCTACACATTGGGACCTTTTTGTTTTTCCTGAGGGACAGTCCAGTATTTTAAGAGTAGGCCATCTGTAATTTAGGGAGGGCTTCCTTATTCCCTGGCAGTCTCAGAAGCATGTGGGCTGCTGTGGGTGCTTGCAATTGTTCCTCAGAAACACTGAGCAGTCCTTTTGTCTGCTGTATATGGGCATCGCAGCTTCTTTCACTGTGAGCTGTTTTCTGGCTCCTCAATGAACACTGAACACTGAGAGGTGGCTCATTGATGGTTAGATGTGAGTGCTGCTTATGATATGATATGATATGATATGATATGATAGTCTATTTATATAGCACCTATACACAATGTGTTTCAAAGCACTTCACAGCAAGGGAGGGAACAAGGGAAAATACAATGACATTCTTACAGGCCATGAACAGTAAGGATGTGAAATTAACTATTGCACTCGGCCTGACGACATTTCAGATAGTGCAAGAGCTATGACATAGATAAGGAAAGGAGGGGGAGAGTGGGAAGGAAAAAGAAACAGACAGGCAACTACCGTACTAGGCCTGACGACATTTCTGGTAGAGCCGGAGAAAAACAAAAGGTGAGGGAGAGGGGTGCAGAAAGGGAGGGGAGGAACAAAACAATGTCTATCGTACAAGGCCTGATGACATTTCAGATAGTGCTGGAGGGGCGGGGGGGGCAAGTAAGGGGAAGAGGGGAGAAGGCAGATGAGGTTGCTATCATACTAGGACCAAGGACAATTCTGATAGATTAAGTGTACAGACGAAAGTAAGGAGAGGAGATAGGAAAAGGGAGAAAGGGAGAGGAGAAGAGAACAGAGAGTAAGCAAGTAAGCAATCAAAAAGAGTGGAGAAGCAAGAGGGGAGAGCAAATACAATTGTAGAAGTCAGTAGTAACACATAATGTTGCAAGCCAGGATACAAGATGAAGATGGGAACAGCATAATTTAGGGTCGCCATGAGAAAGGGTGACGCACCGTGAATCAATGAAGTCAATAAAAGTCAAATCCAGCATTGGCCACAAGACGGTGATGGTGAAACCAGAATGTATCAGGACAGACTCCTGCAGAAGTAGGCTCCAGGAGGTTAGGGAGTAGCAGGGTAGAAGAATCAAGCAAAACAGGCAACACCTGTGTGCGAGAAGGGAGGGGGGTACAAGGGAACATAACAAGGGGACCAGAGGGGGTGCTGGATAATGGTTCTCATTCTGAGGCTGCTGGTTGCTTTCTTGCTCTAATTATGTGTCCCTAGAGAAAGCACAGAAACACTGGTGACCATAGGAGGCATGGCTTGAGGCAAAGGGGTACTGCTTAGATGCATGCTGGCTTAAAAGGCCAAGAATTGGGACCGGGTCTCTCATCTTGACAAGTACAGAGTACCAGCCTTTATATAATGAAAAAAGGAGGACTGTACTCAAACATGTACGCACATGTTTATAGAACAAGTATTCAAAAAATGTATCAGTGCTTTCACTAATAGTGACTCACAGCCTAAATTGCCAGAGTGAACAAGAACGTCCTGCGGGAGACGTCCATAGGTACAGTGTAGTACCCACTTCAGGGAAAATACATACTTAATTTTGGAAACAAAAAATATATGGACAATTGAATTTTAAATTGATATCCACCCTTCAATCATTAAATTAAAATAAATTAGCAACATGTGCACAGCAGTGTAATATGCACTAAAGTAACATACTTGGATTAGGATTGGTCATATTTAGAGGTGTGAGCCAATATGGGCAATCAACCGAGGAAGAAGTTTGTCACTCATAACCTCGGCAACTGAACTACATGCCATTGGGTCTCTTCAGAACCAGAAAACCAACTAGAAAAGATCTGGATCCTTAACCTAATTAAAACATGCTGAAATCAAACACAAGAAACCGACAACCAACCCGAAAACCCACAACCCATAAATACAAACCTCCACAAAATGCCCCTTTGTAGGAAAGAGTGACACAAGAAGGTCCCAAAAAAGAACATACAGCGGTGAGGAAGACCCATCATTACAACAAACCACCTCAAGGAACCAACAAACACAAAGAAGCTCTGCATGAAACCACTTCTTGAAAGAGAGCTATTTAATGGAAACACAACCAAAATCTGTATATTTGTCTACTTACCATCCACCTCACAACCAGCCATCCATTAACTTTCAACTACACAGGGAGGGTTTATGGAAACACTTTGGAAGGATATGAGATGGATCGAATAAATACAATATAACTAAGTGACCACAAAACACTGTTCATCACTAAAAACTCAAGAGAGAACAAAATTTATCAGTACATATCCATAGACAACACTGAGGACCACATCATCCCACAATGCAACCTGTTCGATCTACTCAATGAAGAAATGGAAACACCAAAGGTTTGCCACGTAATACACACACCAAAACCCAATTCAGAATCAAAATGAAAGAAGAACAAATCACTTATCAATTTACCAACACCAACCTCAAAGGACAAACAATCCTCAGAAATCAAAAAGATTTTCTGCAACCATATCTATGTCAAAACACAGCCTAGAGATATACGATCTGCTTAGCCAGGTGAAATGGACATCCTATTGTTCACCAAAACCTAGTTATCAGAAGAGTTTAAGGTAGTTTCGCACAACTCTCAACCCAACAACTTCGAACTGAAACAAGCCAACAGACAAGGACATAAAGGAGGAGGTTTCACTGTTGCATACAAAGACCACCGAAAGATCACAACAACACAGTCATTAAATATCCAACCTTTGTATCGCTCCTCATACATCTATCCACAGACCACCAAATCAATCATTAATTCCTGCTCATCTACAGACCACTCACATGCAATCCACCGTTCACAGATGAATTTGTAGACACTATAACCATCACCATAAAATATGTGATGACCTGATCATATTAGGAGACTTCAATATATGGTATGAAAAAGGAAACACAGACTCAGCCAAATCACTAACATCACAACTATCAAACATGCATTTATACCAATTTGTGAAGCGAGCGACACACTCAGTTTGGTACACCCTAGATGCAATTCTATGCAAACGTACCCTTGTTACAACTGCAGCCCCAATTCACATTATCTAGAGTGGCCACCGTATAATTTTTGTGATACAACCTTAAACACAAAGGGCCTCATTAGGACCCAGGCGGTAAGGGGTTTACGGCGGCGTAAACAGCGCCGACCCTTACCGCCTGATTCCGAGGTCCCTTAGCGCCATGGCGGATTTAACACCTGCTTTTAGCAGGTGTTAAAATCCATGGCGCTAAGGGACCTTGTTGTTAATTACGCCACCGTAATTTACGGTGGCGTAATTAACGCCTTCCCCACTCCCATTATGCCCTATGGGGCAAAAATGGGAATGGGGAAGGGTAAGTGGGGATTGGGGACTTACCGCCCCGCCAACCTCGGAATGGGGCGGTAAGTCCGCCGACCACCATGGCGTAAACGTAGTTTACGCCATGGTGGTAAAGGTACGACCCAGGCGGTAACTTACCGCCTGGGTCGTAATGAGGCCCAAATACAAACACCCTATCAAACAACTCACCAACTCAGAAAAGAAACTGCAAACCTGTAAACACTTTGGATCTCAACGCCAGACTAGAATCCACAAAACCACCAAGTACCGCCTTGGACAGACTCCACACAGAAGAAAGCACTGAGACCATCGAAAAATGTATCACTTTAGCCATATATACTATGGCACCAAAAAAGTTTGTCACCCCTTTACAAAAGAAAATAATGGCCAGATGGTTCCCACCCTACCGCAGATCCCTGAAGAAAACAAAGAGGAAACTGGAGCAAATGTAGAGATAAAACTATGATCAATAAGACAAACTCACATACCAGAAACAGATATGACTATACAAAACTGAAACCCTAAAAGCAAAAGAAAATCTATACTAGACCGAGCTCATCCCAAAATCAACCAACATGCAGAAAGAGATGTTGAGCATCATCAATGAACTAAGAAACCTGAAAGCCTGCAACAACACACCCAATTCCTCCCAGAAATTGTGTTATGACCTTACAAATCACTGCAAAAACAAAATCATAAACATACAGCAAGTCACCTACAGTATGCCTAAGAACACAAACTTCAATTGAAACAACCCGCCAACTCCAGAAACAATCACCAAACTACACAACTTCACACCAATGTCAACAGATAATTCACTAGCGCAGGGAAGCAATAGGCAACAAAGCTGTATCACCAGTAGACCCTTGCCCTCCAGACATCGACAAGATCATCTTCTCCCAAGAGATGCCTGCAGAATGTTTCTGGAACTTCTTGAACCAGTCACTGTCAAAAGCAGCCGTACTGTTAAGTTTTCAAAGTGGCACACATTAAACCACTCCACAAAATCTTCTTTGCGAAACCCAGAAGACGTTACCAAGTACTGACCCGGAAAAACTCCTAGAAACCTATTTATACAAGCAAACAAGATAATAGACTAGGTAAAAGTCAGTTTCAGACCCAAGGGAGGAACAGAATCAGCACTACTATCAATCTGAACACTAGCACTGCCTCCAAAATCATCTCAGCACTAATACTACTAGACCTTTCAGCAGTCCACCACAACATTCTCATCAAAAGACTCAACGAAATAAGGATCAGCAACATGGCTTTGCAATGGATACAGTTTGTCCTAATAGAAAGAATGGAAACAACCTGGCTAACTCTTTTTAGCTCAGCACTACACTCACCAACCTGTTGGGTTCCTCAAGGTTCATCCCTCTCACTACTACTCGTCAGCATCTACATGACCTCACTCATTAAACCCATCAAAAGAC